>NC_137501.1:3802500-4150000 GCF_041902795.1 Electrophorus electricus
TTGCTTAGAGGCTATAACTTTCCTGTCAGTAAGTTATTGTATATGATTATTTATACAGATCAGTAAGCTGAGTGAGTAGGCCAGAACTTTCAAGCAAGTTCTCCGAGAGTGCCTCATTGTCATTTCCTACCATTGAATGTCAGTTAAGATAGCTAACCTAGCTAGCTAGTTAGGCTCAATACATAAGTGGTTAGCTTAGCTTATTTTAGCAGGAACGTTATTTCGTTGAGTACTTATGTCAAGAAAAGTAATGTACTTATAACCTACAACAGAAAAGCAATCTCGAAGTTACTTTACTGGTTAAAACTCCACTTTTAAAATTTCTTAAAACGGTCTGGACTAGCTAGCTAGCTAGTCAACTGCTCAGTTTTTAGCTTCCCGTTTAAATAGGGCGTTAATGTTCTGTCTAGCTAGCTAGTTCATTTAGCCAATTAGCTAGCTGCATTTAATTTTTCCACTGGAATCAAAACAGCGAACAAACCGGTCAATAAAACGTATCCAATGACAAAATTAATAACTCATAGCTAGCTATATAATTAAGTTAATTATCATGTATTCCAAACTCGAGTCTGTCTTTGCCTTGTGCATTGGTTAGCTAACTAAAGCTTTTAATCTGACAGCACATCCATCTTGCTTTTTTTGTTTGTTTGCGGATCTTTAGGCAATAGGTATTTGTTCTACTCACTGAAGAACATGTTCCCAAGGTCTCCAGTCTTCCCCCATAAACATGGGCAGGCAAATAGTTTATTTAACCAAAGCCTTTTACCTCTTGGTTTCTCAACACAAAGAGTTGAGTCGCATATGAACCTAGCTAATACAAAGTGAGTTTTCAATTTTTGTGTTTCACATGATTTAAGATTTCTTTGATAATTCATAACTGCCCCTGTTGTTCTGCACTAAGCTGTCAAATTTTGCATATACAGTATTTGTCAAAATCTCTTTTCTCTAGTTTCCATGGCCAGCCTCTGAATGTGTTCCCTCTCATTCCAACTTACCAGTGGAAGTCTGCACCTGACATTCCTTGTGCCAGCCCAAATGGGTCCAGAACAAAAAACAGGAAGTAAGCCTTGCTATACTCATTACAAAGCAATTGTAATGTGGTTTAGATATGTTTGTCAGGCACTGAGAGCCCTTTCATGCAATTATGCTCTAGGAGGAAAAATGATGGCAACAGTCAGTATGAGCTGAAGAGACAGTGCTTAAATTCTCCATGCTTCATGAAAAAGCCAGCCAAAACCTGCAGCTTTAGCCCTGCGCATCAGGGAGAGCAAAGGCCATCCACACAGTCTCTCGGCAAGATCTGCTCTCCTATCCACTCTCCTGTGCACTGCCCCACCACCTCTAAACCAACAGGCTGTGTGCCACCTCTCAGAGAGGAGGCCACTCAAAACTCCTACACCCCTCTTCCAGCATTGTGCCTCAAAGACAAGGTATGCATCGTTGAAACCTTTGAGAGAGGGTCATGTGGTCATATGTTCATTTCAATCAGAAAGTAAATCAACAGACATTACCCCATTAAACAAGTAAATTTGCATTGTGTAGTTTGATGTAAAACGTGTGTTTCAGCTGAGCGAGCAGATGCTGGAGCTTTTCCATGCTTGCGAGCAGCAGAATGAGGACCTGGATAAGAAGGAATCTTGCCGTACACAGTTACAGAAGGACATCCAGAGACTCTTCCCATGTATATCTGCCTCACCCATAGTATAAGTTGTTCCGCAAAGTCTGAGGAGTCCCCACCCTGACAGTTCTACTGTTGGCTCTTCTTTTACATTGCTTGTATAGGTTCGAGGGTGTTCCTGGCAGGTTCATCTCTAAATGGCTTTGGTAGTCGTACCAGTGATGCTGATCTGTGTCTTGTAGTTCAAGAGGGCCCTGTAAGTTTTTATGAATTTTATTTATTTATTTATTTGACTGGAGCATTGAAGAAGACTGCAGATGAAAAGGAATCAGCTTGATTATTTCTGAACAACAAACATTTATTTTTATTATTGCTCTGTGCCAGGTTTTATTAAATGGTAGAATGAGCATCACACTGAACGCTCATTCTCTCATTTAAGGTGATCTTAAACTACAATGCTGTTGGGAAACTGGCTTTTTATATCCTTCCATTACTTTTTGCTTGTAGGTAAACCAGCAAATAGATGCCATATACATATTAAGTCTTGTGCAGACGTTGTTATACAAACTGTGTAAGTAATTTGTTTTATAATCTTGTTTTGTATTTCCATTTTAAATGTTGGTGCTACTGATGTGGATTGCATGTTCTTTGGTCCATAGCTTACATTGAGAGACCTCAGCTCATTCGAGCGAAAGTGCCCATACTGAAGTTCAGGGACAGAGTCAGGTAGGTTCTCAGAAACAGAACCTCCTTGCTGGAACAGTTTCTTGACCAGTACTAGCTACAATAAATGTAACCTGTGCTCCTTTTATGTTGCAGTGGTGTCGAGTTTGATTTGAATGTGAACAACATTGTTGGCATCAGAAACACCTTCCTGCTACGGACATATGCATACAGTAAGGGCAACTCTCTTTGCTGCTGTTGAGATCAATAAGTGGTGAAGAATGCATTTGACTCTTTTTTTTTTTTTTTTTTTTTTTTTTTCCTTCTTGTGGTTTAGTTGAAAAACGGGTTCGCCCCATTATACTTGTGATCAAAAAGTGGGCCAGTCATCACCGAATCAATGACGCAAGTCGCGGAACTCTTAGTAGCTACACACTCGTACTCATGGTCCTACATTACCTCCAGAGTAAGTGCTAAGCGCTGGATGTGTACACCATACACTGTGAGCTTCTGAGGGGTATACTGTCCTAGATGTAAAAGACGCACTGTAAGTATTTGTTTGTAGTAACTTATCACTATGTTTTTAATGTTCATTATTGCACTTCTCTGCCCCGCCCCACATAGCCCTCCCAGAACCTGTCATTCCCTGCCTTCAAAAGGATTATCCAGTATGCATTTTAAACAAATCTGCTTTATTTCATAACCTAATTTAACCTAATAGTGCAAAACATATAAAGGTTGACGTTTGCTAAGGAAAAACCTAAATATTGATATCTCGGCAGGAGTGTTTCAGTCCAGTAATGGATATCCATCTTGTCCCAAATGGACCTCGGGATATTCCCCCCTTCGTGTCAACCAACCAGTCATCTCTTGGAGACTTATTGCTCGGGTTCCTGAAGTACTATGCCACAGTCTTCAGGCAAGCCCTTTCTTATATGCTCTCAGTATGTAAATGTATTGTTCCACCTTACACACGGACTTGAATCCCACTCTGGACACTGATCTCAGGTTGCTGTTGTATTTAACTGCGCATGTTGTAAATTGGTTTAGCCCCTTCTTCAAGTCAGTCAAGAAGCACTGCGCTAGACAGGCTAGTGTCTGCTTCTATATACAACAGAAATATTACACTACTTGTGACATACAAGTATACATACATACATTTAGCCTTTGTTTGTAAATATTGCTTATAAAGTGTTAGTTCCAGATCCTGAGTTTTAGCTCTTGGTCTTCAGAGTATTTTAAATGTTGACTTTATGCTTTCTTGTGTGGGTTCCTTGTGAGTTTATATAGACATTGCATATATAATTTATTACAGATGCTACACAAGATGATGGTAAAGTAGTGAAGGGGTTGGTGGGGCCTCATTAACATGAGGCAGACTTGTGTTTCATAAGGACTCTCAGTCAGCTCAGGCTCCCATTTAATTTCACTGTTTGACTGACAGCAGCAGGTCTAACTTTCAGCCTTTGGTGGGCCTTGACTGGTTCTGCCAAAAAGCTTACCATAAGACATTAAAGATCAGCAGTATATACAGCAATGTAAGGAATTTTGTGCATCCATCATTGTCAAGTTTTAATGCTAATTCACTGACATCTGTGCTATAGGTGGGACAAGTATGTGATCTCTGTGCGTGAGGCAAAAGCTGTCCCCAAGCCAAATTGCAGAGAATGGAAAGACAAGTTCATCTGTGTGGAGGGTAACATGTATAGAACATTTCAACATTTTAAAGAAATACTCTAGAGCGCAAAAGCCCTAGGCATCAAGAAATTGCAAGCTATTTATAATAATAGAGTAAATTATTATTTGCATGTAAATCCGTCTATAATGTTTTACAATAAAACACATTTAAACACATGGAAAAACATTTAAAGACTTTTAGCAGTCCACTTCAAGAATGGGCAGGGTCCCAATGTGATGGAAGTTCTGTGGGATCATTTGAACAGGACAAAAAAAAAAAAGTCAAATATATACTTACTTCCCTTAAGCAATTGTCTTGTGTGCCTAAGACTTTTGCACAATACTGTCTTTTGTCTCTTATGTGTGTGTCAGTTGGTTATATATTTAATTGCATATACATAGCAGGTGCCAGAAGAAAACCGTTTACTTGGTTAGTGTCCTAACAGCTATGTCCAGCTGCACACAGCTTAACTTTGATTATTTGAAGGTGGTTTGCTAAATACAAGTTTATAATTTATTTTTCTTCCATTTTATAATTACTTGTTTCCTTTTCCAGAACCATTTGATGGATCAAACACAGCCAGAGCAGTTCACGAGAAAATTAAGTTTGACTTCATTAAAGAACAGTTCATAGAGGTATTAACTGAGAGTGAAGTACTCCAGTCTTCTTTTTTTTTTTTTTAATGTTGCCAAGATTTTTTCTTTAATCAATATTTTTTTCTGTAGTGTACTTACTGAGGTTGGAAAATGTTGAAAGGCTGATTCTGTTACTTCTGTTTGTAGTCCTGGCAGGTTCTGCAGGCCAGGAAAGATCTGAACTCAATTTTACCCCTTAGAGGGACAAGGCCGAAAAGATAACCTGACTCAAAGCTTCCTTCATGACACCCTTTGACAAGAACACTGAGAAAATAAATTAAGAATAATTATGGGACTCAAAAATCTTCAGTGACGTTTTTGTATTGTGGAAGAGTTTTATAACAATTTAAAACTTTGATATTTCTGTACCCATGGAAAATTTGTGGTTTGTATAATTTATATGTCTTGGAAGGTTCACCAAGATTAAGGTTAAAGTTTGTAGACCTTGAACATCAGACATCAGACCCGAAGTAGCAACAAGTCTCCCAACAAACGGTCCTCTGCTGGAATGCCATTCACTATTTCACTGAGATTAAGAGGGAGCCCTATATGCATGTCAGGTAAATGGCCAATTAATGTTAATTTCTGTACCTAAACAAAGTTTGGTTCATTAATCTGTGGTATTTTCCCATTGTTCAGTGAAAGTTGATACTACAGCTGATCCCAGCTTTTGTTTCTGGCTTTGAAAGTTGAATTCATACAGACAATTTATATGATTTACATTTCTTCCTAAAGCTAAGTATTATAAAAAGTCACTTTTTGAAACATGACTACTTTTATTGCAATTATGTACATTGTTGGTGGTGTTTTGTTCTGTCACTTGTACATTTTGTACAGTCTTTTAATGTTTATTTAAATGATTAAAATGTTGAATATCGTCTATCTGTTACTTGTGCATCTTAAGTAAGACAAAAGGAGACAAGAACGGGTCCTCTATTTAAAAATTAAAGAGCTAATGATATGGGGTAACTTAGAAGCAGCTCAGTGAAGCTTCACTGTTACTGTAAATTCAATACAGGACTTTGCTGTTGTGTGGAACGTCTGACCTTATTTAAAAGCTCTTGACCATTAAATCTGACTAGTTTATCCTGTACATTTTCACCCGCCAAGTTACCCTGTGTTTTACTGGAGGATGATATGGGTGAAAGCAGTTGGGTGTAAAATTAGCACTTGGCATCGCAGATTTTCAGGACTGCCTCCCGCGAAACGGGGTGTCCAACCAGTGTCATATTACATAGACTAGCGCGGTTATAGTTTATGTAAACTACAGGTCATCATCCAAGTTTTAAAGTTGTAGTAAATGTGTCAAAAGAAACTTCCTAATGAAAAGGGCAAAGCACTTTGAAAACTTTGGACACCACTGACTTCATGTTGCGCACGTCTTGAGCTTGGGAATATTTGCATTCTATTTAGAGCACGCGCTGAGTAAGGAGAACTGCACTCAGCTCGAAATGGTCCAAACACGAAGCTGCACTGCTCGGAATTAAATATAAAATAACATATACTTTATACGGACGAAATGGACCACCGTACCCAAGACGAATGTTGTAGGGTTGAGCCGGAGATTCAGGAATTTCAGGACGATGGAACGGAGCCTGCCAATATTGACGACAAAGAATTTGAGGAACTGCACAACAGGTCATTAATATTTTGCGAACATTATTGGTTACATTCTGCTTTCTACGTTTCATGTAAAAGAGCAATAATGTGTGTGACGTATGTATGATCACCAAGAGCGCGCGATATAAACTGTCAAGAGAATATATATATATATATATATATATATATATATATATAAAAGAATATCTATCTATCTATCTATCTATCTATCTGTTAGAAAAAAATATATAGATAGAGAGATACTTTTGTAAAATAATTTTGCAGAGGTAAGAGGCTTTCTTGTAGTTCTATTTTAATAATTGTCATAGTCATTGCAGATATGCAAAAACACAATTTATTATTTATCATCATAGTCATGCATTATTAGTTAAATAACTCCTGTGATGTTATTTCATGTTCTTAAATATATCTTTTTATGTAATAGCTGTCGGTCATACTCTGTAAATAGTTTTACAGTTTGAATCAATTTAATAACTCTTGCATTACTTTTTCAATGCCCCTTTTTAACAGTCTAAAGGAAGTAGTTCAAGACCCATCTGTAAAACCCAAACTCCAGTGCTTGTTGGCAGACCCATCTTTCTCTATGGTGACCATACAGAGTGAGGATAGTGGGGTTGTATGGGAGACTGCATCAAGCAGGTGCTCGACCCCGTGGGCCTCAGAGGCCAGCTCTCCATCAGATGTACATAGCATGGAGGGCTCAGGGACCCAGGGTAATGTTGTCATCATTATGGATGAAGACAAGGTCAAGAGGAAGAAGAAAACGGGCAGTAGAGGAAAGTTGGGTGACAGGTTACGAAGGCCAGGCTCCAGATTGTTAAGTCCTGCAATAGGAGAGGAAAGACCTGCAATGGTTGAAGTGTCTGTGCCAAATACAAAACCTAAAAATTCAGAGGATAGTCACTCAGCAGACAGCAAACTTGATAAGGATCAAGAGCTCTTTAATTTGATTTCTGAAGGCTTTGAAATCCTAAATATTTTTGTACCATCAAAACTTCCTACGGTGGATGAGGAGGATAGTACTGAACTCATAGACAATTTATCATACTTGGAGGACACTCCAAAGATCAAATCAAAATGCAAAAAACTTGAAAGTGCAGCTGCTATCATCAGCCCTGAGGATGTAGATATAGACTCGGAGGAAACAAAACATGGGAGTCAAAATGGTTCATCTCAAACCACTCTTGATGGACAATCCAAGAAGCCTGAAACTGATATGGACTATTTGGAGAAATTCACGCTGTTAGATCAGCATGTGCCAGGCGATGAATCTGAGAAGATTGAGCCAGTCGAATTTGTTCAGCCAGAGGAACCCCAGGTTGCCCAAGAAGAGAAAAAAGTAGATGAAACACTGGATGAGGATTCGTTTGTCATTGTCAATGATGTTGAAATTGCAGGTGAACATCTTGATGAGGTGTTTTATGGAGCAGGTTTTTATGAAGAGCCTGGACGTCTATATCGCCCTAATGAGGAAAATGAACATATGGATAAAGAGACCTCTAAAATAGTTAAAAATCATGATTCACCATTATTTGGCAGTCAAGAGGTTATCCTCACTCCCATTTTCCTCTCTCCTGGGCCACCGAAGATCATAGATCAAGATCTTCTTGATGAGCCAAGAGCAATGTCATTTCATTACTCAGACCTTTATGAAGATGCAGTTGGAGATAAGAAGAAAGAAGATGACTTCTCAGATGCAGAAAGTGTTATTTCAGAAAAATCATTCAAAAGACGTTATTCTGATTCTGATGATGCAGATGGCTATCTTGAGAAATTTATATTAAAAGATGACACTCCAGTGGTTGACGATGTAACAGAAGTAGATCATGCAGAGTGTGAGAGAATGATATGGCTACAAAGTAAATTTGAAATGACTGGATGTTTAACTCGTGTTAAGGAAGAGAATGAGCCCCAAGAAGAGAATGTTAATCTCAACCAGACAAAATTAGAGAGTAAATATGACATTATCAAAGGACAGATTCAGCCTTCAGGTTTTTCAAAAGAATGTGAAGACTGTGTTGATGTTAAAACTGACTGTATAAAAGGGGAAAGAGTTTCAGAGGCTTTAGAAGGCTGTGAAAGCAGTGACAAGGCTAGCTGTATAACAGGGAAATGTTCAGGGACTGTAGAAGACACTCAACACCGTGGTATGAAGACTGGCTATGCAATACTAAACATCTCACAAGATCACATTCCTGAAAATGGAGCTGATGTATTTGAAGCAGTAAATCAGAAAACAGATAAAGTGGTATTGATGGAAGATGGAAAACAAAGTGAAGAATCAAGACATGTGCACATTCAGGTTCCTGGAGGGGTGTTAGAAGACAAAATGGATGAACTGAAAGATGAACTGAAATATAAAGTCATGCCTGTGCCTCAGACAAATGACAAAACAGAAATTACAAGCGATGAAACCAGCAAACTGCCTGCTCATGATAGCATAAAGGAAATTAATGAGGGGACTGATAACACAGTTGAAATTAAAGAAATCATTTGTATTACCAAGGAAAAAGTGTCAGGCAAAAGTGAGCAACATAAAAGAAAGAGACATGATAAAGCTGAACCTATTTTGGTGGAGAATGTAGATGTTAAAGACACATCCGATTCAATAACTGTAGCTGGAAATACAATACAAACTGTTCCTCAGGAAAAAGTCAGTGGAAAAGAGATTCCTGTTAATGAAATAGAATTTACT
The DNA here is from genome assembly GCF_041902795.1 of Electrophorus electricus. NCBI lineage: Eukaryota > Metazoa > Chordata > Actinopteri > Gymnotiformes > Gymnotidae > Electrophorus > Electrophorus electricus. Next base: position 3,811,410 of record NC_137501.1, read on the forward strand.
ATGGAAACCGTTGTGCCTGAAAAAGTTGACAAAGAGACCAGATTCCCAGCCAGGGAAGAAAAAGTTCCTGAACCGAAATGCCAGGTTGAAGTTAATGTAGCATTAATGGAAAGTAAGTGTGAAGGTCGTGAGAGTAGGGAGATACCTGCAGTAACACAAGAAGAAGTGAGAATTTCTGCAGGCCTGTCAAGAATTCCCGAAAGTGAGAGGCAGGAACAAGTTACTGCTAAACCTATAGTCCTAGATGTGAAAGACATTGATACTGCAGACATTAAGGTTAAGGAAACTGAAGTCAAAACTGAGCTAGAAACTGTAAATGAACACAAAGCTCTGGAAGAGGTTCTGGGTAGAGAAACACATACAACAAAAGAGAAAGTGAGAGAAACCAAAGCAGATGTCAAAGAAAAGACACAGAAAGAAGATGAGAGTCTGAAAGACACGGTGCCATCCATGGTTGGCAAAATGCCTGCTGGAGACAGAGTGACAGCAGAGAACACAGAAATAGTATATTCAACCTCAGCTGTGGAAAGTCTGAGTAATGTAGCCCCACATGTCGTCACAACAAAGAAGCACATTGTAATGGAGCAGTCTGGGAAAAAAGAAAAATACACTGGGCTTAAAGTTGAGATTCCAGAAGCTGCAGATGATCAAATTCTTGAGAGTAGGGGTGAGAGCAAAGAGTCTAAATCAGAACCTGTTTCAAATTACACAGGCCCACTGGACATTCCTGTGATGCTTCCCAATGTTTCAGAAGTCAAAGGAGATCTGTTAGTAATGTTGCCCACAGTGCTTGATGATGTAGACAGGGAGCAGAAGCACAAGCTAGCAGATACAGTTGTCAGTGACACACACACTGCAGATAAGAAGGAACTCCCTGAAGCAATTTCACTTATTCCTAGTGCAGAGACAGAATGTTCATCTAAAGTTGGTGCAGCACCATTTGTGTCGAATAAAATGATAAACAAACAGGACGACAGGGAGAAAGGGGATGTAGAAATAAACAGTACTCACACAAAATCCTTCAGTGAGCCTCTTAAGCCTGTGTCCTCTGTAGTTACAACTGAAGCAGGTGATGTCTCTTCAATGGCTGCGTCGGAGGTGGAAGGGAAGAATGAGAATAAGTCAAAAAAAGTACTTTTGAAGGATATTCACAAAGAACATCTATGGAAAACATTGGAGCCTTCAAGTCCATCTCCTACAAAGGAGATACAGGACTTGTCAACAATGAGGGTTTCACCTTTAGACCTATCAGAGTACAATAAAGGAAGTAGTGAGGGCTTTGTTGTAGATGGAAAAATGAAAACTGATACAAGCATTTTCTCAATGCTGCGAAGTTTTAGCTCACACGAAGACCTTTCAGGGTTTGGCCGGGACACATCTGAGCTCGAGTTGCACAAGAGCCTCTCCGAGGAGCTAGGTTTTGAGATGGTCACAGAACAAGAGGGAAGACAATCTGAGAAAGCACTAATTGCAGATGAAAAAAGTTATCAGAAACTCAGCTATGTCCAAGATCAGTTGGGAAAGGACACAGTTGAAGAAGGTTATGATCTTATTGAGGATGGTGCCCAAATTTCAGAGCTTGAACAATTTAGGGAGGCAGCAGAAATACAGCCCATGGATGCATTCTGCCTTCTCTGCCATTGCACAATACTGACAAGTGATGGTGGACATGAGAATCACGAGGTGTCAACTTTGGATAAAGCATTTGTGGACCTTAAGGTAAGTTTTTTTCACCAAACATTTTTAGATACCTAAGCACACCCATACACTCTTAATTACATTGTGTTATGCTGTGGTCAGGGAACAAGTCTTCCAGGACATCATCTTGTAACAGCAACCTGACACCTGATCTGGCTCCACAGTTCTCTTGTGGGAACTCTGATCATTAAGTCACCAACCTTTATTACTTTTTTATGCAGACACAGTAGCTCTCTTCACTTTTTAAGCCTTGTGTATCTTGGACTAGGTTAAATTATCAGGTAAAAGTGGCCCAAATCTGATCTTGTCTTCCACACAGATTTGTCATTTGTATGGTAGTGTGAACAGAAAAAAACAAAACAAAACAAAACAAAAACAAACAACAACAACAACAATAACAACAAAAACCACTGAATCTGACATTTTCAAATCAGAATTGGACCAGCCCGATCGAAATGTATGCGACTTTAACGTCAGCCCAAATCGATATTCATTATAATTTCGCGTTGCCAGGAAAGAAAAGAAAAACTGGTCGATAAAAATAAAGGATGATTTCAGTGTATAGTGAGGTAACAGACCTCAAACATTTGGAGCGACGTTTCTGTACAACCAAAATTACAAGACATTTCTCGCAAACGCTCCGTGTTCTCGTGATAATTTTTTTGTGAATTTGCAGCCGGTCTCAACTGCAGATTACCAAGAGCATTAGCGGCTTTTACTGTTGACTCCATTCTGACTATTTGCCTCTGATCTGCTCAGACTAATGTCTGACTAATGATACTAATGACTAATGATACAGATCACCTGAAAAGATTGCAAATAGCCTAACAAAAACCGGATTTGGTCCAAATTTAGGCTACTTTATCTATGAACGTCACCTTTCTTTTGGAACTAATTACACAGCTACAGTATATAAACATTGTTTATAAGACTTATATCGGTTTCACTGCTGCTAAGTTTTCAGAGTACAGTGAGTCAGCCAGAGTTCTGAAAAGTGCACGCGTCTCTCAAAATAGACAACTCGTCTATGATTCATCATTCAAGCGGTGTTTATTCCCAGAGCACTAGACCAGTCTTATTTGCATGAGGAGAAATCATACGCAAAAACATATAAATGTCACATGCCTAACCCACTCATGCATTAAAAAAGTATTCAACGACCCTTAAGTGGTGGAAAAATACATTTTAATTTGCAAATCTATCAATTTGTTTTGCAAAGTTCCATTTTCTGATTGTGTCTGCAGGACCAGCTGAATAACTGGATATCAGTTTTACAAGAAAGATCAGAAAATATTGAAGATATGGTATTTGAACTTGAAACAGCTTATAACTCAGTAGAGGTATACACAAATTTTAATACCATAACAGTTTACTGTAACCTTTATTGTAGTTTATGTATCAAATTGACACAAACCAAAGTTGTCATGCGCATTTTACACCATGGCCTTGCCTGTGGCCACAGGAGAACTGCAAGAATTGTGAGGAAGCCATGGATGAACAGAATGAGGAGACCCTGAAGCTCGTGATGGATCAGTATAATGAGATGTCCCAGACCATGGAGGATGAGAAGAAGACCAAGCTCGAGCAGCTGTATGACCAGATAGTTTCTTTTCAAGAGAACATTGACTCGGCCAAGGAGACCATGGAGAAGACTACAAAGGCAATCGAGGAAACAGATCCCTTAGCGTTTATGTCTGTGAGTATGACCTCACCTTCATCTTTTTAATCTTGGTTGTTTTCTGCATATGAAATGCATTTCTGATGTTTGATCCTCTTGATGATGCATAGGATACAGTGTCATTTGAAAACATTTTTGTATAATTCAGTACTGCAAGCGTGAACTGGTGCTTTCTAGATTAATTGGTCATTCTTCTGACAGAAAATAGCTGTTGTATTTCAGGTATTTTCTAAGAAAAATGTTTAAATACTAGTGATTATTTAACTAGAAGCCTGCATGTACCTTATGGTGTGAAAGGTTAAGGCAGCATGAATATGCATCATTCATCAATTTCATCAGCCTAGGCATTCCATTATTCTAAAGAAACGATTTGTGTATTGATCAGCCCGTTCTTTTTTTTCCACCCACAGTCATACAAAGACATTGATACGAGGTAATGAAGTGTCCTGCATATGGAATGAGCTTGCTAAGCTGTTAAACAGTGCTTGGCGTAGAATGAAAATAATACACTGCATAGTGAAACATCGAAGCAGGAAAAGAGAATCTGCTCATTTGGTTTTGAAGTGTCTGGTTGTGCGCTGGTTTCTGCATGTGGACAGAATGTCACAGTGGTGATTGCATCCTGTGCGGATGCTAGGTCATTTAACCTGTTTCGGTTCTATATTACATTTGTGTTTATTGATTTGTGACAGGTTAAAAACAACTTTAGAATCCGCCATGTCTCTAGAGCTCGGTCCACGAGGTCTCCTTGTCTTTGAAGATTATGCCAAGGGTACCACAGGAAATGGGAAGAGAAATCAAGTAATACCAGGTAGGAAGCCAGCAAGTGATTAAATGTAGCCAACCTTGCTCAAAGTCATATTCAGTGTCTAAGTCTCAGGACTGTGAGCCTGGCATGGTAAGAAGCGAGCCGAGTGTCTTTCAAGGTTAGGCAGAGCATGCAATGTCTGAGAGAAAGTTGTAGCTTCACCTTATTTCATAAAGAAAAGTAAAATGGTGTCTCATGCTCTTCTTTCCACCTTGGCTCTACACAGTGCCTCTGCAACCTCATCTTCAGCCCCAGGAGCCTAATTCTGCAACGAGCACCTCGGTCACCGTGTACTGGACAGTAAACGATGGAGACATCATCGACTGCTTCCAAGTATACTGCATGGAAGAGCCACAACGAGGTGAGATGGGCAGATGTGAAATCATAGAAACATTTATAGAAACATTCTCTCTAAACCAGCTGACAATAATAGATCCAGATACTAAGTCAATGCTAAAGTCTAAATAAAGACTATATTGATATTTTTGACAGATTTTAAGCATATGTAATGCTTTGTTCTGTTATAGGAGAGTTCTTTGTATCAGAGGCAGAGCACAAAATAAAAATGTTTTGGAGGGGGGATGGTGAGGCCCACAGCTCCCCACAGTGCATGCGTGCCCCTCCTGTATGCCAGTACTCTATAGTCTAATTGTAGTCTAACAATTCTCTGTAATACCCATTGTCAACTACTGCTTACAGTGCCTAGGAATTAGCAAATAGTTTATTTTTGAAAACGGAAATAGGTTGTCACTCTATTAATGTCCTTGTTTATTGTAGCTATCTCTGAGGAGTACAGAGTGACTGTGAAGGAGAGTTACTGTAATCTGGAGGAGCTGGAGCCAGCTAAGTGCTACAAAGTATGGGTGATGGCAGTGAACTACACCGGCTGCAGCCTGCCCAGTGAGAGGTTGCCCTTCAGAACAGGTCGGTGGGTTGTAAGCTCTATTTTAACGTTTGTGGGGGCGGCTGTTGTATGTGAAGAATTCAAATGGAATGCATTGTGGAATTCTCTTGCAGAATGTGGGCATGCATATTACTCACAGCTGTATTCTGCAGTGTACTGTCAAAACCTTGTTATAGGGTGATGGCTTATGACAGTTGCAACTGTATTCATCATTGCAGAATGCAACAGATTAACTGTGCAATACACAGGCGATTATATACATCGGAACTATGTTTTTATCTCAGAAGTAATATGATAGGCATTTGTAGTATGCGCAATTGTTGCATGAATTAACACCATAAGAAATACTGTCTGTGTGTGTTCCGGAAGCCCCCTCTGTTCCAGTGATCAACCCTGAGGCCTGCACTGTGCTGTGGGATTCTGCCACACTCCGGTGGACCTCAGCTCAGCCCAGCGGTGCAGATAGCTTCACTCTGGAATATTGTCGTCAGTCCGCTTTGGAAGGAGAGGGCCTCAGGTTCATGCCAAATACCACACCCCGTTCCCACTGACATGCGATGCTGTGAACTAATGCAGTGCCAAATTCTGCTCTCCCAGCACGGCTCTGACAGGGTGCTGTCAACATAATACTTTTCTATCCGTTGCACATTGCTGCATTATAGCATATAGCTCAGATAGCGGTGAAGATTACCCTGCCGTACACATCTTGCGTACTGCCTGAAGAAGCAGCAAAAGCCATTTAATGCAGACTCTCAGGCAATGTTTCCATTCTGTCCCACCAAGGCAGTCTTGAGAAATTCATTATGACCTCTGCAAGTTGTTCTTCCCATATCCACTTCACACGCGGCTACTGTTTCCCATGGTCCCCCAAAGGCACACCTCAAAGCACTTAGCCGCCGCATGATGAGATTAAGTGGACTGAAAATGAGCTTATGGCCCATAGGTCTGTCTCTGGGATAAAAGGTAGTGAGCACCAGGTCTTCCTCCAGCCCAACGAGAACTTCCTCTTCTACATCAAATCAGTCAATGCCGCAGGAGCCAGCGAGCAGAGTGAGGCAGCCCTCATCTCCACAAGAGGTCAGATCCCGTTACTGCTCCTTTGTTTAATCGCAAATTAAATTAGCTCCTTGTTCTGCTCTGCTCTGATGCAGCCTGGTTATGCCCTTTTACTGTGTTGCGTATCGTCACATTCAGATTACAGTGGATCGGAAATAAACTTCGTTTAGCCTTGGTTAATGTGGTTAAAAATCATAAAACAGAAATGGTTCCAAAAAAATGATGAAACACTGTTACATAATAAACAGAGGTGAGGGCACAATATCACATATCATGTCAAAATGCATATATCAGTTGATTCTGTGTTCATAAATGTTTGCATATACAGCATGTACTGTATAAAGCATCTAGGTAATCCTTGCCAACATAGTGTTACATGGATGCTTTTGATATACATTTGACTGTAAAATGTATGTCAGCCTATCAGGTAAAGCTATAGCTTAAGTTATTTAGAAATGACTTGGTGTCTCTTGACCATGCAACAATGATTTATCCAGCTTCAGTGCTGATGCAGTTTTATGTCTTTTTTTTTGTTTGTTTGTTTGTTTTTTTTATAACATTTTAGCTACCAGGTTCCACTTACTGATTGAAACAGCTAATTTGGTGCTTAAAGTATCTGAGGACAAAAACTCAGTGCAGTATCCTGTGGAAACCTACACTGAGATATCTTCCCTTATCGAGTAAGTAACACAGCACTGACATAAGTATTATGAAGTAATATGTATACAATATGGGCTTGCTGCATAACATTTACAATACTATTACGCAGATTTGTTTCCCCCCACAAAGTTGCTAGTTTTGAGATTAGTTTGAATGCTGTTGCTCTTCCTCTTGCCTTCATATCTCTGTGCAGATATCCAGCAGTGCTGGGAGAACTGTTGCCCCAAATTGGGAATCACTACTGGGAAACAGTGGTGACTGCCTGCAAGGCTTACCGCATCGGCGTTGCCTATCAGTCGGCTCCACGAGATAACACAGTGGGGGACAGCAGCTCCTCCTGGTGTCTACACTGTGTACCAACATCCATCAGGTTCGCTAGAGCTCATCACGTGTTATTTCAGAATGGGGCACAGTAATGTTATCTCGTGAACCCATTTCTTCTTCCTCATTCCTCTTCGTCACCACAGTTGTAGGTTTGAGCTGCTCCATGACAACGTGGAGTCGGACATCTTTGTGATGGACGTTCCGTCTCGTATCGGTACGCTGCTGGACTTTGCACGGGGCCGTCTGGTCTTCTTCAACGCACAGAATGGCCAGTGTCTCGGGTCCTTCAGGCACTCCTTCAGCCAGCCCTGCCATCCTGTGTTTGTCCTGGAGAGTCCAGGCAACCTGGAACTGAGGATGCCCATGGAGATACCAGAGTTTGCCAAGCACTGGTAACCTGTTCTATCTTCATGTTCATGCTCCTCAATGAGTCAAACGTAAGACTTTGTGGGTAAGGGCTTGTGTGAGTGTGAATGCGTGTTTGAGTTAAATTACTCTCAAAGCAAGTTTGAATTTTGATGAGAAATTTCAACTTCTGTTCTGTTAAAAAAAAACTAAAACTAAATTTTGTTAATTTTATAGTATGTAGGAATGACATTTTACAGAGCTAGTAACAATGTGAGGTATTTCCGTTTGGGCCCAGAGAATTTTAATGTAAAGAGAGAATTTCAGGAGAAATGGTATTCAATTGGTGTTCTTGGTAATGTAATTAATATGATTAATTGTTTGTTTGTAAATACAGCAATAGTAATGAAAATTATTCATCAGGCTGCAGCATATAATACATCCCATATAAAAACCAGAATTAAGTACCAGATATAAAATACTACTATACTGGAGTCTAGAATAATTACTTGCTGTCTTTTTCCAGAATTGTAACATTTGGAATAGTCAGTGGTAGTGCTCATCACCGTTACTTTAGCAAATTTCATTTAAAACATTTAACTTTTTTTTTTTTTTTAACTTCGTTTATTGTCTATGGATGGTTAAAATACTGTATATTCTGATTCAGATTCCCCATCACCTCTTTAAAGTGGCTTAGAGCAGATTTGTTCAGCAGGTGGTACTCTAGCTCAGCGTGAATGTTTATTTGTTTATTTCAGAACTGCTACTAAATGCAGGAAAAGACATTTTAGCTCCCAAATTCCTGCCTGATGATATTTTATACATAAGGGATGTATCTTTGCATCTAACATTAAATTAGCTGTATTTCAATGCAAATTAAATGTGAGACACGTTTAATTATTTCTTATAGGTTATTTTTTCTTGTGTTGATGGAAGAATTTCTCCTATCTAGTGCCTTTTTGCCTTAAACTATTGAATGACGTACCATAAGCAATCACTTTATTTATTACATGTATCTGTAATTTGAATGTTTAGAACATATTCTAGCCATTTTATGCATTTTGAATACTTGATTCCATTATTCTTGTTCTGGAGCTCCCTGTTCCTCAATTACGATGTAAAGTATGGGTGTGTAAGGGCTACAATGCAATGAAGCAACTTTGCAGATATCCACTGCACTCGGGATTCAAATGATTAGTAACATTGAATGGGCAAAAACAGCATAGGAGTGGAGAGTGGAGACATGTTCCCATCTCGCACCCAGACAGCCCGTGTGAGGTCTCCTCTCTCTTTACCCAGCACCAAAACAAAAGCTGAACTATAACACAAGTCCACGCAGCATAACGCTATGATGAATGCTGCAACCCAGATCGCTCCCCACCTTCACAGAGTAAGAGGAAACAGGACCAGCGTTAGTTTGCAGCCTGTAATCACGCAGCATTAGGAAGCTGAGATCCTGAGCAAGCTTAAGACAAGACAAATACTCAAACTGTTGGACAGTTTGATGAACTTTAAAGCTGAATATTACTGTAGTAGCATTAAGGGAATTCTGTCCACCACTATTGGGTTATATGTTTTTGTTTTGCTTCAGACACTCATGGAAAGAATGAAGAGAAAGAAATACATGACGAGCATAAAATAACTTTGGACATGAGTGTATCTGACAACATTTGAAGTAATGTGTGACAGACTTGTATTTCAGTTTGGATTTTTTTTTTCTTTATTTAACAGGTTTTATTTTTTATTAGTAATCACTTGACCTCTTGAAAAGTGGCTAAAGTCAAATAGGTTTGACAGTTTTTTCTCGGTTCTTTTTAAATGTTCTGTACATTTGATTTTGCATCTGGATGCTTTGTTGTTGCAACAGCAGTAGTCTGATTTCAGTTTCTGTTCTGATGGTCATCTTGTGACAGTAACAGGTTAGAATGTGTGGGAACATATGTGAAATCCTATTTTATGCACATTTTTCTGTATTCTTTGTAACCCATATGTTTTCATTGATTGTAATCAACAGACATTTGTTTCTATATTTAAAGGATGTAATCACATAAAATGGAAATATGTTTGTATATGTGAAGAAAGAGTGGAGATAATCCATTTTACTGACAACTTAATTGAGTATGCCTAGAAAGTAATATCAAAATACAATATTAAGTTATATACTAAATTATATACATTATATTTTTATTATAGAAAATTATATACATAAATCTAAATTTATATTTTGTATGGTAAACATCTGTCAAAGTTGTTACATGAACATAAGAGTAATTCTATTAAGACCTATGCTAATTTTAAGTTTGCACAGGATATGCGGTTTTATACAGAGGCTGATGTGTAAATATATATATATATATTTTTTTTGACTCCAAGTAGATTGCCTATAGGACAAATTCACTGCACACTGAAAAATCCTATCTGCTTGCACCCATCTGCTGTCTGAGGCCTACGTGTGTCTACCACAAGAGGTCACTGTACATCAGTCTGAACCAGTGATTTCCTTCACTGTACAAATCAGGGCCTGCATGTGAGGTGGGTCCCTGCATTAAGTGTACTCCCTGCTCTGTGCCACCCAACCGCTTTTAGCATCTACTCATCGGTCCCAGTTCATGAGCCAAATTAGGGCAGCTAGATCAGGAAAACCAATAACTGGAAAGTCCCTTAGAGTGGGGTTTAAAAACAAAAATGATCATCCATGTTATACCAATTTCTAAAGAACACTAATATTGAGATGTAATTGAGCTTAATCAAATGCATCACAGCTAAAATGAGCACATGATTTTATAAGAACAGAATAAATCCGTAGCCAGTTGTGTGGTCGGGTTGTTGTTTTTTCTTTAATCCTTTAAAAACACTTCCTTTTAAAATGTTTTTTTAAAGGCCACATTTTCATCATGAGCATGTTGGACTGAACTAAAGATTGTAAAGCATGGTTTGAAAAGGACAGACTCAAGATGCAGGGAACATTTGTGAATAGGGAAATCAGACAGTTGTTTTCCAGGTGGACCGTCTTGTCCTGTACTGTCAAAACAGCCCCAGGCTCTTGGACCAGCTTGCCAAAACATCTCAGATGGAATCAGCTGGCTCTGTCTATAGGGTGTGGCCACGTTCTGCTTGTCTTTTAACTATTCATGCTGTTTTTTTCCATGGGCTTAGAGATTTGCTGTTTTCTAAATACATTACACAAACCTTTCCTTTACACAAACTGGCCTAGAAAACACTTAAAAGCTTCTTTTGTGGAAAAAATGTGGAGGCATTTTCTTTTCCTAGAATCAGTTTAGTGCTCAGAGGCAATTAAATGATTATTTTGGCCACTTTTTGTATCTTCCATACTGTCATGCTTCTTTTTATTTTTTCTTTACAGAACTGAGAAGCAAAAAAACAACAATCAAGTTAGGGGAGTCAGAAAGTTAGAGTCACCAGAGCCATTTCCACCCTGTTGTGTTTGGGGTGTGACGATGGACCTCTAACAGCAGTAATGTGTTCCATGTGCCACCCTTACGGCGGACTCTGTTAGTCTTCATTACTGCAAGATGAAAGGAGACAGATCCATGGGAACAAAGTGCATGCTGACATTTGTCTAAATCAAAGAACAGTCACGAGGAGCAGACAGATACCATACGAGGAAAGGGTTTGTGACTAAAGAAAAAGTATTTCATAAAGAACTTCATTTACTTGGCCACATTTATTGGCGATTCTTGGCGTTTCCCTTGATTTCTGTCTCTGTGCTATCTTAAGAGTTTAAATTTCAAAGACAAGGATTACAAATCCTGCTTTATTACATTTGACAACTTGACAATTTAAAGTTTTTTGATAGCTAAAGATCACTGTCAAGATGCATGAAAATGTAACAAAAAATGTAACAAAAATAAGATGCTTCATAAAGCAATGTTTATCATTGCCCTGATGATTGCCTATAAACAAACAATGGTAAACAGACACTGAAAAAAATAAGTATCTGAACTGGCATGGATGTGTATGACTGGGAAAAGTAATAGTTCTGAGAAATTTAGAAACAAATTTCTAAATTGCATTGATAAGAGACTGCAGAGTATTTTTGCCAGAATACTTGAGGCATGCTTATCATTAAAAATATAATCACTTAAGGGAGCAATAAGTCATTTTTACCACCAAAAAGTAGCAATTATTTATGACATTTTTAATTTTCTTTTCTATAAAGTGCAGCTCAGGAGAGATATGAAGAATTGAACTGATTTGAAGAATTCAAATGAACCAGTTTATTCTGTGCCTCCCTCCCCTAGTCAGTGTAATGGCTGGTTCATAATGTGAAGAAGAATTGAGAAATGACTTACTGTTCCTTTAAGGTTATTAATACCTAATAGCTATAACAGTCAGTCATATTGTGAGAACATCAATAAGTTACACATGGTTATGGAAAGAAAGACATACCTCAAAATTACCATATTTTTTTTAAAAAAGGAAAAACGGCTTCAAAATACAATAAAAATAAATATTTGAAAAACAATGTTAATAAAAATATATCACTGCCTGGTCCCTTTGACAACTAAGGTGTCTACAAATCTTTGCCAACACAAAGCTAAAAAGTAAACTGGTGCAGATGTTCCAAATTCTGACAGAATGTTCCAGGCCGATCACATATACTCGGATTAACTGCCATTATGTGACGCAAATCTTTCAGAAATAATGTGTTCAACGTTTCATATATCTTCATAGCTATCGTGAAACATTTTGCAAGGAATTTGTTCTTCAGTGTCTCTGTTCTTATAGACTCAGCTGAACACTGCTGATACCTTTGCCCATCACCACTTTGAAATATAATTTCACTATGTCAGTCATAAAAATATAATTAAGACAAATGGCACTTGAATAGTAGCAATGTCGCATTGCTTAATGAGTAGCATGTATAAATACAGTATTATAGACACAATAATAAATAGAGCATATTGACTGAGCATACAAGCAGATTAGAAGCTTTCAAATTTGCCTAAAAGTATATTAAATATAAGCCAAGATTCACTTTTCTACCTTGAAAGATCTCTTTTGATGCCATATTGAATATTTTATATGCTGCATTTAACAGGCTTGTTTTTAATTACATAGTTTCACTTTTTTGCAGTTAAGATGTTGAAAATGACATAATGCCATATTTTTACACACACACACACACACACACACACACATACATACATATATACACACACCCTGGCCAAAAAAAGGTCACACACTAATAATTTGTTGGACCACCTTTAGTTTTCATTACAGCACACATTCACTGTGGCATCGTTTCCTCAAGCTTCTGCAATGTTACAACATTTATTTCTGTCCAGAGTTGGATACATTTTTCCACAAGAGCTTGTATTGATGATGGGAGATTTGGACCACTGCGCCAAGTCTTCTCCAGCACATCCCAAAGATTCTCAAGGGGGTTCAGGTCTGGACTCTGTTGTGGCCAATCCATGTGTGAAAATGATGTCTCATGCTTTCTGAACCACTCTTTCACAATTTGAGCCTGATGAATCCTGGCATTGTTATCTTGGAATATGCCCGTGCCATCAGGGAAGAAAAAATCCATTGATGGAATAACCTGGTCGTTCAGTATATTCAGGTAGTCAGCTGACCTCATTTTTTGGGCACATAATGTTGCTGAACCGAAACCTGACCAACTGCAGCAACCCCAGATCATAGCACTTCCCCCACAGGCATGTATGGTAGGCACTAGGCATGATGGGTGCATCACTTCAGCCGCCTCTCTTCTTACCCTGATGCTCCCATCACTCTGAAACAGGGTAAATCTGGACTCATCAGACCACATGACTTTCTTCCATTGCTCCAGAGTCCATTCTTTATGCTCCCTAGCAAACTGAAGCCGTTTGTGATGGTTAGCCTCACTGACAAATGGTTTTCTTAAGGCTACACAGCTGTTTAGTCCTAATTGAGTTCCCTTTGCATTGTGCGTGTGGAAATGCTCTTACTTTCACTATTAAACATATCCCTGAGTTCTACTGTTGTTTTTCTATGATTTGATTTCACCACACGTTTAAGTGATCACCGATCACGATCATTCAAGATTTTTTTCCAACAATATTCCTTCCTTCAAGATGTTTCCCCACTGTCCTTCCATTTTTTAATAATGTCTTGGACGGTTCTTAACCAGATTTTAGTAGTTTCAGCAATCTCCTTAGATGTTTTCTCTGCTTGATGCATGGCAATAATTTGACCCTTCTGAAACAGATTAACATCTTTTCCATGACCACAGGATGTGTCTTTCGACATGGTTGTTTAACAAATGAGAAGCTACTCACTGCATCAGTTAGGGTTAAATAACTTTTTGCAAGCTGAAACAATCACCCATGCAGTAATTATCCAATGGGAGGCTCTTACCTATTTGCTTAGTTAAATCTAGGTGGTGACCTTTTTTTTGCCAGGGTGTGTGTGTGTGCATGTGTAATATATAATATATATATATATATATATATATATATATATATATATATATATATATATATATATATAAATAAATAAATAAAATCTTCAGCCCTTTACAAGAGATGCAATGTCTTCATTTTTGTCCCTGTCCAGACACAAAGCCGACAATCTAAACTTTCCGTGTTACAAATGTCACGCTGCATCAAAAAATAGAAAAACAATGAATAAACTTATCACTGCTGCTGTAGTTAGGCTCGTATGAAGAGATCGCTCCAAGTGCCGCTCATAATAATGAGCGTAAATAGCAGAATGGAGGGAGAGACCGATGCTCAGGAGGGGACTGGGGTCAGGCAGGGGTGGAGTTCCTCCCAGCGGTCTGGAATGAAGGTTTGGGTGCAGGTCTGTGGGCTCTGTTCAGCCTATGTTGCGGGCTGCTTCGCAAGTTATCGTCCATCTGACACACAAACACAAGAAGCCGTCAGCCAGCGCGACTGAGCCAAGGCAATGCAAAAACATCAATGTGGATAAGTGGCTCATGCATATGTTTCTTTATGAAATTAAGCGTTTTTCTACATCATGTCCAGGTTGCGCCTTGCCGCTACTACTAAGGTGCTAATGACCACAGGGAAAATGACGAGCAGATTTAGGCAGGACCTTCTCGATAAGGTTGGACTCTTTGTTAACAAGCTGCGTCAGTTTCTGGAGGTTTGCATCGACTGCGTCCTGGTTAGAATGAGGACGGCCTGTTATGAAGGTGGAGAAAGGAGGAAAAGAGGACAAGCACTGATTCCAGTGAGCTATAGAAGGTGGATGTCACATGGAAGAAATGTTAGTACAAAGAATTCCAAACCGAGACACACCGTGTTGTTTAATATAACACCGCAGTCCGAGTTGAAACTGTTTGATTAGATTACTGGAGCCATGTTTTTTAGCAGATGCCATGGGCAATTTCTCTTCGTGTCAGTAATTTATGAAAGTCATGAGAAGTTGATCTTCGATTAGACTACCATACGTTTTAGGCATCTGACGGCCATTTGCCTTAAAATGAACTGAATGGGTCATGATTAAATGCAGATGAGAATCTTTTGACTGAATTTGTTAGAAAAGAGAATAAAATTACAGATCAGGAAGATCAAGATTGTTCACCAAAAAAAATAAGTATCCCTTTCACCAAGCAAAGAAATGATCAAGGCCAATTGTGTAAGCTATGAAATCCATACTCGTGTATAAATGCTTGTACTGTGTATAAACTTTGTGGACTAGCAGCATTTAAGAGCTGCTGTATTCTCCCTTACCAGAACCAGCCTCAGTAAAGTAGTTTTGGAGGATGGTACTGCAGAAGTGACAGAGGTTATGAAGCTGTTTCAGATGCTGCTGCAGTTGACCACTGGGCAGACTGGCTTTATGGAGTGGAGCCAAGTAGCCAAACACAAAGGCATCCAAACTCGTAGGCCTACAAGGGCATAAAATATAACCTGAAGACACCGTGGCAGGACGTCACCAATATTCACAGCTACAGGTCAATAACTCATTACTGTTAACTGAAATATGACATTATATAAAAGTCCGTATAGAGAATTATAAAACAAGGACAGACAAGGATAAATCATATTCCCATGGCATCTTGCTCGAGTCACTGGAAAGTCAGACCTGTGCCCACATTTGCACATTGCTGCCTCTTTCCATGATATAATGAGGACATTCACTGTACACAAACAGACCTGTTGGACAAATGAAAGTGAAAAATGACAGCTGAACTCACGCATTTCCAAAAAAGTAGAGCGAAGTCCCCAGTCTGTGGGATAGCAGATTCAGGCACTCCTTGGCATCACTGTAGATCTGTACAATTGTACAGTTGTAACATTTACTACATTAGTGCCAATCAAAGACTATTAAAAAAACTCCGTTCTGGACTTGCATCATAACGGGTGTTTTGACCACACTACTGATCAACCCTTTGGGAACATGTAGATATTTAGCCCATTATTTTAAGATGGCCATTATTTGGGCCCTGAAGATGAGTTAAAATCAGCTTTCTGTCCCAACACTGCCCTGCAGATCAAATCCACAGCATGTTCTGAATGGACTAAATTAAAAGTTGAGCTGCACACTGAATCTGCTCATCTCGTCATCTTTCATTCATGTAAAAATTATATTCCCAATCCTACATAATTCTGAGCAAGTCCTATAAAAAAAATAATATTAGCAAAGCAGGAGAGAAGAGCGATGATCTTACAGAAGAAGAAACCGGCCTTCTTTTTTGAGCCTTTACCTTTCCTTCTACCTCAGTGATGGAGTGCAGTGGGGCCTCAGCCTTGGTGAGCAGAATCCTAGAGAGAGCCGCACCAGCCAGGCGGCCTGGCACGAAGAAGCCAAGTGGGAAGGGAGAGTGCGCTGCAAACCACGGCTTCGTAAGGCTGCTGTAGTTTTCTGCATCCACCCAGAACGTGTGGAGCTGCAACACACCCACACGCACACACACGTTATGTAAAGGCTATGCTTCATGGAGCATGAGGTCATGAAGGGTGGAGTGCTGAACGAACCAGAGCAGGCTGAAGCTTCTCCTCCAGCAGTGCGATGTAGGCCATGGTATCCGCGCCCTGCTTGGCCGACAGCTCATAGTCTGCGTTGAATCTCTGTTTGGGGAACAAGGATGGCTGCCTGTTCA
This sequence comes from Electrophorus electricus, assembly GCF_041902795.1. Lineage (NCBI taxonomy): Eukaryota > Metazoa > Chordata > Actinopteri > Gymnotiformes > Gymnotidae > Electrophorus > Electrophorus electricus. The sequence continues at coordinate 3,827,959 of NC_137501.1, forward strand.
TTTCGCAGACAAAATCATTTAGTATGTCAGGATTTTCTCATCACTGCATGTCATAAACCAAAAAGACTCATTCAAATGCAAACCTTGCCTACTTTTTTGTGTTTATTATAGATAAATCAATCAGTTATAGTTGATATTTACATTTTTTCGGAGGAAATTCAGAATCTGTGTAGGTTCTGTTACTGAAGAGCACTCATAGTTCAGTTGTGGAATCACAGCTGAAGAAGGAGAGAAAAAGACACGTCACTATCTTCACATGCTCCAACACTCCACAAGCTTCTATATAGCTCCCCAGTTCTCTCCAGCAAATTCTGACATGCCATGCATACTTTCAACAACATACAAAAGCTAATATTAAATATAAATATTTCAGCACCACTCATCATACTCCACTGCTGCTAGAGTGAATTATCTATGTATAATTTATAATGCGCTACCAGTAATAGTCCTCCATGTCCAGTCCACTGGCTTCACTGTAAGTTTGGCACCAGCAAATTTTGCATATGCCTAGAGAAATGCATCGAAACCACAGATGAATGCAAAATATACTGTGCATGTAACCCTACACCAAAAGTACATAACATTCAATTTCGGAACCAATATTTATTAAGCTCAGAGCACAATATATGTCTACACAGACAGGTAACCGCCATCACCAACTCGTTAGCTAGCTATCTACCATTTTCTACTTTACCACTGCAGCTACCATAACCAAATCCAATACACTAATGTCTTAAATTCATGATCACATCCGACAGGGAACGACAACATGACCTTGAGGGGGGAAAACTGCAATATACAGTCTTACTATCAGCAAACAGGTCAAAACTTTGTTACAACCAATCAACTGTAGCAAGCTAGATTTACTGTCATATGCACATCGCTGAGTTAGTTAGATAGCAATCTGTGAAAATCAAACCGACTCGAAATCAGAGACTACTTGTTTTCCGAGGTTTAATTCAGTATAACACGCTGGTATGTGCATGGATCAACTAGCTAGCTAGCTATAAGCATTTGTTATATCAATCAAGCTAGCTGAAGACTCCCAAAAATGAACTTTCAAGCCCGTCACTGCTAACAGCTATTGCGTAAATATTTTTTTGTTACCAGCACAATCAGAGATTCTGTATGTACAGATGGCAAGTCCCAGTCGCCTCCCCAGCAAAGTAGCTCCATGGATGCCGCCATGTTTGTTTGACAGAAACGTCAGTGACAATTATGAGTGACAGCAGCAGGCTCCGCCCCCTGTCCAGCAGGCTCCGCCCCCTGTCCTCGCATAGTAGAGCACCGCAGCACCGCAAATTGTAATTAAATTAGGTTCATTTTAATCTAATAAAGGACTTGTTAATAAGATGAGTAGATTAATAAATTGGCTATTTAACTGTGTTGGAACCAAAACTACTAAATTATGCAGATGTACCCTAGGACCAAGATTTTAAAACCCCAGTGGATAAAGAAAATAATATTTCTGCCATTTTTAAAATGTAGCTCTACAGAATGACCAAATTTAAAAACAAAGAAAATTCTCAAGATATGCAAAACAAGCTATAAAAGCCAGCCATCTGTGAGGATAGGCTCCAAAGATCCAAACTGTCCAAGCTATGAAGCTGCAACAATCACAGGTAGCCGCCTTGGAGGTGCACTGTCATAGAAAACTAAAGTTTAAGAAAATGAATAAAACCTAATTCTAATAAATTCTTAATCTAAAAAAAAAGTAATTCTTCTTCTTCTTTACTTTAAACTTATTTTACATAGTATCTGAATTATATATATATATAATTCAGATATATATATCTGTTGAAAAAGTAACCCCAAAAAGGAATTTGCAGTTTGCGACAAGCCAATGAGCCAGGTTATTCCTGTAAATAATAGGCACAATCCAAGGGCCTGGTTTAAAAAGTGGTTTTACAGCATTTTTCAGACATAATTCAGGATTTTTATTCAACATTCAAGTATCAGAATAGTATAAAGATAAACTGAGTGTTGATTATGCCATTTGGTTTGTGATAAATGAAAAGAAGAGGCAATAGATATATTTTGTCCTCTTCAAATTCACCATAAATAAAAATATTCAATATTAATTACCCAATAGACAGCAGTCTCATGGGAATATGTCCACATTTAACAAGAGAAATGTTGTTTTTATGAAAACAAAAACCAAAAAAATTTAGTTCCCATTTCTTTGAAGTAATCTACAGGAAGCAAAGAACACATCGTATGGTGCACATTTAACATCCTTTTAGTAAAATGGTCACTAATTCTGGGAAGTAAGCTGGGAGGAGATCCTTGGTCACACCTTCTACGTCTAAAGTCATCTGAGAAGTATAAATCTCCTGGGCACCTATCTGGTTCTCATTCAGCATCTGGACTGCAGTAATCCAGGAGGAAAAAAACAGCAGCACGTCTGCTTTGACTGCTACTGCTCTGGAGTGAACTGGGAGGCTGCAATAGAGAACGTGTGCTGGAAGAGAGAAGGGGTCCTCATTATCAGTACCAGGGACAAAAATTTTATTTCTTCTGCCACAATCATGAAAGTGGCTTCATGGGCAAATGTTTTGTTCAGTTTACAGGTGGTTCTGCAGTTTCCTCTTACAGTGAATGCCCAAGGAATTGGTAAGTGAATAATATAACTACTAATCATTTTTATGAGAAACAGCATTTTTTATTTATTTTTTTTTTTGTGAGGCACAATTGCTTGTGGTTGAGAAACAGCTCAAACTGTTCACAGCAGTTTCTATGAATTTACTCTTTGGAAAGAATTTATAATATATGCCCAGTATCCATTACATTGCTATGCTACACAGTGCAATTGTTATTTCACATCACAAATGTCATATTTAATATTGGTTTCTCTTACACTGGGTTTTGTCAGAATATGGGCTACTATGTACTAAATGTACAAAATATACTGTTTCTAATGGGCATGCCGTAGACATCTAACCAATAAAAGAAGTAGAAGGGCCCCATCACCGTTTTTGTTTTAGTACCAGGTGTGATTTCAAACACTCCATAAACTGGTCATCAGCTCCAAGTCAAATCTGGAAAGAAGCAGTGTTAGTAGTTTGATGGTTTGATGGCTCTGCTAAAAGAAGAAAAACATGCAAGTAAAACTGGAAAGGGTGGAGCTGTGTAAACTAAAATGTACAGCATGGTCTGTTTTTACTATAAGAATAAACATTTCTGCATTAATTTCAGAGATTAATTTCCATCCCTGTCTTGCAGTCTATGATCTTCTGATGTCATCGGATTGTTTGCCTGATCTCCTGCAAGGAGGTCTTAAGACCAAGAATGTGAACGAAGTTTTTGTCCTGACAACCTTCCAGCTCCAAAACAAAGCTCCAATACATGTCTTTCGTCTTTACAACCCTGCAGATAACAGCGATTATTTTGATTTCACTACACATGGGAAAGTCAACAAAGGTATTTTTGGCAATAAACAGTTAAATCGGCAGGCATGACTGAATGCATTTGTAAAGCGTTAGCAAATTATGTATCATCCTTGACAGTCTAAATGTGCATCCAGGTCAATTTGTATGGTGTAAGATGAACTACTGGACTCGGATGGACACTGCGGGAGTGAACTGCTAATCCTGCACTGCTAATTTGCTGGAAGGGTTCACCCAGCAATGAAAAAAACAGAAAGGGCACATTTGGACTTAAGTGTTATACTCCAGACAGCATTATTAGGACAGTAGCAGATGTTTTGTTAAGTTCAAATGTCTACAGACCTGTCTACAGACTCTTTCTCTCTCTCTCTTTCTCTCTCTCTCTTTCTTTCTCTCTCTCCCTCTCTTAGTGTCTCTGAAGTACCTGAAAAGCAATGGAAAAATGGGCAATGCCAACTTTGTCAAAGTGCCATTGGCGGATGGCCGCCCCCACCACGTCATGCTGCATTTCAGTGGTCTGAAGCATGGCTCGGCCAGCATGGCCCTCTATGTGGACTGCAGGCTGGTGGAAATAGTGGAGGACCTACCAGTTGCCTTTAAGACACTGCCTCCTGGCTCCAATAGAGTGGCACTAAAAACTATGCCCACTACATCACAGGTATAAGCTCATGCAGAAAAGAGCACATGGACCCAAACTAATTATCAAGGTGATTGACAATATTGGCTGAATACAGAATTTTGACAGGTTTCCATTTTGCCCAGTATAATAACCCACAGAATTTAGCTCCTTTTTCCATTTTTTATGATACAAGATAAACATATTACTGTACCTGTGGGCCATTAAATATGATCTGTATCTTTGCTTTAGGATCGCCTGTCTGACCTTAAGATAGTGCTAGATGAGTCTATTGAGAATGTCGTTGAACTTCAAGACTGCACTCTCCAGCAGGGTGAATCACTGCAATTATTGGGTGAGAAGCATTTTGGGGGACTTATAATGGCTGATGTATTAAAGTAACATGGAGTAAAATCATCATTATTATTGGATTAATTCTTATAGGACTCACATCAAAGCTGGAACCAGGCCCCATGATTGAACTTTTAAGGATAGTCCAAGAACTGAAAGATAAAATGGACCAGCAGGTAACTGTTTTTTATTTGGAGACTATATGGGCTAAATTTCTGCAGGCAGAGTGGTTTTCTAGGTCACTTTGTCATTATTATCTTGACAGATCCGGGAAACTGCCAGTCTGAGGAAAATTCTTATGGAGTGTGTTCCTTGTGGTAAGACTTATACTAAATTTCTTCAAGCAGGTCTGATGTGAACATATTTTCAATTAGCAATGAAATTCACTTAATGAGGATGATGAATTCTTGAGACAGGCTAATTGAAGCATTTGGGTAATATTTAGAGGGACCAAAAGAAACACAAGACGTGAGTGCATCCAAGTGTGCTCCTGGAATCTGCTTCCAGCAAAGTATGTGCTCTGAGACAGAGCAAGGCGTCATCTGTGCACCGTGTCCTGAGGGCTACATTGGAGATGGAGTCCACTGTGATGATATGGATGAGGTAAGCCTTCGCATACACAAAGGACTGCTAAAGATGATAAAATGCTAAATGCTAATGAACAAAGGTTAGCAATGTGGGAATGAAACCGTTTTACTGACCACTCCATTAACTGGGGTTAACATATACACACTTTCAGCAGGAACAGATAAGAACATGGAAATCTAAAGTAATTATAATTCTTTAGATCTTTTATAATGCATTTTATTTTACACTAGATTGCAGCCTAGATACTTAGGTGTGTTTTATATCCATATGCATGTCAATTCAAGTCCATCCTACAGACAGATGAAACAGAGCAGTCATAAGACTTCTCTTGAAGTGGTTCAAGTAATCCTTCCAAAAAGCTGTGTCCTACTTTTTGGAGTGGAGGACAATCAAATCCATCCAATATACCTCCTGTAACAGCACATTATCTAGCTTTTGTTTGCTCTTCATTAATAGAGCCATTGTTTGAGTGATTTAATGAGAAACTGAGGTAATCATTTCCTGGGAGAACCATTGTGTTCCGTATTCAGATCACGAACAAAATGCTTGCTTAGCATTATGAAGTACGAATCCGGAGAGAATAACTGTTGGTGTTTATTGTGATGTGTGTGTATGCAGTGTCAGCTGAACCCCTGTTTCCCTGGTGTGCGGTGCGTCAACACAGCTCCAGGGTTCAGGTGTGACAGCTGCCCCAGAGGGTACACTGGCGACCAGGTGCAGGGTGTGGGTGACGTCTATGCCCAGACACATAAACAAGTGAGAAATTCTTAGCCATCTCAAATCCCTATACTTCTATATTTCACATAAAAAAGCTTGTAATTTAGTCTCTGCCCAATTTACTCAACCTACTACCTATCTTACATCCTGTTTTCTACATGGTGGTTGATGTTGGACCCTTTGCTGTACATCAGGTCTGCTATGACATAGATGAATGTCAAAGCTGGAACAATGGGGGCTGCACCCCCAATTCCTACTGCCACAATACAGTGGTAAGATGTTTACTTTATTCAGACTGACCTTGCTTTGGTGTATATTTCTTTTTTTGCTTTCGTGCCTCCTACACTCAAGTGCTGGCAATCTGTGAATGAGGCTCTTCTCCAGTGACAGGTGCTTTCCTCTCAGGGTTCATTCCACTGTGGACAATGTAAGTCTGGCTTCACTGGAGACCAGGGAAGCGGCTGCAGACCGACTGGACTAGGCTCCAGTTACGTTACTGCTCGTCCTGCTCCTCTCTCTGGAAGGCTGTGCAGGAACGGCCAGCCCAACCCGTGTGATGCTAACGCTGAGTGTGTGGTAGAGCGAGACGGAAGCGTCAGCTGTGTGGTGAGATGCTGAGATATCTCCGTGTGCCCATATCTTAAGAAGCCCCCAGCTCATGAATCACAGTATACAGTATGTCACGTTCATGTCCGACTTTGAGCTTGGGCCGCGCCAACATGCGCTAACGCGTGCTGCCTTCACTAGTGCAACATCGGCTGGGCAGGTAACGGCCAGGTGTGCGGGAAGGACACTGACATCGATGCCCACCCAGACAGGAAACTTCAGTGTCATGATGCAAACTGCAAAAAGGTGACTCGCATGCGGCTTCCTCCAAGTGCTTTGGCTCCCGCATGGGTGAGAATTATAATACGGTTCCTAGGTGACCCTGTGTGTGTTGCTTCTAGGACAACTGCATGTATGTGCCAAATTCTGGCCAGGAGGATGCGGATGGAGATGGGAAAGGAGATGCCTGTGATGAGGATGCCGACAGCGATGGGATCCTCAACGAGCAGGCACGCACACCAAGACTTAATTCATCCTAGTTAAGAAGTCCTTTAGCTCTTCTGAATGATAATCCATTGTTTCTGAACAAAACAGGACAACTGCTGGTTGACCCCAAACATAGACCAGAAGAACACAGATGAGGACCTTCACGGTGATGCATGCGACAACTGCATCACGGTGAAGAACCCAGACCAGCGGGACACAGACCAGGACGGACTGGGGGATGCCTGTGACGACGACATGGACGGTGACGGTAACGTGCCACTGTGCTTTGACCCCGCCCTTTGGGCCCTTATACCCACATGCCTGCCGTTTTGCCTGCCGGGCTGCTACTGCCTGTTCAGAGTGTGTGATTTTAGCACCAGGCTAAAATCAGCTTTTACTACTTGGGCCGCGACCGAGGTGTCAGAGACGAACGATGCCACACCTCCCTCACATTTTCCCCAACTATGCCTTTCCTCCCCATGCCTCCAAAGACATTTGTTTTCTCTCAGACGCAGAAACGGTGTTTAAAAGATCTTTTTTTTTTTTTCCATAAGCCTGTGTCTCGTCCAGATTTTCTTGCGCTTAGGTCATTTTTTAATGGGGAAAAACAGAAGCGAATGTACGCCTGCATTCTTCAGAGCACCAATTAGAACCCCTTACTTATTCAGCAAGATCTTTAATAGTTATTCAGGTGACAGCAGAGGCCTGCAGAGGCATTTTAACCACAGGCCTCCTTGGAACCAGTATTTTGATTTTGTACCTCTAAAGAACAATTATATGTTCCTGTCTGCGAGGAAAAAAACAGCAAGCCCAGGCAGAGCTTGACATTTACAGTCCATTCACAGAGACTTGGCTCCAGACACTTGACTTGCTGACTCGATCTTTCAGAGTCTGGTCATGTCTCCTTGGGCAAAACCACATTTCCACCAGGAAGCCAAGCCAAGAGCTGATGACCAGTGGAAACTATTCCACAGCTGCCTAACAGAAACACTGCCACCTGGTGACACATGGCCCATAATAAACATTCTATGTGCACAAAGACACCTCTGTGCTGAATATGCCAGCCATCTATCATGTCAATATTGTGTCCATTATTCCATTTGCACTATGCATTGACATTTTAGGTCTTACAGATTCTGGTATACCTCAGGGATACTTCAGTTGCTCGTATGTTTTCAGATGCAATGACTGACTCAATTATTTTTGGTCAGTTACTCAGTTAATTAGTCAGTTAATTACTAATAATTCATATTATTCGTCATATTGGGATGAGCAGGTTTGAAGAATATTTTGGATAACTGTCAGAGAGTCCCCAACCCTGATCAGCTGGACAGAGATAGTGATGGTGTAGGAGATGCCTGTGACAGTTGCCCTGAGGTGCCCAATCCCAATCAGGTATATCATGGATATGTAATTTCCAATATTGTTGATATTTGCAATTATATTAGCTACAGAAATATCAAATAACTCTGACACATATACCTTTCTGTATGTGCCTATTGAAAATATTTAATTTGCTGTATTAAAATGAGACTTTTCTTTGCTTGGTCCTGTAGTCTGATGTTGATGATGATCTTGTTGGAGACACATGTGACACTAATATCGACAGGTAAATGCACACACATTGTAAAGCACATATTTTTCCCACATGCTAATCCACAGACGCATTCTCCATAACCCTAAATCTGGTTTGCAGTGATGGGGACGGACACCAGAACTCCAAGGACAACTGTCCGACCATCATCAACAGCTCTCAGCTGGACACGGACAGGGACGGACTTGGGGACGAGTGTGATGATGATGACGATGATGACGGCATCCCAGATGATAAAGATAACTGCAGATTGGTGCCGAACAAAGATCAGGCGGACGGAAACAGTATAAACATTATCCACCTTATGTTCACTTGCAAAAAAGTGTTGCCTTTTGTTATACTGTCCTGCCCTGTTACACTGGCCTTGTGTTGTATAATACTGTTCCGTTCCTCTATGTGCTTTTTATTAGATGATGGAGTGGGTGATGCCTGCACCGGAGACTTCGACAAAGACCATGTGATTGACAGGATCGACACTTGTCCTGAGAACGCAGAGGTCACATTGACAGACTTCAGAGCCTATCAGACTGTAGTGCTGGATCCTGAGGGCCAGGCTCAGATTGACCCCAACTGGGTCGTCCTCAATCAGGGAATGGAGATCATTCAGACAATGAACAGTGACCCAGGTCTCGCAGTAGGTAAGTTGTCCCTGAACTCCAAGTATATGAAGAACTGTGCCAGTGATGAATGCCATTCATTAAACTGCATTACATCATCACTCAATGCTTATTAATTTTGGCCTTTAAATCTGAGGCCAGTTCAAACAAGCAGCATTCATCTCCCGCTTTTAGTTGAAAATTAATATGCACCCAGTGCTAAATGCCCTTTTCTTCATTTTCCTCAGGCTACACGGCCTTTAGTGGGGTCGACTTCGAGGGCACTTTCCACGTGAACACGGTAACCGATGATGACTATGCCGGCTTCATCTTTGGCTACCAGGACTCATCGAGCTTCTACGTGGTGATGTGGAAGCAGACGGAGCAGACCTACTGGCAGGCTGTGCCCTTCCGTGCTGTGGCAGAGCCAGGCATCCAGCTCAAGGTTCTAGTACTCTCAGTATCCATCTCCACTCTTGCTCATGCTTGACATCCAGGCTCTGTGATTGTCATTAAAGTGGTTCCTTTGGGCCTCGGCTGAGGCATTCCAAGAGCTCTGGGTCTGACCTCTGTGCCAGAGCATGTGCAGAAGTGTTTAAGTGCAAAAAGTGTTTGCATATGCTGTAGCCAGATGATTAGTTTGGCCTTTAATCAAGTGTCATGGTAGTTAGCTTAGTATATCATATCTTGCGCATTTAGGCCGTGAAGTCCACCACTGGGCCTGGAGAGTTTTTGAGGAATTCTCTGTGGCACACTGGGGACACCGAGGATCAAGTGCGGCTGTTGTGGAAAGACCCTCGTAATGTGGGCTGGAAGGACAAGGTTTCTTACCGCTGGAATCTCCAGCATCGACCACAAGTGGGATACATCAGGTGCGATGCCAGAAGTGGCAATTCTAAAGTCTTAAAGACATGAAAGGCAAATATGTAGATATCTTTGGGGGGAAAGAAAGACGATAACATTCTAATGCTTGCAAATACCTATTTTGTAAGGAATCATACAGACTAACTTCACCTTGTATATATTGCTGTAATACCTTTTTTTTTTTTTTGCTTGAGAAGGGTACGTTTTTATGAAGGCACCAGCCTGGTGGCTGACTCTGGAGTGGTTATTGACACCAGCATGAGGGGCGGTCGCCTGGGTGTGTTCTGCTTCTCCCAGGAGAACATCATCTGGTCCAATCTGAGATATCGCTGCAATGGTAAGCAAACTACACATGCAAGTTTAAGACAGCTCTTGGCTTGTTTTTGAACCAATTTAAAATTGGAATGTTTTGCAGAAAAATACATTTTAACCCCTTTGTTGTTTTTGCAGACACAATCCCTGCAGACTACGAGGATTACAATGCACAGCTCGTTGTCAGTTAAGAAGAAAATAAAATTTACTGAATGCTAGTCAAAGCTAGAATGGACCAGTTAGTGTTTAATAGAAGTCCAAATATAAGTCAAGTACCTTAGCCATTGAGCTACCACTGCCCATTATTAGCTAATCCAACTAATCAGATAATCCAACATTATTAGCTAATCCAAACTGTACCCTCAATGTTAGTCATAGTAGTGTCTTTTGGGATTAATATTTCTTAAAGAGATAACAAAATGGGAACTTCATGGCAAATCAATTCAAAAACTGCTCATTTGGTTGACACACATTCTGGGGCAAAGATGGGTTCACTGACCTCTGATTCTTAGTTTACTTACATATTGTCTGTATGTGCCACTTTTTGTAGAACAATTCCACCCTGGGCCCGCTGGCAGTGATCCTTTTTGAAACACATTGTAAGGGAAGGGAATATCGCTTCGTGTAAGAAGTAAGAGGAGACATATTTGGAATTTTCTGTCTACAAAAGGTACATTAGGTTATGAACCTTAGCTTACTTTGAGGAATGGCTATGATGTTTGAAAATCCGGTTCCATTACGTTAAGAGACGGACTTCAAATGGGCAAAAGTTGTAGCTGTGTCGGTGTCAGTGTTAACTGGAACTGGGCAGTGTCAAGTTAATATTGATCTCCTTGATCAATACATTATCTGATCTTTCTGAAATTGCAGTATATACATTTTTACATTATATATTACATTTTAAACAGGTTTAGGCTCTTAGACAGCTGTGGCAAACATGTAAGCACACGTAGCATCCAGCAATGTCTCAGTTCTGTACTCATGACTACATTAGCTCACTTTCAGTTCAGTTCAAACCATTTACAGATGTACCCATGCACTCAATTCAAGCCCAAATTTTCTTTCCAGAGTGAATGAACATACCTTTTATTTTTGTAACTTCTCATCTTTTTTATTGAAAGAATGAATTAAAAAAAAAAAAAAAAACCCTCAAAAAGTCAACTTTGTTTCAAATACAAGTTTTTATCTCAGGCTCATGTCCACCTTCTTTCAGAGAAATACATCATAAAAGGTAAGAAATGTAGAACATAAATGGTATATCAAAATTAAGGTAATGTTTCTGTAAACATATCATATTTATAAACATATGCACTTTTTGGAAGGGTAATAAATTTGACATGCAAAATTAGTAAGAACAAAACAAAAATTAGAACTCTTTGTAAACACACCTAGTGGTCATCTTTAAAATGGACACTATACACTAATGTTTCAGTCTTCATATTCTGTTTAAGAAGTTATGCTTCATCTAGATGCAGATGGTGTGACGTGAGAGAGAGAACCAGGGTTTTCACAAACGTAGAAAGAAAAGGACTATGCTTCAACTCAGCATGTTGTTACAGTGAGTGCAGCACCTGTCTCTCTGAAACCTGAAGCTCTAGCCACCCAGTAGTACTGCAGCACATTCTGACTCACGCAAGTCACAGAACAAGAACACAGAGGAACCAGTTTAAGGATACGAGGGAGCAAGTTGCATTTGGGGAGCTTTAACTTGCGTTGACCCTTTTCTTTAGCTTAATTAGTTTACATCTATGTAGAACACAAGTGTTTTGCAGGTTTACCTGGGAAAAAGGTATTAGCTCACACTGTCAACTACTTGGCACTGTTAGCAGATTTGACACATTTTGTTGAAGGTAAACAGCACGAGAACAGAAATCTTTACTGCAGTTTGACTGTTACAGGCAGTGCTGATACCCAATATCCAGATCCTGTTCTGATGGTATTTTGACTAAATGGCTCATGTAATCAATGCAAAACACCTTTATTCACCAAAAAGCAAACAAAAGAGGGCTTCTTTTGGAATATTACAAAACCACAGGACATACCCCTAAACATAATATTCCAGTTCTAAATTTCACTGCACAAATGTTTTACCATGAAACGTTAAGACACACCCTACAAAAAACTGGGATTCTAGTACAAATGCTACATATCTAATATAGGCTGAAAAACACATTTGGAAACTATATTCAGAAAGTAAGCACAGCTTTAACAAATTTGTTTGAACAGTTTCCATGTTAATTTGCTAACACTCAATCAAGTGACAAAACTTCACAAATTAGGGGCATTATAATTAAACCAACTCTACAGAGCAGTGTAATATTGTTTCAGTATAAAAGGTATATTGTAGTAAAATTGATCATAAATACAATGATTTGACAAACAGATGTTGGCAAGTCTTGGGCATGAGTGTGAGCCAATTCTCTTCATATACGTTGTAACAATCAAGGCATGTAAAACAGTGACATTTCCATGCTAACTGTGGTAGTACAAACACTGCAGTTAAAAACTGAAAAAGACCCAGACCAAAGATCCGAGCGACGGTGCTCAACAAACTCCTTCCCTGCAAGCTTCATCACTTTTTTTTCCTGCACTTCACATGTATAAAGACAACAACAAAAAAACAAAAAACAAATCCTTAGAAAATCTTACACCTAAACTGGCCGATGAGAAGTAGCCTTAGAACAGGTTGGTAACATTTTTCCTTCTTGATGTCAACAACATTCTCCAGAAGTCCACATTCTCTAACTTTCTCCAAGATTCTCTAATGTTCTCCAAGTCTGAGATCAGAAGAGTGAGCTGCAGGAATGTATGCTCTTCCCTTCAAACAACGGTTTTATTATGACTTATTTGTATGCAAAAGCATAGAAATTGGCCCCCTATGTTTGTATATATAGCTCAGGACAGTGGTTTATTCATTTGGATATAAATGGTCTACAGGGCTAAAACTACTATTTTGGTCTGCTTATGGAAAAAACAAAAACAAAAAAAACTGTTCCATAAAAATCTGAATGAAAAGACAAGAACAAAAAGATAAGTCACAATGAAATTCTGGGAACAGAAGACATGCTCTTCTTGAATTGCATAGAATACTTCATCTACCAAAGGATGTAAAATGTACCACGCAAGACACTTTTAGGTGACGTAAGCCTGAGCAGTGTTTTTGTTTACCTTCATGTTTTTTTCTTATAAAAATGAAAAACAACAAGAACAACATATCCTTACTGTCAAGTAACTAAATTGGCATAAAAATCCACAATTGTAACAAAGCTCTCGAATTTGTCTAGAAAAAAAAAACAAACCAAAAAAAAAAAAAAACAAAAAAACAAAACATGGCCTTTAAGGCTTCAGATAGCTTTTCTTCTGCCAAAAACTTGTACAAAAAAAAAACATTACAAAAGAACATAAAATTAAACATTTGTGATAGAAAACATCTGCAGGATGTTGGAGAACAGTGGAGGAAGTTTGTATTTGGCCTTGTTTTTGTTTAGTTTTTTTTATGCTTCAAACCTCTTTGGGAAGAGCATAGGAGCAACCAGGGTCCACATGTAAAGAAACAGACACACCCAGCAGGACGCCATCTTTATCCAGAACACTGACCAGCTGCCTTCCAGCAGTCGCTCGATCTTAGCGTTGTCGTAACTGCAGAGAAGCACAGATGACACAGAATATACCTCACCTGTGGCTACAATGGAAAGCTGCTGATTCAATTAAATGTACATGAATACATATGGATCAACTTTGACATGTAAAAGTACAAAAACACTTTCCAGAAGATGAAAGCTGACACAAACAAACAAACAAACAAACAAACAAACAAACAAACAGCAACCCGCCCCCCCCCCCCCCAAAAAAAACCCCAGGAATTTGAAGCACTTTCCCAGATCACATCCAGGGACTATTCAGTTCCCATTATGGCACAGACACACACCACAATTAACTCAAAGTTTTTAAGTCAGATTTCTCAGTGTGTGACTTGGGTACACATGTACCATCATTGATAATGAGTCTAATAAATTATAAAAAAAAAATAAAATCACAACCTATATATCTGATAATAAAATATCAGATTTTTTGTATAGCTTTGCAATCAAATTATTTATCAGGATAAGATTTGATGCCCTAATATCTGAGGAACCGAGATCACACGGGGGAGCCAGTATTCATTGATGGACTTTCATAGACATTTTGTGATGAGCAAAACAAAACCCCCAAAACAATTCTGGAAATGCACATGCGGTAAGCAACAAGGGCTAAAGTCAAGGAGAAATGACTTACTGGAACCAGTTTGTGACAGTCATCATAACATAAAGGGAGCCGAGGAAGAAGACAAAGTGGAAGTAGGCATAGCTGTAGACCGTGCCATCTCTCTCGTCATAAATAACGTTCTGCCCTCCTGCTGTGTTCTCCTCGTCATCATAGTCATCTGAAACACGTCAAGAGCACTTTCAGCACTTTGAATATGCTATGCAGTACCCATGCATGACCACAAGGAGGTGCCATCAAGCTCTCTGGAAAACAGGTTAAGTGCCTCATTAAAAAAAAATCCAATTCCTTTTTCGACAAACAAGTTAATTTAGAATTTAATTATTCTTACCTGCATCATCACTGCAACAAAAACAGCAGCGTGCTCTCTGAAATCATGACACCAAAATAAACTAATGTTCCTAACACCATGCCAGCATATTTTGTATGGAATGTGAAAATCTACTCATTTATGTGAAACAATGTCCTATCAGCTCATTTAAAAGTTCAACACATTTTAAAGGCATGAAAAATTTTACCTCATTTTCTTGCATAGAATTTCTGTACACTCGCAAAGCTGCTGAACTCCTCTTGGTGGTAGAAGTCAAACTGTATAGAGACAGAGATAGTTAGAGAAAGCAAGAGAGTGTGAGAGATGGAGAGCGACAGAGAGTAATGCAGTACAGACAATATGAGTCTATCCAAATACAAGGTCAGTTTTTCCACTTAGTCAAAACCCATCATCATGTGTGACTCAGGAGGGAGCAGGAGACGCGATCAATGTGGTTACGCAATTCCTCATCAAGCCGTCATTAATGTAGAAGAATGTTTAAGCTCAAGTGTTTCCTGGGAATCTTTGAAATGGCACTAGATAAGAGCCCCTTTTCTGCTGAGTACTTCTCCCTCCATATTGCTGTATTTCATTGGAGGGGGGTGGGGGACAAACAAACAAACAAACAAAAAACAAAACACTGGCGACATGAAGGGGGGAAAAAAAAATCACGTTGAGATATGGTGTTGAATCATATGGCTGACAATACACACCGATAACACCTGCATTTAAATATGGTCTCGGGCATTAGTGGGACAACCTCAGCAGACGTGTCTGTACTTGATGGAAAAAACATATGAGGTTCCCCCCAGTGTTCGAGTTAAATGTAGAAGGCTTCAATCTTCCCTTTAGCTTCAGCAGGGCTACCTGCTTTTTATGTCCACACAAACAGAGTGCAAGAACCAGAAAATTACATGTTTAAGTCCTTTTGGCACCAGTCCCTTCACACACCCTTCCAAATGACCAGGTTTCACTGTTGGGTGACTTGATTCAGTGGTATAAATACAGGGGGGTTACTGCGGAATGGGAGGGAATGAGCCAAAAGTGTAGAGGGAAAAAAAAGTCACATTTATTTATTAAAAAAAAAAGGCTAATACCAGGAGTAAAGCACGCAGCCGAACAGAATGGCTGTCCCCATGCCCGTTACGATCTTGTTGTCACTCTCCGATCCCGAGTTGAAAGGGAAGACGCAAACGGTAACGTTCACTCCATCTTGCGGCACCACTGAGAGACAGAATTTCTGAATTTTAAACCAAGCACTTTAATACGAACTAACCAAACAAAGAATAATTATTCTGAAATAACTGGTTAACAGTGATTTTGCTTCCTGCAAAAAATATTTTCGCATGCTGAATCCAAACATGGTTTCAGAATTTGTCCATCTCCCATAGTTTTTTGTTTTAGTATCTTGTCATTATGTATGAAAAAGTGGTACCAAGGAAAGTGGACCCCCTCTATGTTGGCACATTTACATTTAAAGAAGGCTGGATGTTCCTGAGGCCAAACATAGGCAAATGTCATACACTCAACATTTCAGAAGTGCATTTGTACACATTTTAGGTGCAATAGCCTTATTTCTGAAAGATTTAAATATAATCACTGACAAATTTACGGTCAAATCCATACATTATAGAAAATCTTAAAAACATTTTCGAATTCAGCATTAAATATACTATAAAGGTCCACCTATTCACTTTTGGAAGCAAAAAAAGTTTAACTTTAAAGTTAAACTTCCAAATGAAAATGATACAAATAAAAGATATTGAACCAAACAAAATTTAACAAACAAAAAAATAATTATTAAGATCAAAAGATATCAAGATCAAGAGAAGGAACAAGAGAGAGAGAGAGAGAGAGAGAGAGAGAGAGAGGGGTGAATCAGGATGTGGTATAAAGTTTCAGAAAGCTACTGGAGCAGTGGTTTCAAGCAATGTATGAGGCTCTTATCCAACCACACGCTTATTAGAGGACACTCCCCAGTGTGAAGCTAGGTGTGCACCCTGTGGAGACAAAGACTGAGCTGCACTCACTTTCAATGGGCTTGCTGGCAAAGGCGGAGAAGGTGAGGTACATGGCGTAGACACTGATGATGGCAGGCTGGAGCAGCCCCGAGGTGGGCTGGACTGCAGAGGAAACACACAGCACACACACAGCTACTTAGCACAGCACACATTCCCCATCTTCAAGTTTGACCTTGTACACGCTCAGTGCCAGCTTCTGGGCCCCAACCAACCAACCCACCCACCCACCCACCAACCCACCACCCACGACTTCCACTGGAAGGAAGCACAGCGGGTTTCAGGCTCCATGATTTGTCATAGCGCTTGCTATTTATTTACTGCACAGCTGCCCAATCTTGGTCCTGCAGTGTCTATGCACTATATATGTTAGTATTTTTCCATAATCCAACACAACCACTTTAAACTTGTTTGCAAATTCATTAATATTCAGAGTCAAGTCAGAGCCAAGAGAATACCAAAATGTAGAGAGAAGTGGCTGAGGACCAGGATGGAGAATAACTGGTTTAGTATACATGTTAACAGTCAAAGGTTTGGACACACCTACTTTCTACCATCTTCTACATTTTAGGACAACATCTAAGATATAAAAACAATGAATGCTTCATATGTAATTGTACTGTCCTTAAATATTGACTGACAATTTTAGATTTTTCAAAATAGCCACGCTTCAGTTTGATTATTCTTTGTGGTCTATTAAAAAGCCTTTTTCCAATAGGTATGAAAAATTTGGGGGACTAGCACTTGGGGACTAACTTTCTCATTGAAAACTATATGCAGCATTTTGCTTGCACAGCTGATGACCTCTGGCCGAAATGTCTCGTTTCTCAGAAAAAAGAATTTTTCACTAGATTGAAATGCCTTTAAGACCATGAGAAACAGATTCAGTCAGGTGTCCTCTCTTGACTGGTACTTTTTGGTAGCAACACCTGTTTTTTGAGTTTCAGATGGACTCTTAGATGCTCACTGACCTTCATAGAAACCTTACATCTGTGAGAATGGACTTACAGGTTTCTCATGCTTAATTTGGCCCCGGCAAATCAGGAACTGGGCATGACGCTGTGGGAATCAACTGAGAGTGAGGTTGGAGAAGTGAGGCTCCACTGTCGGTTTGATCTCACTAGATGGCAGTGCAAGGATCAGCTAATACGGTCTTCTCTAGCCACTGCTGTTTGTCTCAGATCAAAGAGCTTTAGCCTACAATTACTTCAGGAAGCCTGGCCCTGTAACCGTGCACTCCAGAAAGAAAATCTCCTCAACTCTTGAACAAAATACTGCATATCAATTATTTAGGATGGGTAAAACCTTATTACTTTTGCAATATAAAAGGTCGTTGACAGTCCCCTTTAACATCAGATCTACCGCAAATGATGTTCCACTCTGGAAACCACAAATAAACAAGGCAGATGGTCCACTCCCACACAGTAAACAAATGTCTGCGCTGGAAACTACCCAGGAGAGAGGGGCAGCCCGAGAGGCAGACGTGCCAACTCACATGTCTGGATGCAGGGCGAGATTGCAAGCATGGAGATGACGACGCACAGGCCCGAGTTCATGCCCAGGAAGATCTTGTTGAGGAAGCAGGCCTCTGCGTGCGTGTAGAACATGGCCATGAAGACCATGGCCCCCACAGCCACAGAGAAGAGCACCAGTGTCACCAGGGCCAATGCCGCATACCACAGCTTGTTATGCTCCACACCAGACGTCCTGCGGAGAGGGAGTGTGTGCGTTTTTTGTGCAAGAGGGGGAGAGATTTAACTTACTAACACCATTAAATCCAAGGAACCTTTAATAGCTTTGCATTTCTTTAATGTATAAAACAGCATTATTACATTTTATCAAAACAAAGTCACAATAAATGAGGCCACCAGGACAAGCAGTCAGGAAGTGGGCTGTGGCGTAAATAATCTCTCCCCGATGACCATGCGGAGTGACTTCCCTACAATAGTGACTTCCTTGTGTCAGTGACTTCAGTGCCCTTTTTCTGGGATTCCGTGTCGCATGCTGCTTCATGCAGTGTGTTTTTTTTTCAGACCGTGTTCCTTCCACACAGTTAACTTTGCGATTTATGTCTGGCCCTTTGTGCTGACGGTATGGGTTTGCGTGAGCTGAAGAGAGGAAGTGGCGCTCTTCGCTTTCCCTCCCATGTGCTTCCTCAGTCTGTGGCTCCTGGTTGTCTCCCTGCCTCCCTCTCTTTGTGTGAACAGTCCAGGACGGGTTCCCTGGATCTACCCCACCAATCCAAACCCCTCCACCTTGCCTCCATTATTTATGAACACAAGCCACTGCTAAAATGTTTGAGCTGGTTATGCTGTGGAATACTTGGAATAGAACTAAAGCACTGTGCAGATGAAAGTTTTCAAAGGTAATACAAAAAAAATACAGTGCATAAAGCATGTATTATTACTTATATGTTTTGGTTCATTTCTTGACAAAAGTTACTGTCAGCATTGGCTAGAGTGAACTCAAAGCTTGGTTCATTCTTGCCAACGAAATGCTCCTACCACCCTCATACTTTTCTGCTGCAAAATTAACAATGCTACTCCCAATTAGCACACTAGTATATCAGGCTCATAGCACTAGTTTGATTCAGCCCAGTATTTAGAAAAATTAATGTTAAATGCTCCCATTTCCTGTGTCTTTCTACCAGTTATTTAAGCTCCTTAGGCTACATTACTGATGTATATGAACCCGACCGCCCAGCCAGGGAATCTATGTAAAAATGTGTTATTGTGGAAATTAGAAGCAGCCAGATTATAGTGCACTCCCACTACCATGTCTAATGATTTCCAGATGTGCTGTCTCAAGTTACTAAAAAGACAAAAATGGATGCAGGGATGGAAACAGGAAAAGAAGAACTGGAAAAAGATTTTTCCAAATGTCTGATTTGTTTTCCTTTGGTAATGCAGCATGATGGAAGGAGGATTCCAAAAATAGCAAACTAGAGTGCCCGGCACCAGAGGCTCATCTTACCAGTTCTGGTTCCACCTGTGAGCGAACTGGACAAGGAGCATAAGCTGAATGAGGAGGAAGAGGAATCCGCCGATAGCACCCACGTAGCGCCACACTGGGGAGAGAGCGAGAGACACAGTGAGAGAGAGAGAGAGAGAGAGAGAGAGAGAGAGAGAGAGGGAGCGAGCCCCCCCCCCCCACACACACACAGCAAGAGTGAGGGAGAGCCACAGAGAGAGAGTGAGTGTGAGACACGAACAGTCATAGAGGGCACGTTGAGTCTTCAATCTCAACAGTTTCTTTATTTCTGTGACTGACACAAACAACAGCCACCTCTCTGCATGGCTGGCAGCTCTCCAGATGGCTACTCAGTTTCCTTGACAGCAGCTAAATTATACACACAAAATAACTGCATAATTCAAGAGAGGGAGAGACGGAGAGACACACACAAATAAACGACACCATGTATGACTCCAAGCGGAATACATAAGGCTGTATTGAAACTGTGGCTGGCTGGCTTGCAGATGCTTTCAGCAACACAACTGTGTTGCCAGATTACATCTGGGAAAGTGAAATATTGAAACAATGTTGGAGAACTGTGTCCATGATGGTATGCGCTCGGGTTTTCTCGAGGTTTATTAATTTTTTCTAAATTTTCCATTGTTCTCCAACATTAAACCATAGACAATACATGTCATTTATGTCATTATTTTTTGAAACACACAGTTAACATCTTAATCTTAATTTAGTTACCGTGCATTAGTTAAAGCCCTATTCTCACTATTAGAGCTTTTATAGACTGTTCAGAGTTTTGAGAGTTCAGAGTGTCTGAAGCAACGTTTTGAATCAGCTGCATGGAGATTGTGTTACTATGAAAACAAAAGTCACAAAGTTTTTGCTTACAAAGCCTTAGTTCCTCTCTTCTAGTACAATGTGCTTCACTTTACTACAGCCTGTACCCACCAGACCTTTTCTCCAGAGCTCATGAAAAGAAACAACAATATACACAAGGGAAACAATACCTAGGATCGCCATAGGGAGTAACCGACAGTGAAAGAGAACAAAGGTTATACCTTCCAGAAAATTCTTTTCGTCTGGTAGAAAGAAACCTCCTGCACAGCAAGCCAGCAAAACCACAAACTTCAAGAACCAGAATCTGGATGGACAAAAACAGGATTCCTGTCAGGAATCAGGACACAGTCCTGCTCTCACATGGCCAGTTCAAGTGAAAACACGCAGACCAAGAGAATTCACTGTCTTATTGAGCAGTAAGTAAAAATAACAAAAAATGACAGACAAGTTTCTTGAACATTTGCATGTGTTTGATTTGGGGTGAGTTTAAGCTCATATAACCATCCTGTTTACTAGAGCATTTCACACATTTGATTAAGAAGGCTACTTTGGGCAGTTCCACATGGGCTTCTTATGTGTGGCTTTTGGCTCTTGGACGGCTTTGGAGTGCATTCCTATACTCCTGCTCCGCACCCTGGACATGCACTTCTACTACTCCTCCACGCCATTTGCATACAACACAAAGATCCGATTATTGTGATGTGAGGAGGTCTTGTCGGATCTGGGGAGAGTAAAGCTCGCCTACCAATGCGATTTCCACCGGGCAGGGCTTTTAATTAAGACCCCTATTCAGCGCAACAGGAGTGGATGGATAATGGAGTTTAAGGAGGAGCATACAACAGAACAGAATGTCTAGAGAGCTAGATAAAAGCAGGCAGCCAAGCGATAGACAAGCTTATGGACCTCCAGTGAACCCGGGGTGAGTACTGACTCTCCTCCACAGGGGCTGCGGGGAGAGCCAAGGGGAAAAGGAGTGCAGGAATGAGGCAAGGCTGCAGGACAAATGCCCCGGAGGGCATTTAGGACTGATCGCTTACCCATTGTGGACGGCTGCCCGGCAACCCGTGCTGGTCCGTATTCGGACAGTGAACACGGCGAAGAAGAAGAAGAAACAGGCCATGCCAAAACAAACTTTGTACACAGCAGAGTAGCCCACCAGATCACTGCAGTTCTCTCCAGCATTCAGCTTTTTGCACATCTGTGAGTAGAATGGAATCTAAAATAGAACAGGACAGAAACAAGATTACTGTTTGTAAGGAACAGCGCCCTACTAACAGCCCTCTGGACAGGCTGAGCCAAAACAAAACCAGTACATATACATCAGACCTAATTCAACCAAGTAAAATGTTTGTTTGGAGCACACAATGTTTACTCCCTGGAACATAATGTGTATTCTGAAATTCTCTTGTTCCAAATCCATTAACACCAAATTACCACTCCAGTTGTTTTGGGTAATTGCAATTAAACTATAAAGTGTGTAGTCTCTACATTCTTTACACTTTCATTGTATTTAAATAAAATGGGACTGTTTTTAGCCAGCATTAGCAAGATGCATTATGTAATCAGATTCTATTAAAATCTGAACTGATGAAAATTTATTTTAAAGACACAGGAGCGCGGTACAGCAGCTCTGTATGTATTCAAAGGACAACATGAATTTTCTAATTTGGATGCAATTTGATGCTCCTACTTCTCCACAGAGCAAGCACAACAAGACCCAACCACTCTGACCTGCAAACACAGGAATGAATAGATAATTATATTCCCTTTATGACCTGCTATACTAAGCGTCGCTGTCAGTGGGAAACAGAGATATGGATTTAGAGGGCTCCACATGTCATGCCAGGTCTTGCAAAATAAACTTTTTCACATTTCCTAGTGTATATAAAGATTAACTGATGGCTCAGAGCTACATCTTAGCTTTTAACTGTGGCTTGCTAATGGAAAGTACAGCTCAAGGTGTCAAGATGTGCATGTGTGTTTGTGTATTCTAGTTATGTTCCATGCCATGTTGAGGCTTCTAGGTATGTTCTATGGAAGTTCAGGACAAGGATTTCTATTGGTTTATGCATTTAGGATGCACGGACCTGTAATATACAAACCTGAACTACAGTGAGCTGAAAACACGGAATACACCTCCACAAGATTCCTTTGCTTCGACATCCTTCATCACTTCTGAGGCGGATCTGAGCTCTTTTAGGGTCCGAGACACCTCCCCCCTCCCTGCGAGAGCCCTTTTGTGACGGAACTTGTCTTTTTAAGCCTCTTGTCTTTGCCTGGCATTTACACAGTAGGCAGTCAACAGGCGAGCAGTAGGACAAAGGAGAAGGCTTTCCTGGAGCACACAGCGGCTGGGTCCACATCACACACTGCACTACAGCATTCCTGCTCCGCCGTCTCCATAGCTCGCACAGGCTGCTCTCAACTACAGAACTGGGAGCCTTAGTGAGGGGTGTAATGGTTTGTTCTGGGTACACCACGCCGTCCAAAAATCGTGCTCTCAGTGTTATGCTAATAGCCTAGTGAGCTTCACTCTTCCATTTAGTCTCCCACAGTGCTGCACAGTTATGTGTTCGACTTCTGTGGTTTGGACTGATGTGCTGGCTGGCGGTAGATGAAGCCTTCATGTCTGTAGCTGTCTCCATCAGCAGTGAGCACTTTGGAGTCCATCCCTAGCAACGCTAATTAAACTAAAAAAAAAAAAAATCTCCAGTGACTGAGAGGGCTTTTTCATTTAAGTGAAGGCAGAATTATTTCTCATATCAAGGAGAGAGCTACTTTGTTTAGTGTGAAATATAAGGTTTAGAAATATAAGGACAAACAAAAAATGAGGGGTAGATTAAGGTCTGTTTCGCTGTGATTAATAACTGTATGGTCAGAGTTTAACTAAACTAGGGAAATACCATGACTGGTCACAAGCTTTCAATGGGAATTACTGAGACACCACTGTATGTAAAGCAGAGCTGACCAAAAAGTTATCCCTCACCTTGCAGAAAGCTGTGCAGATGCTCTCGCAACAGCTACAGCACGGTTTCTGTGGGGGGCTGATCTAAAATAAAACGGCAGCAAAAGTGACAGGAGCACGTCAAAACTCACGTGATCACGCATTTCCATCTCCACGGTGGGCGACATCATGACGACACAGGTGACGGTGACCAGCATGAAGTAGAGAGCGTACATGAAGCGTGTCCCTGTGGACTGCCTGATCTTGGGGCAGCAGCCACAGCACAGTGAGCAGGCATCCGAGCCACAGCAACAGGCCAACTGGAGCAGAGACGCAGACATCTTGACAAGGTTCCCACTAATGACTATTATTTAGGCAAAACTCTTGTTTTGTTTGTATTGGTAAAGCTTAAAAGCAGAACTTTAGCCATGTGGATTTAATGGTATAAGTATTAGCTCTGCTACAGAGACGTGCTGTTCACAGGTTTATTATTATTTGAAGTAATAAAATTTCAGTAGAGGCTTTGTTTGCAATGCTCAGAAAGCATGCCCCCCCCCCCCATTCCTGAGAGGCCCTCATTGGTCATTTTCACGCCTAGCAGCAAAAACAGTGAACTCCTATTGGACAGCACAAGCAAGGTAGTGCTGAACTGTTACTATGAAACTGGGCACAGCACCTGACACTGCTTAGACACAACAATTTGCTGAGTTTCAGTCTAAACACAAAGCCCCGAGATCCTCCTGCTACTCAGGATGAGGGCAGATATAGGATGAGTATGCAGTGTCCAGGAAGGACTTAATCTGGTCATCTGCTGACTGCAGACAAGAACTAGACATACATCTATAGAATACATCTATAGAAAATATATATATATATATATATATATATATATATATATATATATATATATATATATATATATATATATATATATATATTTCACATATAGAGAATATCTATATTTCTCTATGCACCCCTGTTTTCTTTTCCTCAGTTTGGACAGAGCACTCTCCACCATTTCACTGCGAGTTATACTGTGTATGACTATGTATGTGACGAATAAACCACACTTGAACTTGATCTATGAGTGTGTTAGGAAATGAGTGTAGACTCCAGTCTGATAGTTTTGAATTCAAAAGCCCTGATGGGGTTTTTACTAGTGAAAGAGGTATTTGCTGTTGGCTGGCCAATGCTATATAACCTTTTACATACAATGCATGTGTACCTCTGTAACAAAGAACTAAACTATGAGAGCAATTACTTTCCTCTCAAAGACAACAGAAATCCCACATGCAATGCACAGACTAATGCAGGCTCTATTAGCAAAGCACTGTCTTAAAACAGACAGTTCAGGAGGGTCTCCCCCTCAAATCCACAACAGATGTCCAGCCCGCAAGACCTCATTCTGCATGAGCATTGCACTTTTGTAAGCCGGCGGGTCAGGACGCAAACAGTGACACTGAGTCCAATGCTTCAACCACATCAGATAATTCACCCGTGAGACAGCCCATCCCCAACTACACCCTCCACCTCACCCTTTGTCATAAGTTGCCCTTTTGCACTTCCCAGCTGCCGACCAGGATGAAAGGGTAAAAAGCGTCAGGCTAGGGCTAATAATTTGGATACTAACTTTCACACAATAAATGCTGAGACCTTCTCAAGCCCATCTCTGGTTTACACTGTTTATTAATTGTATTTCCAGGGCAGGTCACCCAGAGGACTATGGGTACAAATTCACAGAAATGTACTATGCACCATGTCCTGGCTATAGTCCATTTGGGTGATTTAAAGCCTGATACTTAGCAACCCTGCTACATTTCAAAAACTCACTTTACATGACATCAAAATATTAATCTGTCATTTTGACTAAACAGAACAATGACAAGCTGTACAAATGAAATGGAAACTACATTTTTTTTATTAGTGAACATAAAACATTATTGCCAAAATCTGGAAAAAGTTAGCTCGATATGAAAGAGGTCTTTGTTGGTGTGTGAGCTAGGGCACTGCAAAACTCGGGCAAAAATGTATAATGATGTGTACACATAAAAAAAATCCCTTATTTGTATAAAGCAAAAAACACAGTTATGTGTAACATTTAAGCATCTTACTTTAGGATCAGATCAATGGATTCAAAACAGGGATTGGTGGATGGATGGAGTTTGGTTGGCAATCGTTTGAGGAAACGGCTTCTTTTTCAGTAGCAAATAGTGAGGCTTTGGGTCGGTGGGGTCGTCAGTAGCAGGAGTAAACAGACTTCTTTGAGCTGTAGGTTAGTTCTCTGCTTACAACCTCTCACACATCGCAGAGGTGATTAACAGTGTGAAATGCACAGCTAGCTGAGAACATCCTACTATTCTCACCCTATCATCAGTGCTCTACTTCAAACAGTTGTACTGCTGCTGCTACTACAAGGCATAAAATTAGAAGGCAAAGTCTTACACTCTGGTTAAATCACACATACACACGTTAGAAAGAGAGCATGCCAACAAGATATGCAAACGGATTTCATGGAATTTCATCACACCTTCCTAGTCACAACACAGATCAGCAGTGGCCTGAAACCACAGGAATGTTGCTCAATGAACAGGACCATGTTAATTCCTAGATCACGAAGACTACAATTATATACAAAAATATCTGAAATTCCCATTTTTAGAACAAAAACAAAGACTTACATTTCCAATAGATTCGAGTTCCACTTGTCCAAGACACCTCTCATTTATAAACAGGTTATAATCACTGAATCATCATGCAGTCCAGCTGCCTTGGGCACAGATTGGCTCAAGTGCAGACAGATGAGGGAGACGAGCCAGTTAGACTGCTCACACTCAAAGGAAGATAAAACCTTAAACGAACAGCATCAAGACAACAAGGAAAGGTTATGCTGATCCAGACTTTTGCAAGAATGCAGTCGTGCGGACACCATATTGCGCATGTCATCACTGGATTTCTCTAACTAGGTGCCTGGACGGGAAACATCCGTGATTCGTGAGGTTTTTAGCACTTTAAGAAAGTCACACTGACCTCACTCAAACATTCACCAAGGGCTGTGGGGCCAGAGGCTCTTGACAGGCTTAGCGCTAATGAGACAGCCCTGCCGCCGCTACAACACAGGCGGTCGGCTCTGTTTTCCAGTGCTAATCTTATGCAAACAAGCAGCCTCATGGATCCAACTAGAAAATGAAAAGAGCACCCCCGGACCACGCAGCACACAAAAGAGGGTTACAAGAAAACGTGGGCCACTCAAAGCAGAAATTAGCACACTGAGAATGTGCACGACACTATGTTGACAAATCTTTTGTTGTTCTTTTTACCCCGATTAACCGAGAATGTTCTCTAAAATGTTCCCTAATTGCGTTTAATCTATTACTAAATACGTAAGTTTGAATGCGTTTAAACAATAGCGGTGTTTCCTGTAAGCAGTAAACAATGAAAGAAGGAAAAAAACCCGACATGTATGTCTGTTGACGAAGAAGAACAAAAATGAAGCTCTCAGAAATAGTGCAGAACAATATAGCAATGAACACTGTATTGGACTGTATTGGAATAAATGATGTAATGGTGCCGCTGTACCCAGACACCCCAGTATAACTGAACCATACGTGTACGCGTAGATTAAAAAATATCACTAAAGAAAATAATTTAGCGTTTACAGTTTCTAAAAGACAGCGTTGTTCAGTAAATGACAAACTGCAATAATAACGAACAATGATATCTTATTTGCTAACAACTGAACAAGTCGATTTTCCTTTCATATGAACAAAGGAGAAACAACTTTTGAAGCGACTGGTCGTTATACATTCGTAATATGTACAATATTCTCACTTTTCTTTGTAATGACAATGACTACACGCTCAAACACTTAAAATAGTTTGTTAAACTGGGTTTTTAAAAAATGACAGCGACGACAAACTAGAGGAAGCTACCACGCTGGTTTCCCTTCGACCTGATCCTCCGTTTAACGACTAACCTTAACATGCGGGCATGTATGCCACTCACCTGAGACAAACAGCAAGGGGTGCACATCTTTAGAAGGACGACGGGTGTCCACTTTCACATATAAAGTTCCAGTTTGGGACAGATGTCCTGATAAAACAGTCGCCAAGCAAAACGCACTACGCGGAATCGCGCGTCCGCTACGCGTTACGCTTTAGAGCATTAACAAGCCACGGGTACGTGCCGAAGCCGCCATAAAGACCCTTATAGCCAAGGTGGAAGTAACCTACATACGTGCTAACGCATAACGCTGAAACAAATCCAGATACTTCCCATATTTTCTATATGTACTTCGTTCCCCCCACCTAATCAAAAAACATTCCCGTTATGTCACTTCCGTTGTCGTCACTGTTTCGCAAAGACGTCCTTATTTTGTCTCATGGCACATACTATGAAAAATGTAATTTTGCACTTCAAAGCTAATTTACTCTACTTGATCAGCACTTTAGGTAAAAACAATCAAGCACCCACATACAATATTATATCTATATCTATACATATATAAATAATTATGTGTGTGTGTATATATGCGCTAAAGTGCTGACAAACACGACATCACTGTCAACACTGGCAATGTTGGCTCAGCCCAAGGGAGGCACAGCCTGCTCTTACTTATAATGTTTGCCACCAACCCATTCCATCTCTTGTGTTCTTAATAACTTCACCCACTCCCCGTCTCCATGACAGAAGGCCAAGCATACTTTTCTGGCACCCTCCACAACAGAAGGTGGTGCAGTAAGCTGGCAGAGGAGGTGGTGCCCGGTTCTATCACAACAGCACCTCCCTCAGGATACCAGTGCCAAGTGGATGATTCAGTGTAGAAACATTTACATGAACCAGATGCACAGCTAATGTGACCTGAATTCACAACCCCCCCCCCCCCCACACACACACACACACACTTTTTTGTTTGTTTTAAAGAAATATCACTTTAACTGGATTATCCTCAAACAAGGAGTGTGATCCAAAGATCCAAATGCTGGCTTTCATTAGAGAATGACCTTGTCATATACTTCACAAAATGTTCAAGATTATGAAATTAACAAGGTTAATACCGAAAGTATGCAAAAACTGGAGATACTGAATATGTCCTAAACTATAAGTCCAGAGAAAGCTATAAAAAGGATTTTGTAAACCATAAATTCTGTGAAATGTGCAAATGGCTGCTGAACTCTGCTCATATATCCCTGTGTAGTTTTGGGCCCAAATTGTGGTTGCCTAGCAACCTAGAAACCAGAGCAGATAAATGAAACCAGTGAAATAAAGGAGCAGCAGTTTATATGATACAAGACTGTCTCAAAAAAAGGTTAAGAACATGCAAATAACTAACTGTAATTTGCTGAAACGCATCAGCCACAATGCACAGGAGAAAGCTTTTTTTTAAACCTCATTATAATTTAATTACTTACATTATATAAAAATAACAAAGAAATGACAAATTGAGTTGTCATAAATATGTCTGTTCACACCCAGTTGCTAAATAAACAGATGAACAATGCATTTGTTTGCAGAAATCTGCAGCAGCACTAGTGGTTATAGGGCTCCATGGTAGGCTCCACTCCTCCTCACCTAAAACATTAACTTTTTCTTCAGGGTGCCTATATAATAAATAGTAAAGACACTAATTAGTGTGTATGCTCATTTATGAGATTTAAGGAATTAAATGAAACAAACTTTACACCACACAAGTGTTTATCACATGTTTCAGGGACTAATGCAAGATTTGAATAGCATGTTACTACATGTCGATTCAACAAAGTGCAAGTCAAAACTGCCATTATTCAATAAGTATGTCCTGTAGCATTTTAAGGTCAAAGGTTTCTATGCCAAGACAACAAAATATATAAATATTGTAGCAAATATCTAAATAATAAAAGCGGTGTTGCAACCGTATTTGATCTCACCTTGTTCAATACCATCACGTTTTCTTTTAATGCCAATGGTGATATTTTCTTTCTCTTTCAGAGCTTCAGCAGATGAGTTTGGTCTGGGGAGCTGATGTCCTGGGGTAGGTGCTGGGCGCTGGCTGAAATAGCGCATCCTCAGTGCCTAGAATTTTCACATGCACAAAAGTATAATACAAGCACTTAAGAAAATTAGACATCAAAGATGCACTTTCACATTACAACCCACAGTGATGGCTGGAAACCTCCTGAAAACTAGCCCGCATACATCAGTTAGCTGGGAACTGATTAACCTAGAGCACCAAGATAAACTGGATGCTATGAAACAAGTATAATACAGAGGTTACACAAGAGTGTGAGGTATTCAGTATGTTAGCAACTCTAGCTTATCTGGTTAAAAAGATTTAAAGAAGAAAAAGAAATGAACTGAAATGTGGTGTGAAGTCCATAAGGGCTGGTGACATCCTCTGCTATAACCTGGAGGAGCCCATCTCCATGCCTCTGTTACCTTTGAGGCTGTTATTCGGGTGCATGGGTTGAAGGTGAACAGGCCCTGTAGGAGCTCCAAGAGATCATCACTAGCTGCACTGAAAATGTGCTCCAGAGGAGTGCCCGGAAACAGCTTAAATGAGACATAGTCTGGGAGACTGGTCATCCCCTGGGAAAAATACACACAATCAAAGAAAATGTTTGCATTAGACTTTTATTATTTAAATCTATTTCAAAGAGAAAACTGTCATGTCAAAAGTAGGATCTCCCACACCAGATCAAAGACTATATGATGCAGAATAACACAGAACGTACTCACAGGCCAAGTGTCTTCTGTTGGAGTCCCCAAAGTTTCAAATATCTTTGTTAACTGATCCAGGTCAGAATCTCCAGCCAGAAATGGTACCTTAAATTCATAAAAGATCATTTTAGTGTACAGGAAAAAAGTGTGTGTGTGTGTGTGTGGGGGGGGGGGGGGCAGCAAAGGTCACGTGACTTACTCTGAGGAGGAGTTCTGCAAGGATGCAACCCACCGCCCACATGTCCACACCTATACCATACATCCTGGCCCCAAAGAGAAGCTCAGGGGCACGGTACCATCTGAAACAGCGTTTCCCAGTCATTTTATTCCATCATCAATGTTTTTCTTTAAAAAAAAAATAAAAAATTAAGAAAATAAGCACATACCTGGTCACTACTTGATGTGTGTAAACTCTGTTAGGGCTTCCAAAGGCTTTAGCCAGTCCAAAATCAGCAAGCTTCAGAACCCCATTTTCATCAAGTAGTAAATTATTGGGCTTCAAATCCTGTGGAAGGGAGCATAAGAAATAATTATAAAGCTAAGGCTATCTGTTCCTTTTTTATAAACCCTGTGTACAGTTTAACTGAGGGATCCTAAAGTGAAACAACTATTGCGTCTCAAGGCGACTGAATATTAGGAGAAAAAATGTCTCATTATAAATTGTGCTTCTCCATACTGACCCTATGTAAAATCCAGTGATGGTGCATATATTCCAAGCCCTGCAGGGTCATCAAGATGTATGCCTTGATGTTGGCTGGTGTGAGTACGAGACTAGTGTCCTTTATAATCACCTGAAACACACAATGATCATTATTAGATGACATTTTTCATATTTCTAGGTAAAAACTAACAGGAAACTGATATTTACATCGACTTATTTTTGTCATTTAAAAGAAAATGGAATTATACAAATCCATTTCTTTGCTTTAAAAAAAAGTATGGTTACATTCATGGAAGGAAGCATACATGAACATTCCCTAAGCACCGAGTGGAAAAAGAATGACGTGCTCCACACATCTTCCCACTTCTCACTGCAAACCCACATCAGAACCAGCAAAGAGGTCCAAATCAACATGTGTAAATTCAACTCTTCACCATGTGACAGCAAAACATGGAACAATTTCCCACTTAGCCCAAATGTAGCTAATCAACCAAGACATGTTTTGGGTTCAGTGCTTTATTTATTTTTTCACTAGAGCTACGAGGCTAATGTAACTAGGAAATAATGGAAGACATCTCACATAAAATCTATTTCATAAATACATTAGCAAGTCTTCATGCGCTTGCCTCAAACCCAATCCAGTAATATCATGCAAACTTGGTGGTATAGTTAAAGATATAGTATGACTTGCTGCAATTTATAAAAATGAACAAAACCCAGATTTAAAGGAATTAAAGAAATATGGGTTTGTGGATTTGGCAAACAAAAACTTTTTGGGTGCATAAGTAATGTAAATGCAAACAATGGACAGCATGTTTGTTCTTTACCTCAAGATCTGTCTCCATAAAGTCAAACACAAGGCTGATGTTGGATTTGTGCCCAAATGCATCAAGGAGCTATTGAAACATTGAAATAGATGATGATAATCCTTAAAAACAAAAAATGAGATACATATAGTCTAATATGCATCATCAATCATTTCAAGTCCTCTTGTCTATAATTTATATTCTGTATATTGTCCATCAGTATGACCCTATCATTTGAGAGCACTTTTGAATCACATACTCCAATAATGTTTGGGTGACTAAGCTCTTGTAACAGTTTGATCTCTCTGAGTGCTGTTCTGTTGATACCTGAAAAAAAAAAAAAAAAATTAGAATATGATGCCAGATAAAACACAGCAATACATCAAACAAATAATTTAGGCCTGTGTGCACACATACCATCTTTTGCCTCTGTTCTGTGCCCAACTTTAATCTGTTCGCAATGAAAAACAAAAAATAGTAATTTACAAATGCATTTGCAAGCTGAAGCAGGTTACACTAAATAAATATATTAAGATCTCTTTTAAGGCTAGGGATTACATACAAGATGCATGTTATGTAGCAACAATATTTACATTTATGGCATTATGGCAGAGGTTCTTATCTAGAGCGAAGTATATATCAGTACGATTGAATGTGTGCTTCCTTGGAGTAGACGAGCTGGAAATACATTTGACTATAACCATAGAGAAAGGAACACCTTATTGTTAATATCCTTACCTTTTTAATCGCAACAATAGTATTTGTTGTTTTGTCTCTCGCCTTGTAAACTGTTGCAAACTGTAAAAATCATAGTACAACATTAATTGCAAGAGGAATGTTTACCTGGAGATAGAAAACAAAAATTAAGCATACATTTACATTGTAACCAAACTTCGGCGTATATGTCAAGTGGCGACTAGCTAGCTACGTCGCAAAGCTAACAAAGCTCATTCAACTTTACGGATTATATGCACGGGAACCACTCCAAAACACGTTGCTCTAATGATGTCAGTACCTGACCCTCTCCAAGAAAGTCCAGCTTTTCGTATCGTTTTGCTCTGGACTTCACGTCGAAAGCCATGTTTTCAGTTTCAAATTGTTCTTTGTGAACAGGAATCTGCCACTGAGTTAAAGTACACTAAATACTTCCGGGTGAAACAAAAGTCCCTGGGGACGTTTGAGAGACGTAGTTCTTGTAAGAAGTAATGATTTAATATTTATCTGCTCACATCTGCACGAAATCCTCTATACTGAAAATGACCCATGCATTTTGTCGGCTGATATTTTTATTCAGTTATTTCATCGATTTATAGGTCAACATAAAAGTATTGTTTCTGTTTCTGTTCCTATGTATACGCCTCCTTCCTGCAGAGGTCACTATTGTCTAATTTAAAGGTATCCTACGGCTCACATCCATAGCCTATAATTTCATTAGAAAATAATTCAGTGTCGCTTTAATAATAAACATAAAACTAACAACCAAACGCTATTCTGTGTACTCTACAACAGTGTCATGTTTCACTTGCTTGTGAACAGAAATATGCAGTGTTGGTGTAACCTTGCAAAAAAATTCTTCGGTGTGATCAGCAAAAGCTAAGCAATACATCATTTTGTTCTTCAACAGCAATACACTTCCCACTGCCCTTGTGCATTACATACTCGAAATTTTCTTCTTAAAAATGAGCTGTAATAATGGCTGTGTCAACCTCATGTATGTGGGAGAGTTGTATGTATCCACAGATAAATGAAGAGTGCATATCCAGATGAGCTGTGTCCGAGATGCCTAAGACCATATACTTAAAGTCAAACGTTAGTTTTCCATCCGACATGGTATCTAACACAATCAGGGTCAAGATGAATAAAATGCCATTCTGCATAGTGTGAGTATTTACATAAGGCCAATACATAAGGCCAATTAACAAAGGGAGTGTTAGAAACAGGAAGGGCATTTTAGTTCACAGTTTATGTCACATCTTTTTTAATTCTGCTAGTGTGAAATTCATTGCAAATTGCTATTTTGTAATTGATACTCAAAAAGGGCATAAAAAGACTTGAAAGTTATTCCTGACAATAATTTCCAATATCTCACATATTTGTGCATTGCTTCAAGATATACTTATTACATTTCTATACCTTAAACTTTCAAATGTTATTTCTTTATTCAACTGTTACTAAGCAAGATAATTCTCAAAACCCATTTCCTTTTCAATAACTTTTTGTTTGACTTGTTTACTGTATGCTATATAACACCATCAGAAGTTTCCCATCTTAACAGGAAGTGGTTGACTTAGGCTCTTTTCTTTTGACAACGCCCACTTCCTTTGACTTTGATAAACACATTTGTGGTTTGGTGCACTAACCCCATCAGATAAATTTCCCTAACTGCTGTTGGGCCCAGAGTCCTCAAATTACAAAATGATTTTTTTTCTAGGTGGTTTCAAGACACAAATGTGATTTGAAATTGCCTAATTATAATAGATTGGATAACCTAAGTGATCAATTATTTCTATACAAGATATATAGTTTTTATATAAAGTTTATATATATATATATATATATATATATATATATATATATATATATATATATATATAAGATATTACGCTTTAATACATCAGATGAATGAAAACTGTGCATTGGAACAGGTCTTGTGAGGAATCATAACTATATTTGAATCCCCAAGCAAACAAATATACATTTTCTTCCATATTCTCCAATATTGCATACTTGTATTTGTTGATGCATCTCGTTCTTCATGCCTGCAAAATTAAAGATAGGTTCAACTTTCCAGTTACAGGAAGGACAAAAATCTATTTGCATGATTACACATGTGCCTTTGCTAATTTCATAAATCAGATGTGGATGCTAAATGAATTTGGATATTAAATGAATATCCATTCTGCCAGCTTTCCTTACCAGATCAATTTGAAGAAGGATGCATAATCTTTAATGCAACGTTTTCAGAATCAGAAAATGCACTCCGGTACAAGACACGAACAGTCCACATGCATTAAGTGTTTTAGTCATTTTGCTCCCTGAGGAGCTCACGATGATTTATTCCACAACTATTATGTCTGGCTGTATGTGGGTAGATGTTGACTAAATCTGAGAATCTAAATCAGCAAACTCAGGTCTGCACACTCATTTGGGTGAATGAGTAGTGAGCGAACAGGGGCTTCACGCAAAATACAATCACTTTTAAAGATGACTTCTGATGAACAGCTGTGTTATTTTAGACTCCACAGTCATTTCAAAATGACTTTGCTTAAATCAATTAATATGTGGATGAATGACATAATGTTATAATTATTCTCTGAAAGTGGGGTTGTGTAAATTGATTCACACCTTAACTTACTAAGTACCGTAGAAAAGACTTATAGAATTTTACTTGTGGCTTGGAACTCTTTGGTGAACAAAAGGGTTGTGCATTGCTTACTGAGAGTTATTAGAGATAATTTCCAAATGTAACATAATATTAAACTCAATCAACCTAATACATTTAACAAAGATCTTGACAGTTATTGTATAGAAATATATGTATGCACATCTTGGTTGCACTAAGGTCATAGCTTAGCCACACATCAAAATAAGGACTGTAACAATGAGACAATCTCAGTCCCATTACAGATCTCAAAGCTGACATCCATGTTCAAGCTTAACCTTTATGCTGTAATGTAGTGAGAGAAGAAAAGTGAGAGTACATTTATTCTGCAAACCATGGGCTGAAACTGACATGGTTCTCTGGGTTCATAAAATTCAAAATGTATACTATGTGTAGACTACCAGAGTCTCTGAACTCCTTGCATGTGGTATCCATGGCAACATTAGTGGAGGAAAATCGTTGGACCTCTTTGCATTGTTGCCAGTCTGAGTAATTTTCTGGGCTGACCTATGAGAATTATTTACTAACGCAGTCAACACATTGATTGGCTGTCAAGGGAACAGCAGCTGACCTCTATATTGAAGAGGTCTTGGTGTATCATTACAAAACCTTCCCAATCAATACAGGTTCAGTTATAAGCTCACAAGTAGTCTTCAGGGTGAGAGAGGTGAATGGTGTAGACTGAGATAAAACAGAGGGTTGAGGAAAATTAATTAGCCAGTTGGCATCAATTCTTTTAGTTTGAACCTCTGTTACTCTTGTTAAGTGTTTTAAATTAGATTTGTTTCTACATTGGATTAACTTCACAGGCACAATCTTTTTTCTGAACTGGTTTTACAAAATTAATAACCCTTGAAAGAATGCTTTTTATGTATCTTTTTTATATAAGACACCATAATTATGATTAAGAATAGCATATTTCTTTCAAAGATCACCAAATCATTAAAACACACACAAACACACACCGTTTGTATTTGTAATATCGTTTCAAAAATATTTGTATTAAAATACATATAATAAGAAAAATTATTTTGTGCCTTCAGGTACTTTTGCATAATCCCATATTGCATCATCAGATATCACCTTTGCGTGCATGGATTCCACTTTCTGTTTGCTGGTTCCCAGCATAACCCAAGCTCTTGGAGGAAGCGTGAAGGTTGGCACTTTTGTGCAGATCTTAGAACAATTTTTGAAATTCACTTGCAGTGACTAAGATGTGGATTTAAAATGGGGAAACTGTTCTTGTATCAGTTCAGAATGGTTTATGGCTGTGTGTTGTATTACACACATCCCTGGCACCCTTACCAACACTGTTATACAGGCACCATGCCAGAAATGAAAATAATGAAGTAAGAAGCCATTAAATGTTATGCTCTAGCCTCCTTATGGAAAGGAAAACATTATAATTATATTATTATTATTATTATAAGGGTTGTCAATCTCAATGTTTATGTGGTGTTCTCTCGTTTCACACTCAGAATTAAAGTGACTATTGAGGCACTTTAAGTGTAACAATAATAACAGTTACTGAGTTACTGAATATATATTAGGGCACGTTAACCCATTATTTTTGTATGCTATAAAACATGATAATTAAAAAATGATTGTTTTTTTTAAAGCTTTTAAAGTTAAAAATAGTTATTCTATCGTTCTCCACAAGGAGGAGGAGCTGTATAATCTAGTACTGCCACTTATTAGATTGCATCAGTTGGGATCAGTTTCAGTTTATCAGAGTCAGCGTCAGTACTGAAAGACTGAACTGAAAACATAACAGGGTTGTTTAATTCGTGATAGAAAACAAGTGAAACCGCAGCTTTGGAATTAGGAATGACGTCCGCGCCGCGAAGCTGCGTAGCCGTGTTGTGCCGTGTTGTGCGCTAGAGCTGACAGGCAGAGGCGACACTGAACAGTCCGCGTCGGGGCTTGTGCGTGAATCCAGTGCGTGTTTCTGTACGATCATTATCAAAAACTGCTGCGGGGCTCGACAGACACGGAGTCAGAAAGAGTGAGACGCCGTACTGAGTCCGACTGACCTCAACCAAAGGAGATACCCGAACAGATTTTTCCTGGATATTTGTGCAAGCCTGCTCAGGCCTGTTGTTATCCAAGTGGGACTTTGGATATTAAGGATACTAACGTAACGTTTGCTTTCTCCGCAGTGGAAAGGCTCGATCCACCCCCAAGTCTCTGATTTGAGAGAGAAGCAATGCAGGTCTGTGACCAGCGAGACGGCGGGGTTTTCTGCAGCTCAGCCTGATACATTTGAGCAAAGCCCACAGTTCGTGCAGTTTCTGGGTAAATCTGTATTTCCTGCAGTGAGCCATAGTGCAAATACGCATCCACCTTTCGATTTTGTATGCTATTATCGATCGGACATCGATCCTCCTTTTTTCCTTTTTAAAAAAAAATCTCATCAGAGATTTCGGTTGACGCCATTTTACACCGATAACGCCGTTTTTAATGCATTGTTCAATTTGACGGATTGCAAAGTTGTCATCAGTCCCGGTAGTGATAATATTAATGTCACTGGATGGATTTGCTTTTAACCTCGTGACCAACAGTTTCGGAAATGGGTAAGTTACCATATAGCAGTGTTTTTAATGTAAATGCGTTAGGTCTGCAAATTTATTTTGATCTTACTGACGTTGATATTTAACCTTTTCATGCAAGAACACGGCTTGTAATATTTTTGGTCGAACACCTGAAAACCGCCAACTGCTCTTCTCACTTGGAGGAAGAGTCTTATTTCCCTGGGCATGGGTGTTCTGGTTTGGGGTTAACTCTGCAGGCTGGAGCGGTGGGACACATGGGCTACTACTTTCCAGCATGCAGGGGGGTGCTTTCACCCCTAGTTCCTAGAGACCCGTATCATTCGCACTATTGGGCTGCAGTGCTTTTAAGGCTGTATACAGACGAATACCCGACATTAACCTTCGTGATTTACTGTCAGGCTCATTACGTGTCGGAGCAGTTTCCCGCCGATGCGGGTAGGCGTGCAGTCGCCCATCTATTCGCGCAAATACGAAACCAAATAATTTCCACTATAAACCACCGTGTAGGCTAATTTCCATGTCATTCGCATCCACGAATAGTGGGGTAATGTTCGTTTTGTTTGAAATGTTGAGAAATTGCGTGGGATATTTGTGGATAACTTCCGACAAGCTAATCGGTAGTATTCGGTCATTATCTTGATAAAGCGTCAAGGCTTGTGTCAGGAAGCCTATTGATTCCTTAGACGTAGGATAGCAACCCATTGCTCGAAAGTGGGGAGAGGGTTATCATGTAGAACATACTGAAAAGGACTAATACATTATAACTATAAACCTGCGTTTTATATCTCTTTGCATTTGCATATCACCATGTTTTTTTTATTTTTATGACTGGTTAAAATCTCACTCGTTCTGTCTCACTCGTTCTGTCTCACTCGTTCTGTCTTTTAAAGAGGTGGAGACAGTCAGGTGATGGTTTGGGTCAATTTTCTCTGCTTCTGGCCTTTGGGCCATGGGTTTTGTACTCTAATATGAGTAGCATCTGATTTTTCAAGGAAGTACAGCTTGACACAAGAGCTGTAGGCTAAAAGGAGATGCAAATCAGGAAGTTTAGATGTCCATGGCACCTCTGATCTATTCCAGTAACAGAAGGCAGAACTTGTAACTATAACTGTCGGTATTACAAAGGCTGTAGGAAAACTCGAGTCCTTATAATAGATAACCTGTAGATATGTGCCAGTTGGACTGCGTAATGATCTGTGGTCATTTCTAATATCATTGCATCTATAACATGGTATAACAGCAGTAAGTAACTGTTGTAACTTGTTTACAAAGGAGGCAATAGGTGATAGTCACCTGAACCAGTAAAATTGAGAAGTGAAAAGTGTAATAAACACATATACAAATATTGCAAGTATATATCGGTTTACACATTTATTAATGAACTTAGATGGTGACAGTTTTGTTATTAAAGCAGAAAACATGTAGGACTGTACTTGGGGAGAGTTGGGTACAGTCCTATATGAAACTTGGAAAGTAAAGCTGTTTCAAATTGCACTTTGTTGTTTTCATCAAGTGCATTGGGTGATGACAAGCTGTGATTGGAAGATTTACTCGGAAGAACTTACACAAGCTTCATAATGTATGGTTCATAATATATCTGGAAAAAGAAACTAGTGCTGTATGCTGGCCTGAAGCCTTCATACATTGCATTAAAATGTCATTAAAACAGACGACAGAGTGAATCATTAAGATGTGCATATAGGAAGTTAAAAGATTAAATGAAAATCTACTTCAAATTTCACCTTGCCTTCATTCTGTAAGTTCCAAAGTTCACTATTGATCAGAAACCTAATTGGGTAATCACACAGAGAGCACTTATGAAGCACCTGTCACACAGATTGCATCGGAATAGTGAGAAGTCCTGTTTGGATGATACATTCAGGTGAACTAACTGAAGTTTTATAAGCTGTGGTTGCCATACTCTTGGAAATGGGGACTAATGCTATGTATTGGCCTGGGGCAAGACTGAGGCATGCATGAAAATGACTTACATTGTTTCCCATAATTTTAGTTGCCATGGCAACCAGACTTTTTGAGTTTCATTAGGTTTACCAGCAGTGGGACAACATGGAGGACATTAGTGACAGTGATGGCCACCCTCATATTTCTGTTTTGTTCACTGTTTGGACCATCCATGTATTGACTGTACTCTCATAATTTGGCATAGACAGTGTTGGAGCTGTTTTGAGCATACCATTATTTTGCAGAGCTCATTCACTTAAACCTCAAGTAGTCACAATTAATCAGAACAAATACGTGTATTCCTAGAATTCCAAAAAAAAACATATTACTCCCACATATGGCTTATTTGATTTCCACAGAAAGAACACAGCACCATTTGACCAGTGCACAAATCCAAAGTGATGTTTATGTGTGTGAATAGATCTCCCTCTGTTCCTGGCTGGGGCCAGTTTTGCTGGAGGACAGCCAAATCCTGACAGGAGACAAAGAAAGAGGGGGGGGGGGGGGTATCCAAGGACAAATCTCATTTTTGGCAGCCTCTCCAAACAGAGTGTCAGAGCTGGAACACCTTTTGGCAGAGAGAGGATGGAGGACAGGACAATCTCGTTTTTTTTTGTTTTTTTTTTAACTTCAGCCATTTTGTTTTTCCTTACTGCGGTTAAAATTCCTGTCTCTGCTCAGATAAAAAATCAAGCTTGACAACTTGCATTAGTTAGCATGCAAAAGGAAATCTAGATATGAAGGAATAATAGTTCTTTGGTCAACAAATGACATTTTACTAACACAACATTAAAAGTCAAAACAAAAAGAATTGCATTACAGTGTTTATGTGTTGCATGGTATATAGATTGTTTTGCACTACTGGATTTGTTACATGATAACTAGACAGTTATGCCATGCAGGTGCATTGATTGTGCGAAGGTGTTATTACATCTTAACCACTACCTTGCAGACGTTTCATTACGGCACTGAGACAACTGTGAATTGTTTAATGTTGATTTATTTGTTTGTTTGTTTCATTTTAAGATGGAATTTCAGCATCATAGTTTATTCTACAAAGGGAGGTGGAATGACTGAGGCTGACAGATTAAACTGAATTTGTCATAAAGACCAGTTGTTTATGAAGGCACTCTTCTGATCAGCTTTGATTAAATGGATTATGACTTGTGAAATCTTAAGCCTGTTAATTTTTTTGCCTGAATTAGCTTAGACAAGCATTTCTGTTCATTAATTTTCAGCATTTTTTTGTTGCAATACACTTGCGCACCATAAAAAGATCTCTCAGACTGGATTCTAGGTCATGACCCTATCCTTGTCTGGCATACTGCCCCTGTCAGATCCTAGCTGCAGGGATGATGGAATATAATCAAGATATTTGGTAGACATGCTTGAACCATCTAACGTCATCCATTCATGCAAACAGCCATGTATTATGTTTCCTTTCAACCTCTGATGCATTGTGTACTGTATTTAGCTGGTCTGACCTACAGTTTTGCATCTGTAATGCACTAGCTTTATGGTCAGTGAGGTTTGCCTTGAACAACTGTGGCTAGAGGGATGAACTGAGCATTTAATGGAGGATTTCCAGACATTGGTTTGGCTTCTCTGAGAGAGCTGTCAACTGTGCCACTCCAGTCAGATTGTGCCTGAGGGGAGATACAGTCACTTCCTCTTTGACCCAGGGGGTGAGCTGGCTATTCTCTTGGCAGACTCCTTCCAGAAAGTTCTTATCTAGTGCTCATCTAAGAGCTTCTGAATATGCCGTTGGGTTTGTATTTGACAATCATCCCACTGTCGTCTCACTGATTCTCTGAATAGAAGGAGATGAGTACTGAGTCAAACTGGGACTTGGTGGTTGTAAGGGAGCTTCTGGTTCTGTTTTATACGGTGAATACTTTTTTCTTCTCCATAATCAGCTAATAGCCATCCATCTTCATAAACAAAGTTTCATGGCTGAAACGTTTTCTGCTACTCGGCGGTCTTTGTATCTTCAGAGCATCGAGCAATAGCAAAGCCGATTCAGGAAGTTTAAACGTTGGCCTTAAGCCTGGAGACAGGTTCCTTTTGTGCTGTACATCAAAAGTTTCCCAGTGTGTTTCCTTCTCTCTTGCATCCTTTCCCTTTCATTGCACTGGTGTGAAGTGTGAACATGTGTATGTTTGGCTGGAGTATTGTGCAAACCAGTTTCAGTGTATCACTGAGCTCAGTTCATTGCCTTAAAAGGGGCTGTGTTATGGGGTGGAATCTTTTCACACTCACAGTATGTGTGACACCCAAGCCTAGGGAGGAAAGAACACTGTTAGTCTACTTACTTAATCAGCCCAATTCTCACTTTCTTCTACTGCATTATACAACTACTGTTTACAAAATGCGTGAAGTAATTATCAAGTACTCTCCAGAGCTTCATGTAGACATCACAGGAGCAAGGAGCAAGGACTTTATATGTAATTTTGTGCTATTTTTGTGTTTTTCACATGGTGAAATGCTGTTGAAATGCCTTTCTATGTTCTTATCCATGCTTGTTAAGATCCTCCGTGTTTCTTGTAACCTTCTAAAGCACAAAGCATGCACTGCATAGTAAGGCCGTTACATCACGATCGTGCCAATTGAGGGCAGAATTTGTGCGTGGTGCAGTATGAATGTACATTCAGATCATTCGCTATGCAAAGCTGTGATCATCCTAATTGAGATGTGCTCAGAAAGAGGCCAGAGTAGATCAACACATAAAGACCCTGGAGGACAAATGACTGGATCTGTTCCCTCCAGAGGCAGCCGTGGCCACACTGTCGACACAAAACTCTTTCATGCACTTCAGCAGGCAAACCCGGGACTCGCCTCGAGCATATTTGTGAAAATAATAAACCTATTTATGAGAGGACTGCAGTCTTACACAATTAGCTTGCAGTTGGCTGACCTGATAGGCTACACAGAGGTTATTGTTACATAAACTTTGTGCTTGGATTCGATTGATATTCCAGCCTGCTAGAGGAGGAGTCTGAGGGTCATTTTGATTGTGATTATACAGAAGGGATATGGCTATGAATGAATAGTGAGCTACAGCACATTTCTGGAAGACTGGTCGTTTGCCACTGGTCTGATTCATGGGTAGTAGGTTTACACTTTTTGCAAATCTGAACATACCTCGGGCAAGTCGAATGCCTCCAACCAGTCACACTGTCACTAGGTCTTTTTTCTTTCCCTGAAGAGCTTTACATGGAGGTCTCTGAGCACCTAAATGCCTCCATAATGTCCAAGTCTGTCTGAACACCTAAACCGCCACAGGAAACCCTCCAGAGTCATAGACTTCTAATGATGCGTCACGGCATAAACGAAACCAGTTTCACTAAGGATTTATGAATGGCTGTGTTTGAATCCGCATGGAGTGGAATGAACGTTATGCCATCGTGACTGTCACCACATGATGGATCCATGAAGGTGTTTAGTCTGGGGCAGGTCCAGGCATTCAGGCAATGGCCGTTGTTCTCAAAGGACCCTCATCTGTCAGCTGTCAGGCAGCCGAAAGGGAAAATGACACTGAGAGTTGTCTGAGAGCTGGCCAACAGTAGTTGAGCAGGATGAGAGACCGAGCCTTGCCAATGTGAGAAGTAAACCTCCCTGCACTCACTCGATACACGCCAATGCTGACACAACAGCCGCAGCTCAGGGAGTTACCTGAGAGCACTTCGCACGAGTGTTGGGAGACGGCGATATCAGACTAGATGCCGGAGCAGTTCTTGCGACGTTTGCGGTGACTAATGGAGCCATCATGGAGTTCATTGCTTGTTTGACTCAGAAGATGTCATTTCAAGATGTCATTTTGGCTTTTCATAGCGTTAATGTAACTTGACCCAAACATTACAGACAGAACGAAGGAGGACCAGGTGACACATATGCTGTTTTAGCACCAAATAAGCAGGACCAAAAAGGGCAGGAGATATTTTAGAATCTGTTGTGGGAGTTTTCCATTTACATTTGCATGGTGTGAGTCACTGGACAAATTTTAACTGTTGATAACACCCATATGCAAATGAATATACTTAACAATAGCCACACTCTGATGTACATAGATTTAAATAAAATCTAGGTAATGTTTTTCCAGACTGCAAAATGCAGCAGTTCACAACAAAAAAGTTTATTCAGAAATGGCGCTTTTCACATAAGAAATGCCGGCTTGGCTAAAATAGCAGAAGACTAAAACAAACTAGTGTAGTGAAACATATTAAACCAATACTGTCTCCTCTCTCAATGGCTTTATATTGACAATTTACATGTTCCCACACAGCACTCAGGTAAGTCTATATCAGGAGTCCACCTTCCCCTCAGTGTATCCAGTGTTTTCTATCAGCAGTCCTACATCTTCATCGCCTTCCAATCACTCCAGTTATAATTGGACCAAAGAACCTCAGCTGAGCTTATTTATGCTTTGCTTTTGATGCTAAGCAGCTGTCAGTGAATGTGTTGTGTTCAAGCCTAATTGGGCTTTTCTAGATGTCTGACTGTGCAGGTTGTGGTCTGTCTGATGTCTGAGAAGTGTTTATCACTGGGCTGGAGGTCTCATTTGTTCACTTTCACACCAGGTCTGGGCTCACTCAGCTGACCGCCAGAGCAATCGAGTTGGTTGGCAATGCAATTATGGCATCTGAGAGTTCCCCCAGAGTTAATGGTGTGCCTCTTCTAGTTCTTCTGGTCAGAAGTGTATGGTTGGACCTTGTGTTCTGTTGAATGTGTAGTTAAATGTAATAACATCTGTGTAATTATACTGACTGATGTTGCTGGGTTAATGTAATAAAGTGAGAATATCTGTATTACATTTTTACGGTCGCACTTAACAAAGCTCGGTTTTTTCCGATGTTCTAGAATGGAGTCCAGTGTAGGACATTAATAGTGGTAATATTCTCAGTAACAGGTATGTCTGAGAAAAGGCCTATTTAAATAGCTCACTTGTATTTTTTCCTCCATTACAGTTTCACACCAGGAAATCAGTACCTTTGTGAGGTTCATACGATTCAGGGAGCAATAGAGTCAAGAGCCATCACATCCCTCTCCGACTGAACACGATCCACTGTGACCAGCGTCGCCCTCGTCATCTCTTCTCACTCTTGGTTCCTGCTTCACGAGCCGAGCCTCAGGACGGTAGATGGAGCAGAGGGACCCAACTCGCTTGGCACAGCCCAGGGGAAAGGAGGAGTTCTTCTCCACTGTAACCACCATCAACAGGGCTGACCTTACCGAGGTGGGTCTCCTGGCCAGGGAGCAGGAGAACGAGGAGGACGAAGACCTCGGCCTGGGGAAGGACGTGGACGCTGCCTCCAATGCCGACAGTGAACGGTGGGTACAGG
This sequence comes from Electrophorus electricus, assembly GCF_041902795.1. Classification (NCBI taxonomy): domain Eukaryota; kingdom Metazoa; phylum Chordata; class Actinopteri; order Gymnotiformes; family Gymnotidae; genus Electrophorus; species Electrophorus electricus. The sequence continues at coordinate 3,872,749 of NC_137501.1, forward strand.
GGGATGGACTGGAGGAACAGGAGTTCTCCATCAAGGAGGCCAGCTTCTCGGAAGGCAGCCTGAAACTGAAGATCCAGACCACCAAGCGAGCCAAGAAGCCACCCAAGAGCCTGGAGAACTACATCTGCCCACCTGAGATCCGTATTACCATCAAACAGCCTGGGGAGCAGCAGAAAGTATCCAAGCATAGCAAGAGCAGCAAGGCAGCAAAGGAGGAAGACAGGGGACCCCCCAGAAAAAGGGTGAGTGTCCACCGCTGCATGCATGGAGGAATACCCACATTATTTCCTATCATATCGCTACTTTCCCTCTTCTTTAGTTATTATAATTATAAGCTCAATATGCAGGTAACGATTTGAATTTGACAGAGCATAGCTAGAGTTTTTCATAGCCTGACAGTATCACACAGAGCGCCACAGGCAATAAGGAAACTGTCATTTTTTTTCTTCTCCAATCTCCTTCTTTCATTTTTAGAAATGCTGATTCCAAAACTCTCCGTTTCCCCCCTCTTGTTCTACCTGCCTCCATTGTGTCTGGCAATCTGGTGTGGCAGAATTCATTACAGAACTCTAGAATGTATGGTGCATTGTCAAGGTGAGGCGATTGGATTGCGTGCGCTGTCGGTTCCGTCTGTAACTGTTCAGCCGACTGCATGTGAAATGAGGGGTGTCCAGACCCTGCTGCGGAGCAAGGCAAGCCTGCCATTAACCTTTTGTGGCATTTAGACTCAATGAGTTCATTGACTTACATGTGGATCAAGTGTCTTGCTGCGGCCAGGCTTTTCGGGAGATTTTGGCCTTTTAAAATATTTATGATGTACTGAGGTGTTATTTATATATTTTTATTAAATCTTGGACTAGACTGCATTTAGATCTATAGGCTATCTTCAGGTCCATTTGAGGACAATACCTAATAAAGCTAGTCATTAAATAAAAATACAAGGAGAATTCTTATTGACAGTGCTGCTCAGTAAAATCCAGTAGGTATGTGTCCATAGGACCAACACTGTATGTAGTTTGGTCAAATTAATTGGTGTATAAATTTGTCTATATCTTATATAATGCATTCAATAAAATTGTATGTTAGATAAATCCGAGAATGGCATTGGTAAGGGCCATCTATTTTGTGGTTGTGATTCATGTATGGTCATAGCACACAGAGAAATTTGGTCTCAGTTTGTAGCCAGAAACCCAGTTTGGTGGACCACATCGTGTGCCTACAATTTTCCAAAACATACATGTTTTTGCCTTTTCTTGCTCTCTTCTTGCCAACTTCATTGCAGTAAAAAGGCTAGAGTGGAGGATTCTGGGAGAGGAGGTAGGGGGTGGTTGGTGCGCCGACAGCCGGAGCCTGTAATTTGACCGTAATTAGGGAGAAAATGCATGCTTACTGAATCAGAGCCCAACTGCCAGCATCAGCATCTTTTGGTAAGCGTGCTGCTAGCTGAAATTGATTGCCTTCTTTTTATTCAACAACACTGAGGAATCTCCAGCACAGAAATGCCTGTCGACGTTGTATTGTTTCTACAAATAGTCTTTCCGCTGGTGAAAACGGGCCATGGTGTGTAGATTTGGCCTACGCTTTCTAACACACTAGGTTTCTAACAGTCTTTTCATCAGTTTTTCTTACTGATGTGGGACAACTGCTTCTAATGTACTTTGTTCCAACAGCGAGAGGTTAGTTGGTTGAATTTTGATACGTGGCAGCTCTACAACCTTGAAAAAGTTTTTTTTTTAAAAAGGTATGTTGTTGTGCTATGATAGATTATCATAAGATAAACTACGATCATAGGATAAACGTAGTTTATCAGGGACAAATAGTCATTTGTTGTGGTCAGCAGTGGGTTATGTGCATGAAAAGATTAGATACGTGTATCCTTGGCCAGGGGGACACCTTTAAAATGAGCAAATATCAAAGCTATTAAGGCCTTCAAAGCATCTGATACACATGGGTGAGGGGGTGACCAACTGGGGGAGGCGGGGGTTGGGGGCGACGACTAGGAGCAACAGGGCTTGAGGCTGGAGGCCTGAAGTGCAGCTGTCTCTTTCTGGCAATCTCCACATTGTCTAAAGACAGAAGGTCAAAAAAGGGCAGAAGGAGGAACAGAAGAGGTGGCCTCACACCGCTGTCTAAAGGATGGCTGTGTATAGAAAGCGCTCCAAAGGAGTTAAGAAAAGCCAAGCCCCTGCCCCCATGTCAGATACGCGCGCACACACACACACACACACACACAGACCCCCACTCCCATGGTACAGATGAAACCCCATTTACTGAACTAACGGACAGTGAAGCAAACTCCTCATTTGGAAGGACGTTGAGTCGCATCCTTGTCTCTGGTCTTTTTCAGTTGCGGGGGGCTTCAGGCGTCAATCCCACCACCTCTCCACATCTCTCAGTTACAAGCTGCGTGGGGGTCAGGGGTTAGCGCGTAATTGAAACCGCTCGGGGCTCACTGAGAATAGGGCTTACCTCAGCCTGCACGGCCTGTGACAGCTGCTCCCAGGAACGGCCCCTTTCTCCCTGCCCTCGCTAATGAAATCACGTCACTGGGGCCCGCGGCCCTCTCAACAAAACCGGCCTCTCTGATGAATTAGCCCGATTAGCTTTTACAGGGATTACCAGCGTCCGCGCCCTGCTCCGGGGGGTAGCTCGGCTGGCTGGCTGGAGTGTTGTGGCGGGCTCGCAGTGCGTTGGAAAATGAGTGCAACGTGACAGAAATGTCCTTCGCCCACACAAAGGTGCCCTGTGAGCACGCAGCCAGGAATAGAGCTCGGCTGTCCTCGCTCGGCTTGTGGAAAAAAAAACCCACCCTGCCTGGATGTGCAATTAGGCACGCTGAATATGCAGAGGTCGGGCTACTCTCTGGTCGCCGCTTCCATTAGATGTCTGCCGGCTTTTACAAATGGTGTCTGGGTTTTTTGTTTGTTTGTTTTGTGTTTGGTGGTGGTGGTGGTGGTGGGGGGGTTGGGGGAGGGTTGCCTTATTTCAAAAGCTGAGCAGAAATTTTCATTGCCCTATCTCTTTATGAGTGGGGGATTTGGAAGTTTAATTTCCACTTGTGCAATTACGCTAAAATAACACGATGACAAGAATTTTACATGGGAAATTCTTATTGACTCAGCTTGACATATCTGGTTAATAAAAAATGCATGTGCGTTGACACCAACTAGTCTTGAAGTGTATCATGTATTTGTCTCCAGTATCACCCCTGTGGTTTAACACTGTAGAGGGTTCTTTGCGATGACAAGCCGGATAGAAACCAGATCGATGAATGTCTGTGTATGTGCGTGTGCGGGTGGGTGGGTGTGAGTGCATGTGTGTGTGTTGAGTGTACATACTGTGAGAGACAGACAGGGGAAGATCTTTGCCCCAGCGCTGCTCTGCTTTTAATGACAGGCGTTTGATTGTCAGCCATTTCCGCCGCCCTGCGCGTGCTCGTTGGCGTGTGTTTGTCAGGGGAGGGTGCGAGATCAGGACCCAGGACTGGACTCCTACCCCCACACACCAAGGTCTTTTGACAAGAGACCGAGCGGGTCATTTCCCCCCATCCTGCCTGTCACCTTGCAGGGCTCATCAGAACTGGCACTTGGTTTAGAGCCACGGGTGGGGGCTGGCGAAGGTGGTACGTTTGAGCTGATCTAGGTTAACGTTAAATGGCTATGTCACCCAGAAACGCTGAAAGTGGAAATCTATTAGCATGGTCTCATTTGCATAAAACTAACTGACCTCTGCTAGCTTACCTTCATTGTTGGCCACATTAGCATTGTGAAGTGAAGCGTTCCTTTAAGATTTGGATAGTGTGTAATCAGTCCAAGGTTAGTATGAAGGGCATCCTCTACCCAGGGGCGAAGGTAGTGGACAGAAACAGGTTAAAGAAGCAATTTTGTGTATTGGGTTAAGCGTTGCTTTTGTGCTGTAATGATTTGGGAGTCTGGCAGGGAGCAGATGGGTTAGTCCTCTGTCTCATTGTGTCTGGTTCTCTCTCTCTCTCTCTCTCTCTCTCTCTCTCTCTCTCTCTATCTATCTATCTCCCTCCCACCCCCCTCTTTTTTTCATTTTGGCTGAACTAATATGCCAGATGGTGGCAAAGAGTAAGAGCCAACAAGTGAGTCAGGGCATATGGGGAGCCTGGTTAAAATGGGACCCCACTGCGATGGGGGATGGGCATGAGACGGCCGATACAATAGCAGGTAATTAAGGGAAGGACTAGACTTCGCCACCGAGCTTTTGTGCGGGGAAAAATATTTTTCGGAGGACCTGCCGTCAGTATCAGACAACACTGCTGTACGTCAAATTATTCCACTGATGTTGTCCAGCCGAGCGTGATTGATTTCTTCATGCTCACATCTGTGTTTGGCTTCTCATTAGAGAGATACTCTTTTGAACTGAAGGAAAACACAGCCCAGAATCACATGCTGAATGGTGCCAGGCACACAGGTCCAGTTTGTTTCTTTAGTTTTGTAATTGCATTCCTCTGCTGGGCAGCCTTTTAAAAATGTTTGATATACTTTGATAGGTAGCCATATGTTTACTAGGCTGGCTGGGTGGGTTTGAATGATATACTAGGATGAGGCAGAGGGGGATGGGTTTTGAGTGTGTGTGTGTGTGTGTGTGTGTGTTTGCATGCTTGTGTGTTTGTATATGTGTGTGTGTGTGTTCACTCTCATACTGAACCAGAGGTTAAAGCCCTGGTGACACTTTCCTCACACTGTTCAGTATGTATAAATTTAAACATCAAAAAAACAAACATGCTAAGATTTGCGCACACACACACACACACACACACACACACACACACACACACACACACACACACACACACACTTACAGTCTCATCACTCAGGGATATAGCCTCTCCACTTAGTGGGTGTGTACACAAGCTCCTGTTCAGTCACCCGCTCAAAGCCTGGCTTACATTCCGGCCTGCGTAGCTTGTCCGAGTGATCTGCTTCCGTGGACCCAGCCGCCTGACACATGTATCATTGTGTCCTGGCTTGTGGCTGCATGCCATAGCTGCCAGTATTACAGAACCAACACCAATCACAGCCAAAAGCAGATAGTTTCCGCACATCCCCAGGCTGTACCACATTCCTCCTTTTACCGCCGCTAGCAGCTTCTGCTGTCATCGAGTGGGACTGGGGTTTTCCCCCCCATCGTTATGTGTTCATCTGCCACCTCGCCGGCAGGACTTAAATTCGAAATCCGTTAAAGTGTGCGTGGAGCGATAAGGAACCTCCCTTTTGAGGAGGTCCGAGGTCCTCCTCCAGTCCCTGGGCTGGCCATTTGTGCATCCTAATGGCACCCGGCCATGTGCTTATCTCTCCGTCGCACAACCCCTGCTCCCATGAGAATCGCCTCCCGTTGCCCCTGGAGCCGACCTCTAATAAAGGCGGCAGGACTGCAGAAGGCTAGTGTAGTGCAGTTGAATGCAGCGCAGAGAATGCCTTCTGCGCCCACTCGCCGGAGCAGAGAGGTGACTCCCACAGGTCCCGCGCGCAGGGTATTTATAACAGGCTGCCTGTCTTTGATGGAGGCGCATGGGTGACTAGCGAGGAAATTGTAGGCAGTTGAGGGGTCAGGAAAAAAAGGAGTGACCTCTGTGCGGAGGAGCGTTAGCGAGCACGGTGGTGAAGGCGGCCGACCGCTCCCTCGCCCTGCTTATTTATTACCGCTTCTGGTTTTTAGTCGGATTTATCTGGAGTCAGGTTGAAAAAAGCCAGAAAGTATCATTCATTTTATGTCTGGCGGCACACTGGAAATAACAATGACAACGTGTAGGATTGTTTTCATCAGATGAAAGGAAGAACCTGTGCCTCACAAAATTCCGGTTTCCCGTGATACGGGGTATCCGGATGGTCACTAGCTTGCCTTTTCCAGGCCACTCTTGTCATTGAGGAGTTTCAGTCCCAGGTGAAGGCAGCTCTTATTTGTTTTCCTCCATGTCTGCCTTTGTGTTTTGGGCCACTGAGCTGGAAGGGGTGTTCTCTCACTCTCTTTTTCTCTCTGAGGACATACATGAGTTACGGAAGAAACAGAGAAGGAAATAGAGATAGACAGAGAGAGAAAAAGAAAGAAAGATTTTGGGGGGGGGGGGTGGAAGGGGTGTACTGAGGGCTGTGTCTGTATGATTTACTACTGCTGAAAGACCAGCTGTCCCTCTGTGTCTGTCCAGCCTAACCCACACACACACACACACACACACACACACACACACACACACACACACAGAGCACAGGCACCCTGCCTTTGCATGTGTTCCTCCCACTCATGCAGACTCTGCTTCTGCTCTCTGATAAAGCCGTATCTATCAACCCTCTGCCTTGGTATTGGCTCAGACCGACAGTTTGGTGTACTGATGTTAACACAGTACCTGTATTTAATAAGGAGAGAAGCACTGGGGTTTGGTACCTGAGTAGATAGCCGTGTTTCGACCTGGGGTGAACTGTTGGATTCCACTCTGGGGGATTTGGGCTGACAGTGTGTGTGTATAAGTGTGTGTGCAAGACCGACAGAGAGAGGGAGGGGGAGAGGGAGAGAGAGAGAGAGAGAGAGAGAGAGAGAGAGAGGGAGAAAGAGAGAAAGATTGGGAGAGAGAGAGGGAGAGAAAGAAAGATGGAAATAGAGAGAAAGGCAGGGTCAGGGTTTAGAGAACTGGAATCTCCCTCCAATGAGACCTTTATATTTTGGGTGGTGGATTCTATAAACAGACTGTTGCTAACCATGAAAGAACACGGTACATATTTCTATGGCAATCTCAATGCTTCACACAAAAAGACACACACACACACACACAATAATTTACTCTTAGATGTATACAGTTCTATGACTGAAGGCTTCTGATGGCATACACACAGACCCTCAGTTTTAGGCATGCCAATGCCATGGGGAAAGTATATTCATATTTTCTTCTTAAATTTTAACAAAATGTCCAGGCATAAGCAGCAATTCGCAACTGGTCCATGTTCAATGTGCAAAAAGAAAGATGTCATCAAAACGGCCGTCACATTTCCGCTGCCTCAGTAATTCATGTTTTCGGCTTGATGTGTCCAGCCAGCTTTTCGTTGTGTAGTCAGAAATATCTGCGATTGTATCAGCAGATTTGGGGATGTTTCATGTTCCCGGGAATGAGCTCATGTGAGCGCTCGTAGCCCGTTGGTGGGAGGTTGCATTGAGCCGTGCTTGTTTGCGCTGCTGAAACCTCACATTGGCATGACTGCTATAAACTTCCACTAAGTGCTGCTGTGGGCCATCCCTCCGGTCTGTGTTGTGTTGGATTGTGTTGGTGTGGTGTAATCATGGCCAGGGTAATTCAAACAACTGTGTACGTGTGCACCATCTCAACTGTGGCGCTGCGTTAATAACGCAGCTCACAGGTTCACGAGCCTGTGGAGCACTGGAAAGAAACGGTCTCAAGCCAAGGCGTTTGAGGGAGTCTTAAACGTGGGAAGTGAAGACTAAGTATGCTTAGGAAACAGTGCACCTCTTGAATTGCACCTGAAGTTTCTACTGTAAAAAAAAAAGGTCCATAGTGAAGTTGTTGCTGTCTACATGGGGGAAGCGCAAATACCACTTGATGTGTTAATATTGCCCATGAGGAGTTCAAGTGAGCATGCTATGTCCGGTCAAATGGGAACCAGGGTCCTAACCTCCCTCCACTCAAGTGTCGAGGTCAGAAAGGCCTCGAGGTCTTCTGATGTCTCTGTGAAAGAGCCTGACATACATGAGCACACACTTTATTGTACACTGCACAATGGCCTCCATTGAACTGTTAGTTTACTCTGGCCTCCGAGAAGTACCCGGGCCCAGAAGGGAGCTGACGGTGGGACTACCTTGTTTATTATCTGTGCTTCATGGAGCAAAAAAAAGCCTGTTTGGCCAGAGCCTTCGCTAATACTGCACAGATGTCAAATTACAGTTTTTGGTACCAGAGAGATGGCTGAGGAATGTGGGAGGTTCACTGGATCGTGGAATGTGAAGTTGCTGGTATTTTCAGGAGCAGTGGATCTGCTGTGTTTCCACCCAGAACTCACGTCTCGTTTTCTCCTTCAGCGTGACAAATGGTGTTCAGCTCATTAGTGGCCAGGAAGGAAACAGTGCCTGTACCAGATGCAGCGCTTGAGTTGAAACACCGAAAAAAAGCCAGGTAGCCTACCACATAATAGAAACTTAATCAGCCAAAGCTGTCGTAAGTGATCCAGTCAGCAAGTGTTTCTTACTCCCGTGCTTGAGAAAGCTGTGATGTGAATGTGTATGTGAATTGCTTGTTTTCTAACACCCACAGCCACTCCTGTCTCCCTCACACTCCCACCTGAGGCCAGGGAGCCTGGGTGTAAGAGCACTTCAGACCCACAAAGCCACTGTACTCAAAAGCTCCACACACACTTTCATGCCGCTGGTGACTTAAGTCCCCTCCTCATGGTCTTGATCCTGTAATCTCCTAATGTCGGGCAGCTTACCAGGTTTCCCTTGTTGTACCCTGCAGCTGGGGGTCAGGAAACGACCACACTCAAAAGCCCCCTTGAGCTGAGTGAGGAAGGGTCCTCATAAACGTAGCTGCAGTGTTAACAGCCACTACAGACATCTTGATTTGGAAAGCAGCCAAAATATAAAGCCCGCTATGGAAATCATGTGAGAATCCCTCAGAGATGTTTCCAGGGTCCATTGATGTCTGTAGGCCCTTCTGCCGAGGAACCATGTATGTGTGCGAAACACTCTCAATTGATCACATGAGCGCCGACTGCTCGAAGACTGCAACTATACCTCATAGCTCTGCATCCTGACTCTCAAGATAGATTCTGAAAAACAAAACCGTGCCGGTATCCCAGGGTTGTCTCGCGAATGTGACCTTCAGTGGCTAATGGCTAGCTGTCACGTTGCTGCCATGGTAATCATTTCTAACAAGCCCCCACTGTGTTTTTGAGCATCCACTCCATCTTACAGAAATATGTGTCGATTCCAAGGTTGGAGCACTTTATTTCTTTCTGTCATTTCACGACAGAATCCGCTTGTGATAAATATATGGTTACTTAAGTACCTAGACTAGCTAAGCCTATTTCCATCACTTGTTCGGTGAAATTTGTTCGGAACAGTGACTTTGGCTTTCAAAATGAACTAAGTGGCCGGAATGGTGCAGCACCAGTGCCGAGGACCTGAACTTCCTCTCCGCTGCTTGTCAGATGGAGGTGAATGTTCTTGGTGGGAGTGCAGCTTGTTAATCTGCTGCGGGGTGAGTAGCGAAGGCGTGTGCGTTGTGGAAGTCTACTTCCTCCCCACAGTGCTGCCTGGAGGGCAGCTGTCTCTGCTAACCGCAGCCTCGCCTGGAGGGCAGCTGTCTCTGCTAACCGCAGCCTCGCCTGTGGAGCCTTTTAGCACAGGGCTTGAGGTGGAGGGCCGGGGGAGGCTCATGATTGTCGACAGCCTCTGGTGTGCTTGGCGGTTAGACTTTGTGGAGGTTTGTGAAACATCTAGGAAGAGTGGTCAGTAAGGAGAAAAAGCAGGTAAGGGCTGTTCTGCTTTTGTTTTTTGCTATAAAGCTTTAGTTTGTGCGGCGTGCTGGTCCCAGTACGGCCATGGCGGGCCCATGCGCTGCTCATTACAGCTCACGCTCATGTACAGCCACCGGAACTTCCGGAGCACACAATTTATAAGCTGTGAATAGTTTTACTGTACCACTTTTCACTTGGGAAGCCAAACCTACGCACTGGGACACATTGGAAATATAATGAATAAATGAGTGCCCTAGACAAGGCTGGATATCTGGTCACTGCGGATGCAAGTGGCGGTCACTGGAGCCATGTGGCATATTGACTTTCACTAGATCGCACTTCAAGCGCAATTGAGTTTGTCAGTGAAATGTGATAGGGCCCATCAGCTGTCTCCCGGAGATGCTCCCTGCCCCTGCTGCCGAGATGTCGGCAGACCCAGATACTTTTTCACCAAGCTCATCTCCATCTCGCTCCCCAAACGAGCTGCTATTGAAAAGCCAGTAATTAATTATTGTGCCAAACACAAAGGACGGTGCCATCCCAGGGGCGGGGACCGAGGGAGTTCTGTTACTTGAAATGAAAGCTACAGGTCACCTGAGGTAGTGCCAGCTAAAAGGCTGGAGCCACCACCTGAGGATCGCGATCTAACCCTTTTCCGAGAAACTTTTCTTACTGCTCTCAGGACTACTATAACCCCTGCCATATTGGACAAATGTAACCACTGATGCGTATTAATAAAGGAATTACTTTCTTAGTTGCCTTTGTTCAACAGCGTTGGCAAAAGAAACGTGGACGCTGAGAGTAAAATGTCTTGTTTATAAGGAACTGGCTGAACTGTAGCAGGCCTCTTGTCATGAAAATGATGCCACCAGCCTGGCACTAGTGGGAATCACTAGCTCCGGGCTTGTGGTAAATGAATACGTTCGCACGAGCTACTTAAAATGCGGGATATGTCCTCACAGATGAAGAATTACTCCCCAACCCTAAGAGAACAGAAGCGCTTGGCGGACAAATGGAGAGAATTGTGTTTGTGTTGGCAATTGTGTGGACCTGACACCAGGAGTGACCTCTAGGAGTATTCAGTGTCAGACCAATTGAAAGGATAAGACAGTGAGGGCCAGCTGATGCCGTGGCCCTCTTGAGCGGGCCAGAGCTGTGAAAGAGCTCCTTTTTTCTGTGGCCCGTAGTCCCCTCATGAGAAACTACTGCCGTGCCTGGGAACCTAGATCAGAGGACGTTGGCGCACAAAGTCGAGAGAAGTTATAATTCGCAAACCTGACAACAAAAACGGGGTGGTGTAGGACACAGCGTTACGATGTTACGATGCAAGGTCAACATGTGGACGTGTGATTCGCCTTTGGATATGATATCGTCTGTCTCACGAGCAAGCTCGGCCACACATGCTGAGACATACACACCCAAACACAGCACAGGAGCCATGAGCAGCCTTTTATCCATAGTTTTTTTTTCCGTTTTGGTAGGGGAATGGATAGTTTGGTCTGTCTTTGCAAATCCTGCAGTCTTTTTTCACTCCTCTTTTCACTATGATATGTGCTGCAGACTCTGTGGAATGCTACTTTACCATGACCTTTCACCCACACACTGAATGCAGTAGAGTGGGGGAGGGAGTGTGTGTGTGTGTGTGTGTGTGTGTGTGTGTGTGTGTGTGTGTGTGTGTGTGTGTGTGTGTGTGCACGCGCGTGCATGTTCGTCACTCTGTATGAGGTTAGGAGAAAAAGGGAGGCCATAAAGATCACGTGAACAGGTGAAAGTACAGTTAGCTGCTGGTCAGAACTTGCGCTACCACATCACACTTTTAAAGAAATACTCCACAGATATGGTCAGTATCTATAAGGCCAGTATCTTTGAAAGTCTTACAGTAAGCAAATTTGTGGATTTAGTCCTGGAATAGTCTGTGTGTGTTTGGATTCATCTGGAGTCTGTTAAAGAACACTTAGCATTTTTTTCCTGTGACCAAATATTGAAGGAATTCACGTTTGTATAATGTTGTGGTTAGTTTGGCAAAGCTGTAATTCATTATATTTTTAAACAGTTGGAAAGTAATTGCTTCACTCTTATCATCTAGTAATTACTTATGTTGCTTTTTGTTGTCAGTCCTAGATCTTGAACTCAAATAAAAAGTCACCAGTCCGTCAGACATTGGCCGGCATTGCAAAGTCAGTCCATCGGTTAGTAAATCTCTCAGGAGAGGAAGGAGGAGGGATGCGCTAATAAGACTTCTCCTCAAGGTCGCCCCTGTGAGTCAGCTGACGCTGGCTTCTTCAGCATGGAAGCGTTGTTTGCGAGGACCTCTTAGTCATTGTCTGAGGGCACTTAAACTGCGGCCAGGCGGATCGGGCATTGATCCGCCCGGGTGCTGGCGCTCAGAGCCGCTCTTCCCAACAGTCATGGTTGTTGATTCAATCATGATGTGACTCTCTTTCACGGCCCTCGCACTCTGAACACTTAACGCACCATTTTGTTCTAGAGAAGTGGCTGCCCTTTGTGGGACCAAAACATTTTTAAAAAACCCAACAACAATGCACCCTCGTTTATTTTGTATTGGGTTCCTCCTCCATCACTAGTTTTAAGGGTATTCCAATGCACAGGTGCTTTCTTTCTCTTTTTTTTTCATTCCCTTTGTTGCTCACCATTCTTTATTGGGTTAGATCGATATCGAGGGGAAAAACAGCTGCCTCACAGCCAAACGTAGACCCTCACAGAGACGCCATTGTTCACGTCCAAGGATCGGGGCTGAGCGAAGCCTTTTATTGGTTTAAGCTATTGTGCCCGGGTTCCCTCCTCAGCTTTCCAGTTGCGCTGGCATTTGTCTGCCACGCCGGTGAGGACACATCGGTCAGGGTTCGTCCGCAAGATCGAACGGCTGGGGGGTTGGGGGTTTGCCGAACAGAGGAGCTACAAGACCGGGATAGACGGGCAGACAGCCACACTGCTTCCTTGTTTACGCCTTGTGCTTTGCGGTGCGTCGCTGAGTTATGACTATGACGATTTCACTCTGGTCTGCTAGCTGCCATTCGCCTGAGCTCTTAAATCACTGGAGCCTGCGACCGAGATAGTAGCTCGTGTTGGGGCGATTCTGAAAGGAGCCGGTGTTGATCGCTTACGCTGTCAGTTATGCTTAGATACAATAACAAGCACATGACAAATGTGGTCAAGGAGCAAGATGTTCTGTGAGCCTGCAAATGCCGCGTGACGTATGTCAGTACAGAGCCTGGATGCCACTTTATACGCTACTTACTTTATCAGTGAGGCTTATGTTAGTACTTGGAATATGGAGAGCTGCTTGCTGCTGTCATTAATAGCCAATCTGGGACTGCACAGTCCAGATTGACTAACCCATCAGCGGAGGGAGCCAGAGAGATCCATAGCATTGAGAACGTTTGAGTTTATTAATGAGGCATGAATCGTGAGAAGCCACGATCTCTGAGCAGGCTTTACACCACACTCACTTCAGGCCACTTCCTGCTTGTAAAAACAATCACTTTGCACACTCAGCGCTCAGTAGGTGCTGAGCTACGGTAGAGCTTTATGTATCTGGATAGACGCCTTCCGCAGATGAGCTAATAAAACACGACACCCCAGGGAGGACTTATCATGGTGATTATCTTTCACTCTGACCAAAATAGACCATTCTATCTATGCAGAGTACCCCCCCAATCCCCCCAAAACCAACTCATCGCAGTTTGGTAGCTTAAATTAGAATGAAAGGAATGAGAGTGGAAGATGGAAGGAGAATAGAGCATTGATGGTAAATTGCTTCCTGCAGTATTTCTGTAATGCCAGTGCGTTAATTACACAGAGCACTTGCCTTATGGTACTGCAAGTATTCCTCTAATACTTTTCCGGGGTTTTTTTGTTTGTTTTTGTTTTTTTTGTAATCCTGACATTTCGTCACCTGAAGTGTTTCCATAACGGTGAACCAGGACACCACACACTTGGGGTCTCGGTCTTTCTCGAAACGACCCCTTGGCCTGTGAACATGTGACACCGAGGACAGTGGTCTGCGCAGACAGGAACATGGGAGATGCCTGGCAGTAATTGTCAGTCAAATGCAGATCTCTCTGTTTTTTTGTTCTGACATCTTGAAAAACACAGAACAAGGTTTTCTTGTGGTCTTGTTAGAACAGTTTTCATAATATCCTAATACGTATATGTAAAACATTAATGTAAAATCTGAACATTAGTGGCTTGAATGAGCTGTTTCAGAGTTCCATAGCGGTCTGAACATTTTGATCCCTCTTCAAACATCTGCCTTGGTTAATTAACTGCACTGCCATTACAGACCAAGGTGAAATCACTAAATCACCAAGCCAAAGGTGTTATTAGCAGAAAATGGAGGTAATTTCACATACAAAGGAAACATAGACTTTCATTGTATGTGCTGCATTTATCAATCCTGTGGGTGGTTTTGAATAGAGGCTGTTTGCACTCATTTGGTGTAAATTGCCATTGGGAGCACTGCCACCAAAAAGTAATTATACTTATTCCCAGCCTTGTTCTTCATGGAGCTTACATCATGTCTCAGCTCCCATCAGTGTAAAGCTCCCCTTGATATCTCCTCCAATTGGCCATTTGATTCAGGCAGCTGATGTCTCTTCCCAGCATGCAGACCAGCGACTGCTTATTGGCGACAACTTTTGCGGGAGGCTGACAGCATTGGGTTCCGAGCCCAAGTTTCCATTTCCCCTTTTCCGCACACTCAGGAGATGCCATTCAAAAATGAACTTGTTAGAATGCCACAAGCCCCCAAGCCGCATGACGTCTCACTCCTCTGGGGCAGCCCCCTGAATGGCAGCAGACCCCGAGGAGCAACTGAATGGAATCCTGTGGGCCTGTGGAGGTGTGGTCCACTCAGTAGGCTCCCGGTCTGAGGGGCCAGCTACAGGCCCAGAACCACCATCCAGACACACATCAGGCCAGGCACACCTTATGAGGCCCCGGCTCGCTCCGTACTCAATGGGCCTCTTTATTCTCTCCAGGGCTCGTGGGAGGGGAGAATCTTGCAAGGGGTTGGAAGGAGGGGGAACTGAGAGCAAGTGGCTCGGGAATCGAGACCAGAGTTCCCCACTGCCACGCTGCCCCCACCCCTCCGGCTCTTATTGCAGGCCCCCTCCCCTAAGTGCTCCTTGCGGGGGAAGTGCAGACAAAGGCGTGTTAGTATTCATTTTGTTTGTTTGCTCTGGACCTGTCAGACCAGAGATCAGAGAGTGGAGCTCGCCACTCAATGGAACGCAAGGGGGTCCAGTTTGGTGGGGGTGGAAGGGTGTGTGCATGTGTGTCTGTGCGTGTAAGGGTGGGGGGCGGCCGAGCAGCGTTCCCACAGGGGAGGGTGGTCCTCCGCAGAAAAAGGGAAAGGAGGGATAAAGAGAAGGGGCCAGGGGCCAAGGCAAGGGGGCATGAGGGCAGGGCCAGGACTTGCTGGGGCAAAAAAGGGGGTAGGGGTGAGTGTTGCCAAGGGAGCTGTGTAAATCATATCAATCACTTTTGGATTTGGAGGGAATGTTATGAAAGAAAAGTAAGGTTTTTGGGGAAGCTTCTTTCTCTCTCTATCTCTCTCTCTCTATCACTCACTCACTCACTCACTCACCCAGTCTCTCTCTCTTTCTTTGTGCTGAGGCCTTCCTGGACATCTGCCCAGACCTATACACAGGGAAAAATGAAACACTCAAGCCACCAGGCATCTCGCCAAATAAAGAGCAGCAGAGAACTATTTGCAGTTTGTGTGTGTGTGTGTGTGTGTGTGTGTGTGTGTGTGTGTGTGTGTGTGTGTGTGTGTGTGTGTATGTGAGACATAAAGAAAGAGCGCAGAGAGACCTCTTAAAGCAGTAGATTTAAGTTTCTTTTTTCTAACAGAACGTCTCTGATTTCCAGCTTGGAACCACAGAGTCAATTAAATCCAAAGTTCCGCCTCTAAAACCAAACAAGAAGCCTGCCAAAAACTAAAGCCGAGAATGTGGTGTGTCATTTCAGATTTCGTTTGTAAATAAGATGGTTTCTCTCCACTAGCATTTTTTGGCATGCATAATTCTGCTGGAAGACTAGCCCTGTTCTTTTAAATTTTAACATTAGTAACACTTTGAACACTTTTTAACATCTGTAACACTTTGAACCTCCACAAAATCTACATTATTTCAAATTATAGTATCACATTCCACAATACTTTATCTGTAGCCTTCTGAGAACAGGCTGGGGGGGGGGGGGGTAATATGTGCATGTCTGCTGTCTGGAAGCTCAAGGTGGTTGATTTGCTACTTGCCCTTTTTCCTAGAGGGACTCACTCTGTCCAGCCTACCAGGGAAGAGAAGCCACTCTATGGTCTTCGTCCTGGGCTAACGGGTTGCTGTTTAGTGCTGTCCACTGAGCAGTTCTCTCTATGCAAAACCTGCCCTCAGCCATTAGAACAACTAGAGCAAAACTGGTCTCAAATCAGCCAGAAAGGTCAGCTCCAAAGCCTGTGCAGGACTGCTGCTGTTAGAGCAGGCTTTTTAGTGAACCCATGCCCCCCCAAACTGCCCCACAAACACAGACACATGCACACACGCACAACCATGGTTGCGCACACCAGACTCGACATGACATTCCACAAACCCTGCCAAATGAGGCACTATGCTGTCTGAGGTAAAGGGGCTTAGGAAAAGTGATCAGTTGAAAACTGCCTAGCCTGGTAAGTGATTGGTTGACATAAGACAGTCTTTGGTATGTGAAAGGTCATGGACTATGTGTCACTGAGTGAGCTGTGACATCATGTGAAAGCAGCAGCACACATGTAAAATACAAAGGTCATTTTGCCTCTGCTTTGAAGGTCAGAATGGAATGTATGACTGTGCTAACCACCCAGTATCTAGAAATATCAGTTTTAATTTTTGACTTCCTCTTGTTCTAGAATAGAACAGATCATTTAGATAGCAAATAGTAAAAATACAGTGCAAAGTGCAACTACTTTTTAAAAAACCAGTGTGATGATGAATTCAATAATACAACAATAAATTTAATCATAGACATTTGATACAATGTGCTTAATCACTAGTAAATGTAGTATATTATTACCTTAGAGATAAGCGCTGTTACACAATTTGTCAACGCTAATAAACATCTTAAGTGTTTCGTCACCCATATATGTCACATATTACGAGAAGGTAACAAGATAAACATTACAGCTGGCGTTTCAATCCCAGCAAGTATTTATTACTTAAGCGTTGGACTTGGGCCCCTGCAAACTGGTGTGATTAGTGCAGGGGGAAATCGCGCTTTCACTTAGAACGTGCTGACTCGCTCCTCTCAAGGGTGATCATGACCCTGGTACCCCCCCGCCATTCCGAGCCCATTTCTGCATTTTAACTGCACTGCAGCGCATCGGATTTGTAGTACCTTTGTATTTTGCAGACCCCGGGATTCCGCCAGGGCCGTTTTGTGCTTGTGAGCGAGAATTTTGGCTGTGCCCAGCCAGGTCACCTCCGCCTAGCCTGGCTCGGTCAGGGAGATGAGCTGTGGCGCGCTGGGACGTCTGGGAAAACTAGCACCATTCTTTTGTGTGCTTTGAACAGTTGCCTTCACAGCAGGACCCATGGTACTCTAAGAACTCGATTGGCGGCTTGACCTGACGACCCGACCACAGAGATGCACTCTGATCCAACATGCGTGATAACGTTTGCAAACATCTGAGCATGGGAATTACAGTGTTGCTGTAGAAAATGCTCTAATGTAGGTTTACTCTAATGTAGGTTTTAGTTTTGTTTTCTTGTTTTGTTTTGTTTTGTTTTTTTGCAGTAGGGTTAGCGGGGAATCAGCAGGGATTTGTCTTTATTTGTACAAAATGCTGTGTGTGTGTGTGTGTGTGTGTGTGTGTGTGTGTGTGTGTGTGTGTGTGTGTGTGTGTGTGTGTGTGTGTCTGAGCCTGCGTATACATATGTATACGAGCATGTGTGCAAAATGAATGGATCTGATACTCTTTTGTTTGAACTGCACATAAAGCAAGGGATTGTGAAATAAACACAATTTACACAGTAGAATAAGGAATACATTCATCCTAAATACATTAGACTGAATATCTGATATCTTTGAATGAATATCTGATCTGTCTCTATTGGGGCTTACACCATGTAGTCAATGTCATCTCCACATATCACCCAGTCCACTTCTGCAAAGTTTCTTTATGATTTCCACTCAAACGCAAGTGGCATTACACACCATCCATAAGCTTGTGAAGGTGTTAAGGAGGCTATCGTTAAAGCACTGTGGCTGTTGGAACATGGCTTTATGCATATCTGCCTCTTCGCCACATGGCATCCTGGCATCTGAGCACAGCTATTTCCTTTCAAGCTCCATTCAAGCACCCAAATGCCACAAATGTTTTATTACCCGTGCACGTATTCATGCAGCCTCTCTGGTACAAATTGGGCCCTTCCATTTTGTTTGTGCCAGGCGCATTGTCGGAACATTGGCTTTACATCTCCTCGCCTCTCTGCTCTGATGGTTTTAATGGGCACGGGGACATGAGCTCACTCTTCATTTTTCTGTCTTCTGACAGCATTCGACCAGATGTGCCTCCATTCGAGAGAAGGGCTCTCTTTCTAGGCACGTGCCGTAACTGGAACGATCCATCGCGTGGGGAGGTGTCTGGTAGGCTGGGGTGTTGGGAGACGGGTTGGCGGGACGGTAGCAGGACGGACGGGCGCGGCGGGACGGCTTCCCGCAACGCGCCTTCAAAGCGGGCCGCCTGGGCGCGGTGTTTCTCCGGCCGTGCGTGTGCTCCAGCCCTGCCACTTCCTGCCCACCACCCGTTAATCACCAGGAGCAGACAGGATGGATGAGCTCGGGGGTCCTGGTGGGATGGCTCGTAATTAATTAGTGCCAACACCGGCAAAACACCCAGCATGAATGGAACTTTAAAGCCAATTGCAGTGATTACGGAGGCTAATAGTATTAGGAGCTGAATGAAGTGCAGCACAAGGCCTGGAGGTGGTGAACAATGAGAGTGTATTCGCTTTTAACCCTCCCTGTTTGACCCAGAAAGCAGGATTTCTCCAAACTGAAATAGCTGTTAATTGTTTTATTTGTCAAATAGATCACAGCTCATAATGTGATTAATAGCAGTAGTGAGTAACCTCAGCATTGTGCTGGAGTAGAAAAGAACAATAATGTTAGTTAATGCTTTTTATGTAAATAAGCTACCAGTGCTGGTGTTCTGGTTTTTCGCACAGTTATGATCAATGGCACAGTGAATTGCAGCAAAAGCATGTACTCTGTCCCAAACAAGGGAACACTCCTTCACTGATGAAAAGGATAACCTTCATATGACATATTTTAGACCCTCACAATGGCCAAATGGCTGCCAGATCTTCTTTAATACCTTTCAGACCTTTCAAGTTGCTGGACTTGTGTGCGAGTATGTTTTGTTACTCATATGGACGCAGTAAGGGGAAAGCCTTACTTGAAATACATTGAAACCAATTGCAACAGAAATCTGATCATGTTAGCTGCGAAAAGATTTCATTTCACATGATCATTCGATATAGAATTTTATTTGTAAAGGTCTTATCATCATTGCAGTCTCACATGATGGACCTAATTTTGTTGCATATACCAATGTAAAATGTCTCTGCAGTGGCACAGAAGTCAAAATTGATAATAATTAGGAAAAGCTTAATTTCAGATTCATTAGTGATGCAGCTGTATGCGTGGGAGATAAATGGGCATTTATCCAGAAGACATGGTGCAAATGTATTTTGGCTGTGCGAATGGGTTTGTAATTGATTTTTAATGCTGCTGTCTTCAGAAAGGGAGAAGCTGAAATGAGGTATGTTGGGATTTAAGGTGACAAGTCCACATGCAGGGGACTCGTTTTTGGATGTCTCTAGATATTACATTTTACACATTTATGCATTTTGTAGACACTCTTATTATTGCAGTGAGTGTTATTTGCACGCTGATCCAAGTCCTTTTAGCTATATGTGATGTTGTCGGGGCGCTAAAATGGATTAAAGTGAATGCCCTGGGAAACTGGAGATCGCACTGCCAGATCAGGTAATCGACATCGTATCTGGGTGGGGGTTGTCTTCATTTCAGCATCATATTACTGAAGGTCACTGGGCGGCTGTCATGTAACGGGCTATCAGACAAGCCAATACTGGCTTTCACCAGGGCACTCACTGGGCCTGTTACCAGACACTGTCTTACAACTGCCGTAATTCGACCAATTAGCTCTGTGGCTTTAAGGGACAGCGAGACATGGCCCATAAACGATGCTGCTCCACCGTCGTGGGTGTGGGGGCACGCGAAACATGGCTCCTGGTCGCATGCGCGTCAGTATCCACTGACCCGTGGTAGTGTGGCTCCCATGCTGGGCTGCCTGCTCTAGTGGGAACATCTCTGCCCTCCGTACCGTCTCTGCGGGTGTCCGAGAGAAGACTCGACTCAGCACAAGTTGTGTCATGAAAGCAGACTGCTGGACTGCTCATCTGTCAGTATTGAAGGCTCCCGGATAGGCGGGATTTTGAGGGAAAGGCACAACCATTTTTTGGCATGGCTATCAGCCAGCAATTGGCTCACTGCGTTTCTGGCTATTTCTGATGGCTCTGACTCATGGTATCCCTTGGTAACTAAACACACAAGAGGCCAATGAGGCTTTGGCTGTTCCCTCACCATGGTGGTGCAGGGGTGGGGGTTGTGGAGGAGTGGGGGGGGGGGGGGGTAAAGAGAAGAACACAAACTGACAAGAAATGGAGGGAAGGGGTTGACGACAGAAAGCTGCAGCCGTGTGCCAAACCAAATTATCATGCGGGTGGAGTGACTATAATCTCTGCCGCCTTCTCTCTGTCTGTTTATCTACTCTGGGTCTGACTCGTCTCCCAGAGCTCTGGGCTTTGAGAGGCAGCCGGGCCGCCAGGATTTCAGAGCCTGTCGAGCCAAACTGCCCAGTGGCCCTGCCAGGGCTGCCGTTCTGTTTGCAGCAGATAGGAAGTCCTCGTTAAAGGATGCGCGAGTCATTTATGGCTGCCGTGATTTCTTACTACGCTGCTGGTGAGACATTGCATGTCAACAGTCTGACATAGTGTGCGACTGAGGGGGTGGGGGGGGGCTTATCACAGCCCCCCCTCCCCCGCCCCGCACCCACCCAAAAAAAACCAAAACAAAACAGTGCAGTGTCTCAACAGGCAACAGAAAATGTGTATGTGATTGTTTTTGATAAATAGGGCTTTTTAAATTTAATTCTCCAGGGTCTTTAATTCTCAGTCTGTGAGAGCTGCATGGTTTTGTTGTTTTGTTTTTTGTTTTTGGATTATTAATTTCCCCTCTGACACTTCTTCTCCTCAGCAGGCACTCTATCTGTGTGTCATATCAGTGTCAGTGTATAAATTAAAAGGATATTGTCGGTAAGGGGAAAGGAATAACATGGGTAGATAATAAGGATGACTGCAACTGGCTTTGAAAAATCTGTTGTGTTACCTCTCCTGTCACTCTCTTCACACTGATACAGTTTTAATGGAGTTTGAATAATAGGCCTGACATCTTCAGTGCGGAGGTTATGCAATTCCTCTGATGTTGCCGTGGAGACAGGGGAGGGAGGAATATAATGCCATTTAGGCAAATTAAAGGGCAGCCAAGAGACTTGGCACACTGCAGCCGAGACTGTATCCTGTGGGCCAGGAGAGACCGCAAATTCCTCCCAGGATTACAGGATTAAGAATTTGAAAGGTGATGCAGTTTCTCACAGATGAGGGAAATAAAAGGGACAAGCCTGGCAGAGGGGTGAACCACTGATAATGCGTGCTCCCCTTTAATTAAAAGCTACTGATTGAAAGATATTGGAGCGGATTAGTCTGTAGGATGACTTCTGAAAAAACACACATATACGCACATGTGCTTGCACACACACACACACACACACACACACACACTCAACCCCCCCCCCCCCCCCCCCACATGTACCCATCTTTGGACAATTTCTCAAAGCATGCTGGGATATTTTATAATAACTGAGTGTGATTGCTCAGGCTGCATAGGGTAGATAAAAGTCTTGCCTGTGCTCTCTTGAGGGCGGGCGGGGGATGATGAGTTGCTATGTGCTGATTACAAATGTGAGGAAGGACAGAGAAAGTAGTTGCAGATAGTGCGAGAGGTTCACTACTCAGGAAATACGGTTTTCCGTAGGTTTCCAGATTAGCTGCCAAGTTGCCTGTGGTAATTTGACCTGTCAAAAGTAGCTGGTGTGGTAATTTCTTAAAAATCAGCAAAGGAAAGGCTATAAGCCATTACTCACGAGCATTCAAGTTTTGTGACTGCACCCAACCTACCTTGCATGGCACAAACAATGAAGGATACAGTTGTGTTTGAGTCCACTTTCTTTTCTTGTTTATATCGTTCAGCCCACTTCGTTCAGTCTTTTCATTTACTATGCAGGGGATTCAAACAAACCAGACTCCAGAATACTAAATGATCCTCTCGTGTTGTAATTTGAGTCATGGCACAAGCGACGATGCCAAAGATCTCAGCTCAGTGCACCTTCACTTTATGAAAGGCCCTTTGTGCCACTGTTTGTAGATGGAGACTGTAAGAGATACTTTTGGCTGGGAGTGTTTATTTTTAACTACCATCATTTTCATGCCTTTACAATTAACCAAAAATGTCTGGGATGTAAAAAAAACCCCAATTAAGTGTTCATTGTGAATGCACCTTTAAATGTGCAGAAAATGTTTGTTTGGCTGTGTTTCGAAGGGATACTGCGAAACTGTGAAAATAGTGGGGCTCCAGATGTTAGCTCATCTGTAACCACAGCACAAGCTGTCTCCATCTCAGCTGCAGCACAGTAAAATGGAAGTTGACCTGTTGAAAAACAAAACTGTGGTTAGACTTCATCACCGCCTGTAGCTGTTGGCTTAGAAAACAGGATGGCTTTACAGAACATATCCTCATATCAAGATGCTGATCTTGCAATACCTTATTTCTAACAGACCAAACCACAAAGTCTCAAAGGCTTGCACAACGGTGCACAGTGTTTATATGATTTTCTTTAGGTGTGCCCCACTAACTGGGAACTTGGCAGTAGTGCAGATGGTGTTATCAATAACAACATAAGAGTCCTCTGGTGATGATTTTGGCTCTCTGTATGAATATTTCTGCATAAGACCACTAAAAAGGTTACAATAAAGCAGACCAAAGTTTTGGTTGTTGGCACATTTTGGCTGTTAATGACTTCAAAATCTTTAGAAAATTAATTGTAAAATATTATATAATATGATATTCCCCAAATTCACATAAAGCTATATTCTGTAATTGTAGAGTTGCAGTCTGACATCAGCATAAAAAAGAATTGAAGTGATGGATGTTGTTATATACTAAATTGATTTTCCTCCCTTGTTTTTCAGACCTATGAAAGGCCTTACAGACTTGTGGCTCAAAATGAAAACAACATGATGGATGTCCTCGGGGAGAGCATGAGGCCAAAGTATGAATCCAAAAACAACGACATTCACCAACTAGATTGGACAAAGGCAGTATTAAGAGAGTCGGTGTCCCTAGGGGACCACGGGAGAGACCAAGAATCAAAACAAGAATCAACATATATTAACAAGAGCCTTCTGTCAGAGGTCAACACCCCCTTCTCAAAGACACAGGTTAAAAAGGTCACGGAGGGTTCATCTGGAAGTCTGTTTGCCTCAGGAATGACTTGTCCAGAGTCTGACTTGCAGGCTTCTTCTCCAGCTGATATAACAGTGAGTCCACCAGCAGACTCAAATTTGTTGATGCACTGCTCTCTCAGCAAAGAGAGGGACATGCAGGAGGTCACTGAGCAAGTCTTTGGGAACATCAAACGGAAGTATGGAAGGCGGGATACTATGAAGACTCTGACCACCCATAATGCAGATGTGCCACGGGCCAAAAAGACTGAGAGGCAAAGTGAGAAGCCAGTTCAAGACAATGCTAAAAATAAGCAACAGTATAACACTGACAAAAGTGAGACTCAAAGAGAAGAGGCAGAAAAATCAATGAAGAAGTCAGAGGATGAGACCAAAACAATGGCATGCTGTGTTCCACATCACACAGGGGAACCTAAAAACAGAAAAAAGAAAAATAGAAGATTAACTGAGGATAATGCCTCTTTGGAGGACACAGACGCTAAACAGACAGTGGAAATGAAAGACAAGCCTGATCAGGGTGCTGCGAAACCTAAAGTGTCAAACAAAATGGATTTAAGTACCACAAAGCAATTTGGAGTGGATTCACGGAAGCTGGGGGAAGCTGAGAGTGTGGCAGCACTGGTGACAGTGGAGGTGTCTGAGAATAGGCAGCGGAATAATCCAGTTGGGAGACCACGATCAATGATTGATCCAGAGAAGCAACCAGATGGGAGGCAATCAAAGGTCAAGGATAGATGGTCTTATTTGAAATCCAAGAGCTCTGCTCCCAATAAAGAAATTAATCCAGTGATGCCTATCGAAGAGCCACCCTCTGCTTTTCCTATCACGCCATCAAGCCCACTATACACCAACACAAATAGTCTGACAGTCATCACGCCCATGAAGAAGAAAAGGGGAAGACCTAAAAAACAACCCCTGCTTACGGTGGAGACAATTCATGAAGGAACCGCAACCAGTCCCGTTAGTCCTATCGCCCAAGACCCGTCGAGCACTTCAAAGAGGAGGAGGAAGAAGCATAATTTGTCAAAACTGGTGCAGTTGGCCTTAAATAAAACCCCTACTGCACAACAGTTGAAACTCAAGAAAACAGGCCATGTCACTGGCCTTAAAAAAAGAACAGACAGGAAAATGAAACTGGTGAAAATGCAAAGCATTTTGAATGAACTTTTGTCTTCTTCCAGTGCTGGCAATCTGTCCCTGAAGTCTAACGTTCCAGTTTCCAGTGCTGTGTCAACAATTGAGGCCCGTCTCGGCAGGCAAATCAACGTCAGCAAGCGTGGGACTATTTACATAGGCAAAAAACGAGGAAGGAAGCCCAGAGTGGAGCTGCAGGCCCACCAAGATGAGCACAAAGCAAGTGATGAGCACTTGTTGCCTGTTTCAAGTCAGTTTGAGAACCTTCTAGTGCCTTCTAATCCATCATCCACAACCAAAATGCCTTCTCCCAGGGTCCTGCAGTGTCTTTCTGCTCAATCCTTAGCAGGTGGAATGGCTCACCATGCAACCATGGAAACCAGCCAGCACGACCTGAAGACCATGCCAAATCTACAGCCTATTAGTGCATTGCCCACAAAAACTCAGAAGGGCTTGCTCAGTAGTAACTGGAAGCTCTCTCCTCCAAGACTTATGGCCAACTCGCCATCTCATCTGTCAGAAGTGGCATCCATCAAAGAGGTCACCCTGTCTCCAGTAAGTGAGTCCCACAGTGAAGAGACAATCCCAAGTGACAGTGGAATTGGCACTGACAATAACAGCACATCAGACCAGGCTGAGAAGGGTCCAGCGTCTCGCAGGAGGTACTCCTTTGATCTCTGCAGTTTTGAGGCTGTAGAGGCTGCCGCACTGGAAGCCATGAGTAAAGCAACCAGAGGGCACTATCAGAAACATGCATCGACAGCTGCTATGGAAAACTTCCTCACTCAAGAGAGCCTTAAGAAACAGAAACATCGGCGCAAGCGGAAGAGTATCCCTAATCGGGATGACCTTCAATTCCTGGCTGACCTCGAGGAGCTCATTAGCAAGTTCCAGGTCTTCCGAATCTCCCACCGCAGCTACAAGTTTTACCATGAAAACGCTTACCCTAGCATTTTCCGCCTCAACTTTGACCACTACTACCCAGTGCCCTGCTACCCCTATGAGCCTGTACACTATCTTCGCAGGAGTTCCGAAAAGTCAAAGAGGAGGCGTGGCAGGCCTGCCAAATCAAATGAGCCAATAACAAAGATGCCTTTCATTCAAGGGTTTGGCTACCCAGTGCCCGGTGGCAACTACTATGCACCCTACGCGATGCCTTACACATCCATGCCTCTTGCCACAAGTATGATGAACATGGGCTATTTTGGGCAGTATCCCCCTCCTTTGTATCTGTCCCATGCACTCGGATCTTCAGGCTCTCATCTCATGCGCCCACCGGTCCCTCCACCAAAGTTCCACTCCAGCGGGCTGTCCGGCCTCTCTGCAGCCAGTCGACATAGGATGAAGAGCATTCCCCGCGAGGTGCCCTCTCCAAGGATGGGTGACGTCCATCACCCGTCAAGCAGCTGTTTGGCGAGCATGTGTCTTCACAAACGCAAACACAAGCATAAGCACAAGCATAAGGAGGACCAGCTCCCAGTACCACAGAGGGAGGACCTGGGGGGCCTCTTCAGCGGTGCCCTGCCTCTGTCTAAGATGAAGGACAAACAACGGACCCAGCAAAGCACAGACGCTCCATCCAAGACCTCCCGGAACTACTTCGAAGTAGACACACTCTCTTCGCTGTCCTTATCAGACTCGCAGCACTATAAACGTGGTCGGGGGGAGCCGATGAACAACTTCCTGAACATCTGCACAAGGCAACCGCACGAAAGGCCGCAGGCCGGTCAGGACCGGCCGCTGGACTTCAAGGGGCAGCTCCCGAGAGAGGAGGGCGTCGGAATACGTGGCAGGAGGTGCAGCTTGGAGGATTTTGCAACATATAGCGAGCGAAGTGTGGCAACTTTCCAGAGTGACAGAGAAGAGCGGGCAAAACAACGGGTGTATCCGCACAGCAGCACAGCCATATCAGGTCAGAAAATCTTACGTTACATTAGGCATGAAAAAACAGTCAAATATGTGAAGTGCAGAAGATTACTTGGAGTGAAGAAGGCAGTCTTTTGTTGGGTCTCAGAAAATGGTGTTCTGCCCTGTTCTGCAAAATGACAAGCAAACATGTTCACCTGAACATTTTTCTGTACTCAGGACATCTGACTAGGCAAGTGTAATGCGTGGATGGAGACAACCATAATTCACAAATTTCTCCTTCCTCCCTTTTCACCTCCATTGCTTGCCAATGGTTTTCTTAGAGATATATTATTCACACATTTTGATTTATTTTCTACTGACATGCAATAAAAAAAAAACCCTCTCCCCATGTTAAAAGAGCTGGCCAGCAGCCAGTGGTTTAATGAATCCAGCCTACTCCAGTGGAGGGAAATTGCAAGCCCAAGGCTCAGTTAGATTACATTTTTTCTCCTTGGGGAAAAGAGGAGGATGAGTCACATACTGCCTAACCCATACTTCCATCCACCTCTATGAATTAATGCTATGCTTCAAAGATCCTGGATGTCATAGTTAAATAGAGCAGCGTGATACACACCATATTCAAGGTTACATGTGCTTTGGTTTTAAAGTGTGTTTTAGGGAATGTATGTTTTGACAGAATAACTAATTATACCATCTTATTATACCTTTTTGGTCATGGTATGATGTGTCTCTAAATGTGTCACACCAAGTGAAGCCTGACAGTTTTTTTAATACATAAATTTATGCATTAGATCAATAGTAATTTACAATTAATTAGATCTGGTTACCACAACTTTCTTGCAAAATTTCTTAGGAACGCTGCTGTGCATTTTGACTAGGGTGCATTTACATTCATGTTTTTAAATCTAGATCATAATATTGAATGAATGTTGTCCAGTTGTGGTATCCCAATACAAAAGTATTCTCATTAGGCTTGAGTAAAGAGGTAATGCTCATATTTCTAGTAATATTTATTACCAGTAGTATATTTACTGCTTGATACCTTGATAAGCAAAACACCAGAAATGTAGTCACATACAAATACAACTCATGAAGTGTAGTGGTGTTGATAGCTAGAGATTACGCAAAGGAAGGTAACTAGATGTAGAAGTATAAACATTTCTGTGAGAAATATGAGCCTTTGGCAAGCTGTTGAAAGAAACATTGCCCAGCATCACACTACACTGTGCACATATGGTGTGCATTGAGCTGTTGATGGGGCACTCAGTGTAAAGATCTTTCAGTACACTAAGCCCTCTTGAGCTAGGGCCTGCTTGCCATTTTAACTTTATGCCTCCGATTTCCTTGGACAGAAATTAGGACTGTGCTAAGCAATTTCTAACAAGGCTTTATGTACGTGCGGCTGCGCAATACATTTTTATACCAAGCTTATTTTCTAAGTCTGTTTATTACATAGATTTCTTAGAAACACTGTTTACTGCTGTGAATAGCTTTCTAATTCACTGTAGGCCAGACGTTCACTCAACGTTGCAGCTAAATGTTCCTCTTACTAGTGGAAAACAGCAAATGCTCTTCCAGGAAAAGTGCTCTTTCGGCTTTACACGACTTGTTTCTTTTTTAAATACACTTTTTATGTAACCATTTTGAAGTGTTTACCTTCAAACAGTGAAATTTTGTTACCGTGGTGATGGGAAGTGGGCCTCCACCAGTGTATGGAGATTGGAGCTGTGGGGACAGAGGCAAGGCGAAGCCATAAATTGGTCCCTCTAATGAAAACAGCATGTGCAGGATGCAGGTAGAGGTTTCTGGGGATAAATGAGTTGCGACGCGTCCTTTGAAAACGAATGTCTTCCCCCCATAGCCCCCCTTTTTCCCCTTGCTCTCATGATTTGTTGGCAGTCGGAGAGTCTCGACTCGGAGGTTCTCAGTGATACACCAGGGCCAGAGTTAAGAGGGAGGCGCTTGCTGTTTGGACTGGCCTGCATATTACGTTATTGAAACCAAATGAGTGGCTGCTGCAAAATGATTTAGTGGCCCAGAAAAAAACAAACAAACAAAAAAAAAATGTTCAGATGATTTTGCATTTTGTTTTTATCTAGGCTTTAAGACATTTTTATCAATCATATTTGAACATAATGTAAGATAAGTTAGTAAATGTTTTGTCTAAACAGACAGAGGAGCTGCGTTATACTATTTTTTAAGTATTTCTCCTAAATCAAGGAAATTAAGTTGAATAACCCCGACGTTATTAGGTGAAGATAAGGTAAATATTGCTTTGCTGCATTTTTCAGCATTGCGCTTTGATTTCTGCACTTTGCACTTTTTTTTTTAAAGTATACAGCTGATCTGTCTGCTTGCTCCACAGGGAGAGATTGAAGAAGAAATAGATTGCTCTCAGTCTCAGTCCAGCAAAGCGTACTGCTAGTAAAATATCTTCCACAATCTTCTTATTTGTTTTCTCGGATACCCAACCAGATGGAGTGGCAATCAGTGAGAAGGAGAAAGAAAATGAGCGAGTTCTCCAGAGACAGGAGGGGTGCAGGAGAGAATGTTTTGATGCGGAACACACGTTTTTAGGCAGCTTTAGGCTGTCTGAACTCATTTCAGACACGGCTGCCAGAAGCCCAACATTTCCTCTGCTCCGGGCTTCCTTCCAGCTCTCTGACGCGGAGTGGAGGCAGTAAATTAATCACTGATGTATCTGAAGCCCTGCGGTTTATTACTCACATTTCCAGAGCCGTCCCTTCAACACGGAGGTGAATGCCGTCTGCATGCACGGGACGCAGATAACGGGGACGGTTCCACGTGCACTAATTAAACGCATGGATGTAGTTATGCATGAGTCAAGTGTTAAGTGCTCTGTAGCGCCATAATTCTTTCTTCTCTCGGGACGTTATTTGAGTGCGTCTTTGACTCCGCTCATTTAGATAGGAGCCAGTAATGAAATGGTAGTTTGAAGGCTTGTCGTGCTGTGATATATAGCTGTGCAGATCAGTTCAGTCTCAAATACACAGCGGTTATTTAGACATGTGCCAATGCAGATTACAGCATTGACACATTTAAATGTAGCGTCATTAAACACAGGATCAGACTTTGCCTGGTTCAGCCTGCCTGGATATGGATCACTTTTTTGTTTGTACATGTGACTCATTTGTGATTGTCGAGTTTGCTTTATAAATAATGCTCTTGCAAAGCAAAATCAAACAAGTATCAGTTGGTTTCATCTATTGACTAATTGGCTGTCAAAATATGTAGTATGTGAGCTTCTGCTCCTTCTCTTCTTACTCCATTTGACAATGCATTCCATCACCATTTTATGGTTCTTAATCATCATAACACTGTTTCTGTTGTGCTTGTCTTAAACAGATCTGGGCTCTTGCAAGAAGATGTACAAGCGAAAGGAGCTAGAGGACATGCAGTGTGATGTGAGGAGGAGGCACACCTTCTCCAAGATCCTCACCAGCAAGCGAAGCCTGGAGCATGTCAACAAGATCCTCAGGGTGAAGCGTCTCCAGCGGCAGGCCAAGACAGGCAACAATGTGGTGAAGCGGCGGCGCGGGCGTCCCCGGAAGCAGCCGCTCCCCTCGGACGAGGGCTTCCTGGCCCAGATGCCCGTGCTGGAAAAATGTGTGGACCTTCCCAGCAATCGGAGCCTCCAGGGCAGCCTAGTGCCCGCCCAGCTGGAGTTCTCCAACCACGACTCCATCACAGACGCCATCGAGGCAGTGGTGCACCAGGCCCGGGTGCAGCCTAAGCTACACACCCTGCAGGAAGGCAAACCCTGGCCCAAAGGTCAACCGGAGAGCCAGCAAGAGCGACCGGCACGGAGGGCCAGAGGGGCCCGGAGAGAGGAGCCAGCTCTGGTGTCTCATTAGAGATATTCAGAACAGTGCACTGTGAGTTCGACTTGCACTCCCAGTTTGGATCTCGTCTTGTCTTTGAGTTCACTCAGTTCGAGTTGGACAGCCGAACTACTCTTCATGGGCATTCTCTGAATATTCTGATAATGACTGTGGTCAAAGTGCCCCGGTTTCATTGTGCATATGCCATCACTGAAATATTTTATTTTCCCCTCATGGATACATTGTTGTATTGAGCTTTTCCTCTTTTTCAAAGCCCATAACTCAAAGGATTTTGATACTGTGGCTCCAGCCATAATCTTACCAGCAAGCGTAAATGACCTTTTAACACGGTACTGGGCACTTTGGAAGTTTCTCTGTCCTTTTATTTCAGTCAAGTCAAAGCACAGTACTTAGGAAAAAGACCAGTGGAATAAAATTGGTCAACAATAGCATGTAAAAACACACAGTCACACATACACACATACACGCACACAAACACACACACACACACACATACACACACACACACACACACACACACACACACACACGCTTGCCTGCGCTCAGGTTTGTTCCGGGCATGAACTAACGGCAATACCTTTGAATGAGACCCTTCTAAAAACTGTCTTTGATGGCTCTAGTTTGATTGTACATAGGAACATATTCTACAAACATTTCAAAGTGAAAGTATTTTAGATTTACTCGTACTGTCGTCATATCAAATAGGAACTGTACAATATTCAAATAATGTTTTAACCAAATACTAGAAATAAATGTGACATTCAAAAGCTCATGTTCAAACAAAAAAAAAAAAACCATACAGTATTTATTAGTCAAATCATAACGAAGTGGGTGCATCACAGATTGAAGGATTGTATTAGACATCAGACAGCATGTAAAGTCAAATCTTCAAAAACATTAGCTAGACATTATACTCCATTCATCATGTAAAATTCTCTTCTTGCATTTAAAACCAACACAGCACTTACTCCAGTCTTTTTATCCTTATAGATTGGTCTACGTATTACATAATGTCACAGTGAATATTTTTGTTTGAATATCCAACAGTATCTGATAAATATTTTAGTAATATCAATTAAAAGGAGTGATTTCTCAGTCAGTTGCTTGAAAGATACTGAGTAACTGAATTGCCTTTCCCAGAGTCTATTTGCAAACGTGCCTGCACTTACTAATAAAGTAATAATAGTATGATAATATACCTGTCAGTATTAGATGTCCACACAACCAAAGCTTCAGTCAAGTTGTATTTCACATTGTAGGTGGATTTTGGTTTAGGTGCTTGTAAATGGCATAAAAGATGGAATGTGTGGATTAGTGATATAGAACTTAATACTGCATACAGTGCAGAAAGCTGCACATGTAAATGTTGGGGATTTTCCTCAAGATTAGCATCTGAAACCAGGCTTAAATGTAGTACAGTTGTTCTGAGCTGTTTTAGAAATGTCTGCTCAGCTGGTTGTAATGCAGAAAGCTCTCCATTTGTGGTTTATTTCTCAGTTGTTTCATATATGTGCCTTATGTTTATTAATAAGTCCATAACATTTCAGGTACAGGGAACTATGAATGGCAAGACGTCATGTTTAATGTATACATACAATATATACATAATATAATACATATACATATGTTGTCATGAATGTACATATGCCTGCTGTATCTCCTGGTCAGTAGATCTGTCATATTTAGTTGCGCAACAATCTGGAACCAGCAGATCCCATTGGTCTCTTTAAAAAGGATCTGCTCCTGAGGTTGTTTTCGGACTTGAGGTAACAGTATTACTTAGAATCAGACTCACTAAAATCCTTTACCCTCTGAGGGATCTGTGTGAAAAACAACAAATCTCACATCTAGCAAACAAGACCAAACTGTGCTTGTGACAATTCAAACAAAACCACCTATATGGTATGTCCAAACACACTCTATAGCACCACATAAGGGTTATTATGACATGTATATCCTTATTTACTATGCATCAGGTTATACCTGCAAATTGACACACATGTAATGACTTTGTAAGAGTGACTTTTGTAAGATTTCTCTCTTGGTTCGGTCCATTTGACAAAGTGGTCTTATTGAACATTTAAAACGAAAGGATCAAATGTAATAATCTGTAATCTTTATTATTATTATTATTATTATTATTATTATTATTATTGGTTTTGTTTTGTTTTTCGGTTGTTTTGTTTGCAAATAAGTGACTATCATTTCTTTGCAATTCCTGTAGCCGCAGTGGGCAGAATAATCAGCCCCCCGGCAGTTCAGCCTTAATCATTATGTCCAGAAAACAAAGTGACCCCTGTAAATAGCAGAACTCCTTATCTGTTCATGAACACCTGACCATGTGCACTAACTGTGCTCATTCTACTTGGAACTGCCTAAGAATCCCGTCGGAACGCGGAACAGACCGTAGCCCACAGCCTTAGTCTGCGTGGCTTATCCTTGTGTAAGAATATTGTCAGATTGAGACTTATTGGTGCACTAGAGCCAGGAGAAATCATCTGTATTTGCTGGCAGCTTTTTCCCTTTGCCTGTGGCACTGAATCGGACATGTCTCCATTTAGGCCTGGCACTGCGTGCCACCTGGAGACACTGCCAAAAATAAAGACATCGATTACTCAGCGTCACAACCACCGGGAATGGAAAGAAATGATCATATAGTTGAAACCAAATTGTATACAAGTAGCAGTATTCCTAAGGTACCATAGGTCCCACATTTATCAGAGGACAGGGGTTAATAACAAGGTGTATGGCAGCTCATATCTTTGGCTTCTGATGTTTAGAAAACACAATATATATATGTATATATATATATATATATATATATATATATATATATATATATATATATTTTTTTTTTTTTTTTTTTTTTTTTTTTTTTTTTTTCCTCAACCAGCTGATAAAATGGTGCCTTGTGAAGTTAAGGTGTAGTTTCTTCTATTTTCTTTCCCTTAAATTCTGGCTTAAACAATGAAAGCAACTCATTACATGCTGTTTCGTGTCATGTAAATAATACAGTCCAACGTGATACAAAGATTTATTCAACTGGTATGGCTTCATGACAAAGATTAATGTCAATTCAATCCAAATATAATGAGCAGTATCATATTATCCATATTAAGCTATACAGCTACTGAAGACATTTCAGTGGAAATGAAGGATTAATTGAAGGGTAATGTGTTGAATAAGGGCACAACATGAGCTAAAACGATTTCACTGTATTTTGCATTTCACAGGTACTATGTCCATTTTGATAATACTTTTAGGTTTTCTGAACCTGGATGCCCTAATTGATTGTATGCACACAAATTTTGAAAACGTCGAATATTGAATTTCAATTTGGAGAAAATCTTATACATTGTTTGATATGTTTTTTTAATAACTGGTTTTTAATTCATAAAGCATTTTTGTAAATTGTATGAATATTAAAAAAGCAAATAATGGACGTATATAGGAAAGAATAAATATTGAGATACACAAGCATATGCATTGTACATAAAATGTTTGTAGGTATACGCCCTCATGTTTTTGTGTACCTGTGTATACGCATTTAAAGATACATATACTGCACTGTACATATGTACATACATTTAAGCTCGCATGTGTTTGGTCATATTTGTCGTTCATGATCTTGTAGGGATTTGTTTCTTATTTCTCTTCTAAGCTCTTCTTTTTGTGCAGCCATCTCAGTGCAGTATTGAGCACTTAAAATACATTTGATCTTGTTCATGTCATTCATTGTGCAAAAAAAATTAAAAATGAATTTATTGAAAGTTTGACTTACTGCCTTTTTGTGTCATTAGTTTTAGTTATTAATTTATCATTGAATATTGATATATAGCTTTTAAATTTCATTAAATTAAATATTTAATATATTTAATATGCATTACTTGAATATGGATAAATGGATGTTTAATATGCATCGCTGAGTATCATGGAAGGAACTACTCATGGTTGTTCCAGTTTCTTTTATACGCACTGTTCAAATGGTATATCACCTGCCTGTAGCTAAGGGGTGACACCACCGAAGGTTCTAAATGCATTCAGAGAGTCTGACTGCAATTAAGCGCAGAAATAATTAAGCATTACTGTGCCGTTTCACAGAGCGTGGCTGACTTGTGTCAGTTCTGTGGTTTGTACTGGTGAACAGTGTAGTGGAGGGAGGCCCCACTCTCCAAGGTCTAGGCCTCATGCACTCCTCCTCACTGTATTACTTGTAACACTGCACAGGAGAGATAAATGGATTGGACCGTGTCCCAGCCATTGGTTGGAGGAGGCAAAGTGAAAAGTGCTTCACCATAGGCTTGTGCCTCCCTGTAAAATTCCTGTTGCCATGGCAGCTGGGTGAACTGCCCAAATATTCTGGTGTAGCGCTTGGCTCATATAAAATGTCTCAACTCACTCTTGTGAATGCATAAAATTAAGGCACTGGGATAGGCAAACCATGGCTTCACAGTCACCCAGTCCGCCTATGGTCTGCAGCAAATTTATACACTTAGAAGATGTAGGACACCGATGAATTCAAAGGTTAATGATGAGACTATGAGCATGACTCATCTATACTACTAAGCACAGTCCTTCTGAAATCTCAGAAGGAAAATTGATTTCATTTTATTCTGTAAATATGGGACTGGATATTTTTTGTATAGTTCATGCCCTTGCCAGCTACTAAGGTTCCACACATTTGTAATTATTGGTGATTATTTGGTGGTTCTACTTGCTATGCTACTTTCTCCATGCTGCTTTCTGGTTCAAAAACAGCAGGTACTGAGAGATCCCAAATCACTATCTTATCAGAAATTACATTTACGTGACACCAATACCACCTAAATCTGACATTTCTCTCCGCAGAATTTGAGCTTCATAATACTGCATAAAAAATCAAACAGTAAAACCAATCATTTAGACCGAATAAAATGTCTTCCCTATTATGATGTCATTTGTCACCCCTCCCCTATCACCCACCAAGCCTGTATGCAAATTTAGCAGCAGCTGCAGTTACATGTAAATTAAGACATGACCCTTTGACCTTAATGCCCTTCGAATAGAAAGAGAATCAGTTGCTGCTCAATTAATTCTTCTTGACCCCAAGTCTTTATTTTAACGTTCAATAAAACTTTTTTTAAAGGTCCACATAGCTATGTGATTGTAATATCAAATCTACCTATGAAAGATTTATCCAAATCAGGAAGATTTAGTCAGATAAGAGTTGTTTAAATAGATTTTGCTCACATGGATTTATGACACTTGACTCAAAATTCACCATTAACATCTACAGCAGGAGCAACATAATTAATTACAGTCTTAAAACACTTGAGCTTCCATGGACTCACAGTGATTGGCTTGAAAACAGATAGGCCCGCAAGAGTCTCATTGATATGCAAATATTGCATCAAACCCTGACAGAAAATCACTCCAGGAAGAAGAAATATTCCACAGTAAATCATTTCCTCTTGAACCCCCATCTATTACCACAGCTTGTGTGGAGCCTCCACCCTTCCATCTCCACCCTCTTATCTTGCCCCCATTGACTTGCACCCCTCAAAGCACCACTTACTGTTCGGGCGATGCGTAGCAATCAATCCATGTGTGTCACGGGACAGGAAGGATGCTATTCTGTATGGATGGCAACTGGTGGAGCAGAGGCACAGTTGCTACGGTGACAGCGTGACTCGTGGCAATTTGATTACTGAATGAAGCCGATAGCATGTGGAAGACCGCGTGAGGCGTGTTTTAAAATGGACTCCCACCTCTAGAAGCTGTCAGAGACTGCTGTCATTCTCATTTTTGTTAGAAGTAATGGCACACTATCCGAATGTCATATGAGTGTTTTTATCCATGCAGCTCTATAAAGGAAATCTTTGCTCCTGGAAATGAAAAGAAGGGACACTTTGGGGAAATCAGCTTCCAAATGACTGCCAGAGCTGGAGAGAAACACAGGGTTTCCATTTCAATGTTAAGCAAAATGTTAAAAATTCCCATTAAAAAAAAAAAAACCTTGCCTGATTAAAAAGAAAAGTATTAAATTTCCTTTTTGCTGAGTAATTATAATAGAATCTAATTATACAACCAATATACCATTTTCATTGGCGTTAGATTACAGTACATTCATTAATTTATTCATCTAAACGTACTTAATCCAGTCCAAGGTCGTCAGGGGCCAGAGTCTATCCCAGCAGCAAAGGGCACAAGGCAGGAACCAACCCTGGAGATGGTGCCAGTCCATCACAGTGCACATTACATGATAATTTGATATATATCCGCATCACTTGTGGGAGAAAGGACCGACACACTGCATATATACAATGAATGGTTGTCTTGCATTGGAAGTGGAGTCCAGTGGATCAGCATGAATGGAGAATTCCAGTACCAGGACACTGACGAGTGAATTTAACATTTTCCATGAAAGAGTGAGAATTGTTGCCATTAGCTTACACAAAAAAATATTTTATAACTTGCCCAGTATTTATTATTAATTCACATTAGCCTCTGCCCTGAGCAACTATAATGGCCTTATCGGTCAGGTAAGATGCTGCCCTGGACATCGTGATTCTGCTAGTTCCTGCTATTTACCTTCTCAACCCAATCATGGGGCAGCTGAGACACTAGCAACTGGGAAACCGAGGCGAACTACAAAAATTCCCTCTTCAGATCAGCACTAATGCCAGACCCATAGGTCTTGGTTTTTACTGAAATTTTTCCAGTAGTCCCCTACATATGCTACTTCTCAATATCACGAGCACAATGGATTTTTCAGACTCATTAGTAGCCATGGTCTTCCCTCTGTTCAGTCTGAGGGTTCTTCTCCATTTACTTTTTGGATTCCAAGATCTGAGGCAAATCCTGGATCCCCAAAGCCCCTAAACCTCCGGCCATGATCCAGCACATTTCCCAAATGCCTTCAGCAGAACCTTATCTGTAGATAATCAGGACACTCAACATTCCTTGTTGTGTACAATCCATATGTTCAAAAGACTTGACTTCAGCAACAAGAATAGAAGTGTCAATGCAGAGGCTTTCTCACTGGGTGTTACTTGAGGTCATTTTTACATCCTGCAAGTCTGTTTTGACAGTCCTGAAATATGTATTTTGTCACTATAGTTGATATCCACAACATGACTAAAGTTTCCTTTACTAAGGTCTTTGGTCATTGGTTAAAGTCAATGTGGTCTCCGCACTCACAGTAATTTAAGCCATCCTGACGAGGCCTGTTCCGCATAATCTTCATGATCTTCATCATCACCTGTGCTATGCCCCGTCTCTGCCAGTCAGTAGAATCGAAACAGAACACTTGTTAGACCGTGACTCTATGGATGACCATCAAAGCAGTCACTCAAAATCTCCACAGAAGACATTTCCCATGTGACATGGTATTTGTATTACTTTTTGCATCACGTGTTACTGTATGACTTTGTTGCTATAAGGTCTGGACAAGCACGTGTGGGTTATACATTACCTCTGGTGACTATATGGAATTCATAAAACCAGTCAAATGCTTAATTGAATTTGCGGTATTTGAAATTAATTAAGTAAATATCTCAGGAAATTCCCTGTCCTGTTACTCAGATTTTCTGACAAATGCACACAAAATTCCCTAAATAGAATTTGTCAAATTCTTTCAAAAGCCATAACAAGAATAAATAGAGGCTGGTGAACACATTAATGTTAATCACAAAAGTGAAAAGATTGATTTTTTTTGCAAGTTCCTCTGAAATGTTGCATGTGTGGAAGGTGCTGGATGGTGAGGCTGAGGTGGGAGTCAGCCGTGCTTCGGTGCTTTGATCTGCATTCTCTGCATGTCCTTTTCTCGAGTGTGAAAGCATTTTCTCTCTTCACTTATGTATGGGTGCCATTTCTAAAGACTCATCAATCACGCTTTCTTTTTGACACTCGGTCTGCCATTTTCCCCACAAGACTTGCTTAAAGTTGAGATTTACTTTCCCCAGTCCCTTTTGTCCAGCAATTCAAGGTGCTGGGTAAGTTTTTCCAAAAACTACTTACAGGAAATCTGTCTCCATGAAATGCTCAGGTTACTCTTTGTTTTTTGGTTTTTTTTTGTTGTTATTGTTGTTTAAATGTCTTTTAATTCCCTTGTAATCAGTGAAGCTAACCTGGGGCACAGACAGTGTAGTCTCTCTTTAAACAGAAGAATTTGAACTATGATGTTAACTCGTCCAGCTAGGGAGTGAGCGTTAAAACACCTAGACTACACTCTAAAGGAACGCAACTTGTCAGTTTTGTTTTGGAGACACCGCACTCTGTCAACCTCGGCTTTGCGACAAGGGAAAAGTTACACCTCAACTTTGTGACAAAGAGAACATTATTTTATTAAAAGAATTCAAGTTTCTTGAAAGAATTCAAGGCATTTTTGTCTCTGTTGCCTCCCTGCCAAAAATTATGGGACACTAACAATTTATTCATTATTCTATTGCATGTGCTGACTCAAGTTGTTATTAAGTTGTTAAAAACAAATCTTAAATGAACTGATAACTTATTTTTTAAATTAAATTAGCTTAAATTGCATCCAAATTACAGGTCTTGCTCCTTGTTCTGTCCATGGTTTGCTTGTGTTGCTATTATTTCCTTCAAGGAGAGCAAATTTTACTCCTTGTTTTGTTTGGAATTCAAGACCTTTCTGAGCGAATACATTATATAACCATTCAATTTTTCCATGCGCACTCCTTCATCGTTTTGTTTCTTCTTGGAAGCACTCTGGCACCATTAGGAACCTCAGGCAGAAAGGCACATAAGCACAATAATGTGGAATAAAAAAAAAAGTTCCAAAAATGGCAATGTTAATGAAAAGAGTCTTCTGTACTCCCCTCGGTGCCTCTGCCTCTTCATCTGCACCCAAACTGGTCGTGACCATTCGCAGCTGGGTTAGTTTTTCCCTCTGCTTGAGACACTGCACCCCTGCGCCCCAGCCACAGAACATTATTGTAAACATATAATTTCATAGTGAACACAGCTCAGGTTGTTGGCCAGTTGCCACCGTTTCAGTTGGGATAATACTGGGGATGTGGCCAACATCTGGTCTATGTCAGTGCTAAAGGTTTCGAGCCGTTGCTCGTCAAACTGGACTTGGCTGTCAGCAAATAGATATAAAGCAGATCAGGCTTTGATTAATCAAAGGTGTAGTGTTAATAACGAGGCCCCATTCTCAAAACATCCTACAGCAAGGTAAATATGTGATGTGGTACTGTGGATAGACACTGAGGTGAAGCTAGTGTGTACATAAAAGATATAAAAAAAATCCCAGCTGGAGTCATATACAGTTTCACATGCGGCTTTTGTTCACTACAGTTTCAGATTAGAACCTGGCTATAACACACTTCAAGTCCTTATGAAGTACTTTTCTGATATCATCCTCAAATTCCTGCTTCAACGCTGACTAGGCCAACATCCTTGAAGCACTGAGCTAAAGCCTTGATGAATTTATGAATCATAATCATCAGAAACCATTGTCTATCGATCTGAAGTGGCAGATCAGGTGAGAGAAGCAGCTGAATGTGTTTAAGACCCTCACACAATAACGAAGTGACAACAGCGGTCAGCAGATAAGCAGCGAGTTAAATAGACCGTGACTATATCATACTCCAACTCAAATGAGCCCTGCATGACAATAACAGCAGTTAGCCCACTGGCTTTTGGTCTGATCTGCTATCTTTATATATCTCTCATATAATCTCAGCACACCACAGCATTGAGCACTGATGCAGTGGGGGCTTGCTATACACCATTTGCTGTGCAGTAGACTCAAAGAAAACCAAAGGGTCACCCAATATAACCCCATAACATGCCACACCCCCTAGCGGGCCCGCGGGCGGGACCAAACTGGTATACTCAAATAAATTACTTGATTAAATCGATCATTCTTAAAGTACAGTACATTTATCAACATAATATTTCTTAGGACTAATACAAGTACCTGCTTACCGATTTTCAGCCGTCTACATGTATCCGCTCGCCAGAAATTGTACGCTGAAGTGTGTTTTTCGGGTAGAATTTCCACAAAAACGTGCCTGCCCTTTTAAGTTGCCTTTTAAAACATTCTTCCGGTATAATATAAGTTCAGATTTTGTCATAAAACATATGACAAAAAAACAAAGGCTTACTTAGACCAAATTGAGCCTTCCTATTTTGGAGCTTGTGGATCTTTTATGGCGTAGGTAATATTAATTCAGCCTTATTTTGTAACACTAGCAGATCTGAAATACTTTAATGACTTCATTTTATACTGTTCATTTTGCACTTCCAAGCTCTTATTTTCTTAGTGCAAGCATTTTGTTCGTAAGCAAATGGCCAATTGCCATGCACTTCATCATTTCTGCCCTCGCTGCTCTATAACACACCAGTAGATAAGATATGTTGCAGGGGGACCCCTAACAGTATGTGCTGACACTCGGTGCTGTGAATAAATCCTGGCATTAAGACCGGATATATTGTTAGACCTAACATTCCGGGAATAGTCTGAAAGCCTTTTAGAAAATGAAACTTGTGAATACAAATTCTGGAGGAAAGAAGCCTCCATTACTTACGTCTGAACCATTTTCAAGGTTGACACTCTGTATCTTAGTCAGCTTTCTGAGGCCAACCAAGAAGTAAATAAATGAACAAAAATAAACCAAGCGATTATTGCAACCACTTCTCTGTCTGTCTCACACTATCCATCACTCTTTTTCTTACAGGGCAGCAAAGTATGTTATTATTATTATTATTATTATT
Organism: Electrophorus electricus; assembly: GCF_041902795.1. NCBI lineage: Eukaryota > Metazoa > Chordata > Actinopteri > Gymnotiformes > Gymnotidae > Electrophorus > Electrophorus electricus. The sequence goes on from NC_137501.1 coordinate 3,913,480, forward strand.
ATTATTATTATTATTATTATTATTATTATTATTGCAAGCCTTTCTGTGTGAGTTATGGAGCTCTACATTCCCGCTCTTTCAGAATTTACTGGCTCTGTGCCATGGCGGCTGGAAGCCATCACAAACTCCAATTACTGTCTGTCTGTGTCAACATCTGGAAACCACTTCTGCTGTTTCGGCTGTCTGAGCTCCAGGGTGAGGAAGGTTGTTGGCCATATATAGCCAACCTATTGTACGTGGAATGTGGGACAGTGATGTGCAGTGAAGCAAGTGGGTGTCTTTTCGCTCAGGCTCGACAGTGACTAACGACCTCATGCGATCTGTTTGAGAGGCAGCGTAGCGCATGACAATGATGGTGACGAGCCTAAGTCCGTGAATGGCCCAGTGTAAACAGGTGCTGATCCCAGGTGTGGATAAGTTCAGCTATAGCTTCTGGGAGCTGGGAACTAGAGTTTGACTGGACAGCTGATGTTACAAGAGCTTGAAGGTCCACTCCCTTGTCATCAAAGTGCAGCATGATTGGCTAATCCTCCTAAGGTGTAAGAAAAAAATAAAACACTGACAGAAGACTTTGGTGTTGACACCAAAGTGTTAACAGAGCACAGCATGAAGCAATTTCTTCAGATATAGCAAAAAAAACAAAAACAAAACAGTAACTTTCTAAGCTCCCTTCCCCCTCATTTTGCTGAGATTGGCATCCTCTTGACTGTCTTACTAAGATTTGTCTTGGTGATTCTTCAACCTGTGAGACTCACAGTGGGAATACAGCCTTTAAAGAGAGACTACATGCATTATGGCAAATCTCCGGAATAAATATGTATCCCTGACTTCTCACAGCATTATTTCAGACAAGAGAATTTGTGGAGCAGTACGTGGTTATTTTATGACAAACTGGTTAGAAATTAAGTGGAATTGCTGGCCCCATTCATTTTCAGTACATTCTACCTTTAAGGATTTCACAACTTCACTTTTTCATTGTGAAGACTGCAGCGAGCATTTGCTTTAAATGACATGTTTTATTCCATAAACCAGACAAGAGGCTGAAGTGATTAGATGATAAGACCTGGCAAAGACACTGAGAAGTTTGAAATGGCTTTGAATTAGGAATGAAGTCAAACACCCCATTGTTTGAGAGTGTTTTCCCACTAGATGGAGTATTACTGTAATTGCTAATATAAGTACTCATTAGGAATGAAGTCAAACACCCCATTGTTTGAGAGTGTTTTCCCACTAGATGGAGTATTACTGTAATTGCTAATATAAGTACTCTTCCATATGGATATGTCATCAGGTTTTTCGAAAAAAGGGCCAGTTGCATTCCTATGACTGGGAGTCATGACGTATCAAGTTGGATTGACTTTGGCACCATTCAGAGAAACACAGATGGAGAGGGTTCCATGCTCCGCAACCAGCTGCTCTCGCTGGACAGAGCTCACTGGTTAATAACTTATTAAGCCCTGAAATGAGACACCGGTGCCCAGGAAGCATTTACCACCACACCAGCTATACAGGGGACACGTTTTCAGCCTCCTGTGTGGCCAATGCACATTGACTCGAAATATGATCAAATATGATCAACATTACATCACTGACACATTTGACACTTATTAAAATAGTGTGAATCAGTAGGTTGTGTGCATGAATCTGCACCAAATGTTTTTGAAGTCTTTTTTAAAAGGAGACGCCTGGTTGCATAATCAAACCAAGAAAGACATGTAAAGCATTTCAGATGAGCCTCTTTTGCCACCTGGTGGCCAGCCTGGTGCAACATCCCTCCTGATCCCTCCAACATCCTCTTCTCATGTTTGCAGTTTAATAAAAGGGACTGACGACTGACACACTACTCTGTGAAACACGGAATATAATCTCATTGTCTGCACCAAAGGCCGGATGAGATTATGTATAATTAAAGATTGCTGTAAATGATGTATCAAATACCATACAATCGTATTTAAAATACCTCAAAGAAATGTTCTCCCTACCTGTGATTAGACTCTTCTTATCAGTTTTGCCTTATTCAAAGTTAAGATATTCAGTGAAGCAAGAGGTTGCCTATTTAAATACTGTAAAGGAGTTCTTGATATTTAAATTGATGCATAAGTCATTTCTTGTTGTTCCTAAAGAAACGAGTTGTAGATAATACAATACCAGAATCCAAGACAGAATTCAAGAGCTAAGGGGATGGGGGGACTACTGTAACATTCAACTCAGGTTGAAGTAGGCCTCATATTACATCTCACAAAATACAGTGAATAAAGAGGAAGCCGACATCTCCTGAAGTCTATGTAAGCAGAAAAGCAGAAAAAGTAGTTAATTTCAAAGTACACAGAGATGTTTTATCATGCTATTCATAACAAGCAAATAAATTCAATGTTGTGATTTACCAGTGTAATGGTCACTTAGTCTGATCAGGATACATGGTCAGGATGTTCAGTACGTCTGACAGACAAGAGATATGCTGAAGTGTAATTTAGTTTAAAATTTCAGAAACAAAGTTGTTTTGCTTTGTATTTCCTATAATGTTCCAGATAAGAAGCATGTGCTTGTTTTATGACTTGAAAGATTGAAATTTGTGTAGCAAATGCGATCTGTGGTTGAGGGATATTAGATGCTGATTGTCAAAAGAACTCCAAGTGGTCTTAGGGCTCATTCATCAATGGAAGACTCATTTCAGGGTTCAGTTGGATTAGGCATTGGATTCTTTAAAATGTAGCATGTTTGGAAAACTTGCTTTGAGATGCATCTGCAAAAGGTTAGGATGGGAAAGCTGCTTCTGCTCTATGTGGGATGTATAGTGTGTATCTGTGTACCACTAATTCTTCAAGTGGGACATAACCGGATGCATAGCCCAGCTAAGACAACATGTGTTCGTTGTCAGAATGTCCTAAACCCAGAGTGTAGGCATGCTCGTTTTGTGATTCAGTCCCTTGTGAATATTTTGATCAATTGTTGCACACATCTTTTAATTTTCATTAAAACTGACCAGACTATTCAGGAGTTATAGCTGGGAATAAATAAAACTACACCCCTAGCACTGTTGATGGCATACATAGGCATATTATTTGCAATTATCAAGATGTTATTCATAATTATTTGGGTTCAGACTCTTGCACATATATTGACTCCAATTTTGTGCATATCAGGTGAAAACTAGAAAACTAGGACTAGTTTCCAAACGTTACTATTCCATATTATGCAAAGTATCAACTTTAAAAAATGCATCATAACAGAAATTATGGGAGCAATTCAGCAGAAACCAAATATTAATACAAATATAAGATGAATAAAATCTGAGTCTATAATTTACTGAACTTGACTGCATCCTTAATAGATACTGCACCTTTCTGTGAAGTTTACATTTACGTTTACATTTACGACATTTAGCAGACGCTCTTATCCAGAGCGACTTACAAAAGTGCTTTGTCATTTACTCATAGAATATATACTAGTACAATACAGTAGGTTAGAATCAAACATACCAATGCACTAGAATACTGTAGAATACAGGGATGAATGCTGATACCTAGGAGTTCAAAATACATAAGGTATAAGGTATCCTAAACAATGATAAGTGCTAGAGTTTGTTAAACAACATAAACAATACCCTACAATAAGTACTAAATTAGTCAGTCAAGATGGGAGCAGTGTCAGTTGTCCTTTAAATATTCTGCAAATAGATGGGTCATTGTATTATTTTATATTCCTTTATTGGAATATGTGCATTTATCTTCTATCAAATATGGTGACAAAGAAAGGAAGAATGGTAAACTTAAAAATTGTGTATTTTTACTGTCCCACTCAGTCACAAAATATTTTTATTTACCCTATTTTATTTTTTTAAAAGCTGTTTGAAATCATACAATCATAGTCATTATTGCTGATTCCAGATCAGTATTAGTAAAGCACCATTGAACCATATCATCAGTGCCATTATGAACTCAGATCAGCATTTTAAAGACATTAAAGGTATTGGAGTGGCTTCACGCCTGGACTGTTAAGTAGTTGCAGCTGTAACATGTAGTTATGGGTTTTGCCCACTAGGTGCAAACATGAGTTTTAGATATACAATAGAAGAAAAGTTAGAGTTTAGAGGAGAGCTAAACAATGGGAAGCTGCTTTGTTATGCAGATGTTTGTTTTTCCTTTATGCCTTTTGAGCCTGTTTTTGGATTTACTGTCACTTTATGAAACATGACCAAATAGCCAAAGGCAAGACCTTTGGTCAGAGAGGATTACACCAGGAGTCTGTTCTCTTCATGTGAAGAGGTTTTGTACTGCAGTGATCCTATACAGAGCTTATATAGAGCTGCATAAGGTTGTTTTGTATGTAATCAAATATTGAGCTGTAAATACACTGGGTTAAAAGTGCATAACTGTGATGTAATACATAATCAAATGTCATATTTAAATGTCAAAACTAAGCTCCACGTTAGGCCCTATCGAAGTCCATCCTGACAGATCTAATCTCATCTTCTCATTTTTTTCTCCACCAAGGATTGCCATGGCAATAGGATGAGAAGAGAAACCTAGGTGTCTCTGTTCGCAGTCACTTCCTCCGGCTCCTCCTGACGGATCCCTGGGTGTTTCCAGCCCAGCCATCCTGACTCTGAGGTGACACGCTGTTCCTTCATGCATTCCGCCATTTCAGTCTGATGACATAACGTCAATCTGAGGTAGCTGTTTCATTTATCAAGTCTAAGGACATTTACGAAGCGACTGGGCTTTAATACAAGCCTCATGTCCACACACCTTCTGAGTGCACTGGGCATGTGGAGACACTGATCCAGGAGCTCACTTAGCACTGTTGCACCTACTGTGGGGATGGACAGGATGACTGAGGTAGGCTTCCATCCCATGAACTCTTGGTGGGGAGGCAGTCTTGGCAGTTCATGACTGGTTTAAGAATAGTGTGGAGGTATGAGCCTCATCTCAGATCCACCTGCAGAGAGCCATCAGGAAGCAGAAGAGCCAGAACCATCACCAGCACAGGAAAGCCCCAGAGTACTGGCCTGCGAAGAGAGTATGTCTGTATACATGAGACCTCAAACTCAATTTATTCCATTCATCCAGGAAACTCAGCACTCATTTCATTTGCCTCCTGCAATGCATCAACCCATTGACCACCATTTGTAACTCTCTTTACAATTCTGACTTTCATCCTTTCTCCATGTCTCTCTTCTTAAGCTTGTTTTACCAGCTCCAGTGCAGGAGTCTGAACCCTTTAACTTTTCTCCTTGGCCTTCATGGTGCATTCGCCATGAAAGCCCTCCTGGACTCCCATAAAAGAAGGGGTTAGCGCCAATACATCAGCCGGGAGGGATACAGTCAGCCGGGAGGGAAACAGTCCGAAGAAGTGGTCTTGGGTCCCTGTTGAGGACGTGATGGTCCACATGCCCAATTTCTCGCAAGTAAAGCACCCCCCCCCCCCCCCCCACACACACACACACGCACATTGGCTAAATGTTGGCTAAACATGTTTATTTATAATATTGCATTAATGTCTTAATAACTTGTTAGATGTCATTAATACTTAAAATGTAATTAATAATTAATACTTATGTTATTGGTATTATGGCATCATTAGTATAATTAATAATATTGGTGCTGGTGGTAGTGTCTTTTTTGTTATTATTATTTTCTAAAGTTTGAAATTGTAAAAATATTTTCAATTCTTTGGCAATATTATACTCTGTACAGTCATGCCTATAAAGCCATCTTGACAGAGAGAGAGAGATTTAGGCCTTCAGACTTATCTCTTGTTTTCATCAATGTCATGATGTAAGAAGGAGGGGCTTTGCTTCCAGTAATATAAATTCTTTGCTCAGACTAGTTTGTTCTTGTTAACTAGTTCACTGTTGATGGTTATAGGGCGTCCAGGAGAAATAAACCAATATTATTTATGCATGAAACACAGTTTTCAGAGGTGACAGCTCAGGTTTCTATAGTATTTCCAATAAGTAATTTATGTATGCTTTGTTTATGATAACCCTAAATAATTAATATTTCATGGTGATTTACCTATTATTTTTAAATTCTGCTACAGGGCATTCAAATTTTCTACAGAACACAACCCGAGCATTCGAAGGTAAGTCCACTGACTAGCAGGAAGGTCTAGCCTGTACAAATATGAAGGAATCAAGTAAATGGTACTATATGTTAGTTAATAATACACTTATAGCAAACAGATTATATTAATGGATTAGTCTCTTTCAGCTGATGCACGCTGATGTCGCAGCCGCTTGGTAACGTATAAGGCCATTTCACGATTGAAAATCGCCTGGATTTCTAAAAACAAATTAAATGGGTACACCCATCCCCCCACCAAAAAAGACGTGATTAAATTAGGCGCAAATAAAATTGATATTTAAAGCAACAAATAGAGACGCAATTACAAACTTGACAAGAAGAAATGTTTTTTTTTTTCGTTTTTTTTTAATTAAAAAAACCTGCAACAGTCCCTGGGGGTATTTTTTCCCATGTCAAAACTGTAAAGAAGCTACTAATTAAGTATTTCATATTCTGCTGTCTTTGATAGGAGCTGCAACCGCTGATGGCCAACACAGTTCAGCAGGCGCCAGGGCTAAATAAGCCGCGCACACAGTCCGCCGAGAAGAGCGGACAGTGGAGCGTACACGTGTCTCCCTGCCAAAACATGAAAGCCCGGCTCTCGCGCCTTGCGCTGTGCTTCTGTGGGGACATGGCTCCTTTCACGGAGTGGATGAAGGGTAGGCTAACCCACCCATACGCTAAATAGGCATAACAGCGTACAAGTGAAGCTGCGTTTTTTCAGATACAGATACAATGCCTGTCACTGACCGTGACCTGAACTTCATCGTGCATAAATTCTGGATGTGTTAAATTGAGAAGTATGCAATTAAGTAAATAAATGGACCACTGAATGAATGAGTTAATTAATTAATGTGTAATTCAGTAAATCTGTGAATAAAGAAACGAAGATGTGTGTATCAACGTAATTAATTAGTCGACATCAGCATGCATCACAGAATTCTGTCCCTCAAAACTTGATGGTAAATCTCAATAACTCTGCTAGTGCAGCTCTTCAGCGTATCTTGTACATGCTGTCACATGGACACTGATCACACCTGCATGGCAGTCTATTTAGTACTCTTTCTGTATCTGTCGCAGTAATCTCTTCCACTGTAGCTTTAAGGAATAGCTATCCAAGTCGAATATTGGCACAGCTTTTTAGCACCCCCCAAAACAAACAAACAAACACACAAACAAACAAACAAAAAACAAATAGGGCTGGAAAAGCCAATAAATGTAAACTATAAAGGCCATAATGCTGCACTTTTCATATTTCCGATTTGAAGCATTCCAGCGCACCATAGAGAAGTTTACTAACCCCTCTTGGGATCTCCATTTGTTTGCACTAGGAGCCACACCTATGTCAGAAACAATACAGGCACACACATAGTATACCTATAAACATGCATAAAGTTTAAACATTTCAATGCTTTTACGATGTTTACTGTTGTTTTATGTTAACTGTGTATTGCATCACGTTCATAAAAGGAGACCTTATATTGCTGGTGTAACAAACATATTCAAATTCATGTTTGTGATAGAGCAGCAATGATGAGAATTACAAAGTCTGCTATTTAATTTTCTTAGTCACTGCTTATTAACTGCATCTTTGTAAAACACTTTATCCAGGACAGTTCATCTTGATTCAGATTGTGGATTGGGTTTTGAGGGGAGCAGCACAGGTGATGTTTGTGAACAACCCTTTGAGCGGGCTCATCATCTTCGCTGGTCTGATCCTCCAAAATAGATGGTGGGCCCTGAATGGCTTTGTGGGCACCTTGTTTGCCACGATCTCAGCCCTCATTCTAAAACAAAATAGGTACTTCCCATCCTGCTAATGCAGCATCATAACTTTGGAGCTGTTGTTTCAGTAGTGTGGTAAGAATTTTCCAATCTTTCCTTAGAGGTGCAATAGCAGCAGGTTTGTATGGATACAATGGAATCCTGGTCGGCTTGCTCATGGCAGTCTTCTCCAACGCGGGCGACTGGTACTGGTGGCTTCTATTACCCAACATCTTCATGTCGATGGCATGGTGAGTTTTGTGAGGTTTACATTTACATTACATTACATTTGACACATTTGCCAGAGGCTCTTATCCAGAGCAACTTTAAATCTTCAATCGTATTGCAGAGGTAAGCAAGTGTAGTGTTAGGAATCATGCCCAAGACCTAGTACTGGTATAGTATAGAACAATTGGCCAGACTGCTACAGGGGAAGCAACCTTTTCTTTCTTTTTTATGCAGTAAAGAGAATGGAATTTATGAGATGGTGGTTAGTATCCTAGTGTGCCTGAGTTTGGCTTGGCAGGTTTGGCATTCAAAGCAGTCATATGGTGAAAAACATGTCAAACAAGGTCAAGATGACATGTCATGACAAGGCTGTCATGTTGAGGAGAAGTACGTTTTAGTTGTGAGCTAAGTTTATAAAGAGACTGAACAAGAGCCAAAACTGTTTGGAATGTGCCTCTTTCATTATGGTCAGAATTTTGTGACTTTATCAAATATTATCAAGCACATAGAGCTGGTTCTGGGCACCGATTAAGCAGGGCACGTCTGCTATAAATATACACTTTCAGTAAGCCTGTAAAATTGAGCTTCTGAGAATCCTTTGTTTCAGACAACTTTGAGTTTTAACCTGTTTTGCTTTAATGAGTGACCATCCTCTACTGACTTGCATCAGGACATTACTATGATTTTCCTTGTTTTAAAAAGATTAATCAAAAGCGTGTACCACGTAGCTATGAATGGCAGTCCTCTGAAGGTCTGCTCATTGTCCCAGTAATGTTCTCTCTGTTGTCCACTTATACCCCTTAAATGGAAAAGATCTATAAACATGCCTCGAGCAGAGTCCTGAGTGGCTCTACACTAAATACACAAAGGGGAAAAAAGGTTGGCCATTGGCATCAAGGTCTGCAAGACACTTTTGACTTGAGATCCAAAAGTCTGTTGTAAATATCTGAATATTTTGTGCACTGCAGCCCGATTGTCTCCAGTGCCCTGGCATCTATCAACAGTCGGTGGGACCTGCCAGTGTTCACACTACCTTTCAACATCCTGGTGTGTTTGCACATGGTGGCTACAGGCCATTACAACCTCTACTTCCCCCAGGTCCTGATTCAGCGTCGCAGCACTTTCCCAAATGTCACATGGTCCGAGATGGACTATGCTTTGGTAAGAGCCTTCTTGGATGGCTGCCAGGCACTGGTTGTTTAAGGTCATTCCTTAGAATAAGCATCCACTTCAATAGTAACATCATATTGTTCTAGAATCTTCTTATATCATAACGATCTCAGAACATGATGTTTAGATAAAGAGGCTGCTGGCCCTATCAGATTGGATTTCACGCTAGTTGCAAATGCCACATTTTCTAAAAGTGCATGTACAGCCAGCATTTTGTTTAAGGCCACATGACATTACTAGACCCACTATCAATGCAAGTCAATGCAGGCACAAGCGGGAATGCATGTCAATTTAGAGTCCAATTGCAACATTATATGTCCATGTTTTTCTTCTTTTTATGGTCCCCAGCTCTTCCGCTCCATTCCTGTGGGTATTGGGCAGGTCTATGGCTGTGACAATCCTTGGACAGGAGGCATCTTCATTATTGCCCTGTTCATTTCTTCGCCGATAACTTGTGTTCATGCCGTTATTGGCTCTGCAGTTGGTATGGTGTCAGGTAAGTCTGACTTAACATTGTACCATTTCTGGTCCAAGCCACTGTGGCCTAAAGATGACACAGCTCAGCATCTAAATTTCAAGCTTTTAATAAGTTGTATTATGTGTACTAGAGCAGGGAAGACCTGAAAACTGAGGCACAAATTCCAAAGCCTAAAGAACTGAGGCTGTATGATGGCTCTGCTATAACCAAGTCAAAGTTTAGAGCACACATTTTTCACAAGTATGTTTGACTTTTTAAAAAAGACTTCTAAATCTACACAGTGAAAAAAAAAATTCTGTGAACCATCGATCCAGGTCTTGCCCTTGCTGCACCGTTCGAGAACATCTACTTTGGATTGTGGGGATATAACTGCGTTTTGGCTTGCATCGCCATCGGTGGAATGTTCTACGCTCTCACTTGGCAGGTCCATCTCCTGTCTGTAGCCTGTGGTATGCTCTCACGAAGACCGTTTCCTCTCTCCTCACTGCTAAATTATTCTGGTTATGTAAGAGCTATCGGATGCAGCTTAATGGCATTAATTTCCTCTCTCATTTCCCCTTAGCATTTTTCTGTGCCTACCTTGGCAGTGCTATTGCCAATGTGATGGCCACTGTAAGTATTCAATGATTCACAAGAGCAATATGACTGAATTTCCTAATTGCTCTAGCTGATGCTGACATGTTCAGTGCCAGGTTTACTTGTATAATCAGTGGTCTAATGCTCCCCTCCTCAGTTTGGGCTCCCAGCATGCACTTGGCCCTTCTGCCTGTCTGCCCTTACCTTCCTTCTGATCACCACGGAGACGAAGGCCATCCACAAGCTGCCGCTCACCAAGGTGGCGTACCCTGAGAAAAACCTCATATACTTTTGGAAGATGAAAAAGGAAGAGAGAGCTGAGAAGACGAAGATGACCAAAGGACTGGCAAAAGAGGAGGTAGTGAAGAGTGCATTGGAAAGTCAAGAGAAGAATGAGCAGAATCGACAGGTCAGCACTGACAGGGTGGAGACAGAGACCAGCAGTGGGCCGAGCACCGAAGAAATCACACCACGCACCCCACACTATGGCGATGCTGCAGTAGTCTGAATCAACACTGTGCCCATGCTGGGATACCAGACAAATCATCATATGCACCACTAGACTGCAACAGAAGTTAATCTATCCCTGTTAGAATGGAGATATCCTTCTTACAAGATGGGCTTGATGTATTATCTTTATTGCTGTATCTCATTAGTAAAAGTGGTATGGGATTTTCCACTCTATGTGCCCTTTCAGTAACATTTTTTTTTACAAACATATTACAGTTGTTTCTTTTCAGTCATTCAAGTTGTTTACTTATATCCTAACAGTGATTGTATTACACAGATGTTTATTGTGTAGCTATTTTACATACATCAAACCTGATTGTTCTTGTTAAGAAATTAAAATTACATAACCCAAAGGAATATGCACAAAAATGTACTCCTGAGATAAATATTTTACAGTAAACTTGCACCAGTGCTCAACTCAAACACCTGTTTTCTTGTTAGTTAAATGCACAGCCCATTACACAACATCCCATGTGCCCCAGACATGGACACCATGCAACCCTCCTAATTTCGCTGCAGAGGAGCACCTCTTCTAAATCACTGATTTTCTTCAGTGTAACAATACAAGTGAAACTCTGTCAAAAACAATTTACTAATGAACAATACTGTTTTACTTCAGGAATGTCAAAGTCAGTTATTAACACAAAGTTTAATGTGAAAGTTCCTCATTGAATGATGGTAGAATCCACAGGAACTTAGATTTATGTACGGTAGCAAGGATGGGATTTGGGCTTCTCAACACCAATGCAACGGACGCCTCCAGATAGGTTTGTGTATTCAGTTTATTAATTAAAAAGTGAAAGGGAAAATAAAATGGTTTAAAAGAATAACAAAGGTTCAAAGACTCTAATGCTGTCACAGCCATTAATTAGCCATCTTAACAATAAGTACTGGCCTTAACTTTAGTGCCATTCCAAAATCAGGTTGTATGCTGCTCCCATAGCATCAGTCAATGAATAATGCACACCTCTGACTTCAGCACAATTAAAAAAAAAAAAAAAAAAAAGGACTTTCCACTTTCCATTGATTAGCATTACACACTTCCTTTTTATTGGGTTTAAACTAAAATTGCAAATATTCCTAAAATTTGTTCCATGGTGAATGGTGACAAATAGGATTAAATACCCCAATTTATGGTTTTACATGAGTACAATATGCAAAATGGAGGCAAACGACATCACAGTTGGCATAAAGCTATAAACAGACAGAAGTGCTCCCACCGTGTTTAGAAGATAAAGAGGCTGCTGGCCCTATCAGATTGGATTTCAGGCTAGTTACAAATACGACATTTTCTAAAAGTGCCTGAACAGTCAGCATTTTGTTTAAGCCCACATGACATTACCAGACCCAATATCAGTGCAAGTCAGTGCAGGCATAAGCCGGAGTGCATGGCAATCTAAAGTCCAATTGCAACATTATATGTCCATGTTTTTCCTCTTTTTATGGTCCCTAGCTCTTCTGCTCCATTCCTGTGGGTATTGGGCAGGTCTATGGCTGTGACAATCCTTGGACAGGAGGCATCTTCATTATTGCCCTGTTCATTTCTTCGCTGATAACTTGTGTTCATGCTGTTATTGGCTCTGCAGTTGGTATGGTGTCAGGTAAGTCTGACTTACCTGTTCTCACTGTGTATGAACCACATACTAGTGGCAAAGTCTGTTACAGACAACCACATAAAGACACTGAAGTTAGTTACTTCCTATTCGGTGGCTGTGGTTGGTTCTTTATTTGTAAAGGGAGCATTTTACAGACATAGATGAACTAAATGAAGATGTGATCAAAATTTGTTAAGAATTGATTCTCATCCTGTTATTATAGCTACATAAATCAGATTAACCTCTAATTACAATATAAATTTCAGTACTTGAGAGAACATACTCAGGTGGTGCTGATTTAGAAATAAATAATTGCAGTGGGATGCAGGGGTTTGCTTTGATAGCTCGAGCATTACAATAATGGCAAGATTAGGTCCTCCAGTAATCAACACAGCAAAACACCATCTCGAACTCAAACAGCGCAGGGCCAGAGAGAAAAAAAAAAAACATTTGAAGTTTTGCCACAGCTCATCACGCTTATTTCTGCCCAAGGTGGCAAAAGTGAATGACCAAAGTGTGAATTTTAGTCCACTTAAATGACTTTTAATACTATTTAAAAACACAAATCAGGCTTCAATAATCTGTTTTTTAGAGGCAAAGGTAGGTCATCAAGATTCTGTCAACTGGCTGCCTTGGTTGAAAGCTGAGATGCAACCCATCCACCATAACCTCCTCTCCATATTCAGTACTTCTTTCAACAACTTTTAAATGGTGACAGGAGAACTCGAGCCTGGGCCCTCTGCCGCATTTAATATGCAAACATTCTATCTCCTTATTCGCCCTTCCATATCAAGACATGTTTACTGGAGTCTTTAACCCTGACCTCACTAACGTAGTTATGTCTTCCTTCAAAGTTGAAAGAATCTCGGCCTTCACATCTGCCTTCTCGAATTTTCTCTGAGGGCATAGAAATTCCCGGCAGTAGTGATTGGCCTGGTAGCAACGTTCTTGCCTGTGTTATTATTTCTCTCTCTCTCTCTGTCTGTGTGTGTGTGTGTGTGTGTGTGTGTGTGTGTGTGTGTGAGAAAGCATTATTCCACTTTTATCCTTACACAATGATTATGCATAGATGTAGGCATTTAGATTTAATAAGGGCCTTCAAAATAAAGGTCTTGCAATAATAGCGGAATCGACTCTGTCCTTATGCAAATCAACTTAATTATCATGATCGTTTCAGTTAAATGACCAAACTCGTCCTACCAACAAGAGACATTCTCCGAGATACATACAGAATAGTAGCCTGGTAGGATGATTTGTAAAAATGGCCACCGGTTCAGCGGCCACGTATCTTTACTCATTTGATTGACCTGACATTTCCGAGAGAAACTGCACGCCTGTATGCCAGTCGCACAGGGGTCATATACAAAATGTCAGATATGAAAACACACATCCAAAACGTTCCGTCGGTTAGTCACATCTTAATACATCTAAATGTGTATATGCATCATTCTGTAAGAATAACAGTAGAATAAATGTTTGACACATATAGATACAATATCTTGAAATATTATCTTCTTATTAATCTTAATTGAATTAGCTGTTAAAGAAATGGGATTAACACTGGTTAAATGAACGCCACCACAGCGTCATCTTTGCTAGTGGCAAAGCCGGATTTTTCGGTAATGCACCCGAGTTTAAATAAAGTCCCGAGTTGGCGGCGTGTCAATAACAAAACGGCATGAATGCTGCTCCTACGGTGGACGCTAATTACCTTAAAAGCGATATTTTCACATGTTAACTGTACAGTTAACAAAACCGTTCGACGGTTCTATGCATTTTGTGCACAACTTGAACTTATGTTGATGAGGTACCGCAACAAAGCTAGTCATAAGATCCCTAATGCGTGTCCTATTTTCTTAATTTTCTTTCAGTAAGGCAAAAATAAACCTGGTTTCGATGATACAAAAAAAAGAGTTAAAACAAACGCGTCCGTTTTCCCCGCTCAGAAAAACACCACCATGTCGCAAGTTGGAATACTTGGAATTGGAAAAGCTAAACTTGCGCTGCAACCAGAGTGGCTTTACCTTTTACCTCCTACAGCCTGTGATGTTATGCAAGCGAAAGTGCGGGTAAAGCTTATGAGTCACCTGCATGCCTGGGCCATGTTGCTAGCTTTGCCAGAGAATAAAGTTAGTTGTACAGTGCCATGCCTAGATTTTCAGATATGCAAGTTTTCAAAATGGATGGGCAGATCTTGGGTTGGGAGATGGAAAAATTACGTATTATCTCTGTCTTGCTGGGCTTAAGTTCAGTGTACATTTATTATTAACTTACATTAGCTAGCAATATACTGACTCTCTATTACTGTCAAGTCTTGTGGAAGTCATTCACGCCAGGACAATTTAGAACATTCAACTGACCTATTCTCCATGTTTTTGGATGGTGAGAAGAAACAGGAGACCCTGGAAGAAACCCCCACACAAACAGGGAGAACATGGAAACCTAACCCAGATGGGAAGACGAACCCAAGACCTTAGAGCTGAGACCACATTGCACCATGTCCACCATGAACCAAAATGTGTCCAAGTGCTTTGAGGGGATTTAAAGAACAGTGAAAGAGTGTCGAGAGTATTTCTACATGTGTAGACCATTCTGACACTTAACGATTTCACATTGGCTACCTTGCAAAGCAACCACAACCAGATGATTCTCTACAGAGGAACAAAGGAAGTGTGAGACTTAAAAGAATGCAGATAATCACCACAATGCTGACTACCTTTGACGCAATACGACATTTGAATGGCTTTCAAAACACTGTGATGCATTCCATTTTTCACTGAGCATGTAAGCCTTTCGTTTTTAAAAAGCTAAGGGGGTATGGTTTTGATCTGATTTACTCAAACTGGCATTGATCTGTTCAAAATCTTCTCCAAGACAAAAGTTAAGCACTTCCAAATGTTATTCCTTGTCTAGACACATAGTTTATAGTCTCTGTGTGCCCTGGTCTTATCTACGTCTAGAAGAAACTGCATAGTTTACCAATTTCTTCTGAGTCATATTCTTAGTAGTTTGTATTTAGACCTTTAGTTAAATATGCTTTTGCACTAAATAAAAAACATTTATTTCCAAGACTACTAAAGATAACTGCCACCTGGACATACAGAGACAGCAAGGGTGTCATTAGAGATTTATGAATAGGGGCAGTAAGCCCTCCAGGAGAATTGCAAAAATGACCCTGAAAGAGGCACATTTTTAAAATGTGACTATTTGGAAAAATTACTTAGCAGATATGCCACTTTAAAGTTTGTATTCGGCACAGACCTTATATGACAAATGCTATCCATCCACTTACAAGGACAGATCAAGCAATAATACAATGTTACCTGAAGTAACGGGTCATAAGTGTTTCTCATGTTCACTGCTACAAATCAAAATATGCCTTCGCTTGGTCGTCGCATTCACGTTTAATAACCTCGGTGAACAAACTTTAAGAGCAAATTGACATTTTACAGCAGAAAAAAACCCATACTTTTCTCAATTTTCAGTTGTTTTATCATGAGGAAATATTAACAAATCACAGTCCATATTCCCAGCCAGAAGCCAACAGTGCTCTTAGTAAAACACCAACAAAACAGGATAAAAGTAGTGATGCTACAATTAATAGCAGTTGATTTTTATCAACTGCCGATAAAATGTATTAAAATGTTTTATTTAAACTAAAAGTCCTCTCACCTGGCTGGCCGTTGGAGCAGCTGCTCTCTTCACAAAAAAACATTTTGAATATCCATGTAAAAAATTTCAATATATACACTATACATAAAAATTTCAAAAACGAACATGCCGTACATTAACACTTGCTTTAAATACTGCAATGTTTAATGGAGAAGCAGTTTTAAATTTGCTCTTTAAGTAACATGTCATTAGCATTTGTTCATCAATTATTAGGGTTTTCTGCTACCTTAATGGTATTACCATTAGCATATCAATGAGATATCATTTCAGACAATTAATAAGATATTCCAATTATGGATTTCCTTTACTTTCATGCTGGTTACACCGTCTACAGGAACATTCTGACCCAGAGGCACTCTGCCTCACACACAACATGACACGATGACACTGAAATTTTAGTAAAGTACTGCAGAGCAATAGTCACCGGTGTCAGAGATCCACCAAATATTTCAATCTTTCACACTGTTTGGCTGTAGCCGCATCTTCATGTCCTAGAGCTCCTTTATTCCAACATGTAAATTTGGAAGCATGCTAGTACAGTTGAATAAGATATTCATTCTATCAACGATTTAAAACTAATGCTTATGTATGCTTTTTTTTTTTATCATGGCGAAAAAAACAACAAAAAAACTACTTGCTCAGGTGGAAGCCGAGTGAGTAGTTTAGCATTACAGAAGAGCTTTGCTACTGAGTGACCAAGGGTTTAAAATTGCAGTTGTCCTTTCTGATAACTGAATTCCCAGTCAACTGTGAACCAAAATCATAGGTAGTTAGTGCAAGAGGAGAAGAATACCATGACTGTGAGCCCATCTCCGGTGTCACATGCTGCTCATTTGACCAGACGGATCGCATACGTCCAACCTCTCCAGTGGCCATATGGTGACCACAGCAGAACTGTGGGCAGCGACAAATACTCACGCTGTGTCAATGTAACAGACACTGTAAATATTAGAGGTACAGCAAGTTCTGCAGTTTAGGCACAGTAGTTAAGATGTTGTGTAGGCCACACTCAACTGCCAAGCTACTGTTGAACCTATCAAATTCTTGAACGTTGCCTTCATCAAATTCTTGAACGTTGCCACACCTCATTATCTGAATTTCACCAGTCTTTTACGTCACTGCATAGAACAGTCACCAAGGTATATAAGTTACATGTATGAATGTGGATTTTAGTTTCCAAAACATTCTAAAATAATAAAGTTGGTCATCTAAAACATATTCTGAATACATTTACACACATCTTATAGTCTCAGTGGTGGGCTTGTCACATTTAAGCCCAAAATGATTTTTTGTTACATAATTCAGAGTTCTCCTTTTGCAAATACCTGGGATGTTATACCTCTGTCGTGCAGATAGACTCAGAACACTGCTGACAGCACTGCTCCCAGATTCAAGTGCTTATCAGATCATTGCACCAAACAGTTGTTATATAACCACAGAGAACACATTCTTGAAACCAGCACTTTCATTAACCGCTGTTATCTCATTCAGGCAAATGCCTACTGTTAAATAGTTTGTATTAAATCCATTTTTAAGAGCTTTGTCAGTCCCAGATTCCACTCCTTTCCTTCCAAAAAACTTGAAACCATAAGGTATTTGAGTAACAAGGTTCTGCATAAAATTTCTTGACTTTCCATATTTTTACTTGAGGGGAGAGAGATCTGGTACGCCACATCAAGGACTGCCAGAAAGCTGTGGACCTTGCTACAAACATAGGCATGGTGTAGTGTGGTGTGGCAGTCGTTTAGGCCAGGCATTATGTAGTATGCGTTCCTCAGCGTCCCTGTAACGTCTTCAGTCAACGGCCCCCTACCCATGTCAAGCTTTTTCTCTTGCAATTGTTCTGTTGAATAAACAATGCATTGCTTGGCACTGAAAATGGCATTTCATGGGTCTTCTATGCAGACCCTACTAAATGTACATCTTGTTGCTTTAGGCAGACATTTTTGTAAGCATTTTCTGCAAATAAATATAAATATAAGCAATTTACAAATTTTGGCTTAAAGTGCAGATAATCGTGTAGAATTTAATTTATTTCAGGCAGGTGTAAACAAGCATTAACACACACCCACTGTGTATAAAGCCTTCACCAAGGTAACTCCAGAAATACTGGAGAACAGTGCCATCTAGTGAACTTAATGGGACTCATCACAAATAGGCAAACCATGAAAAGAGACAACATAAAGAAAACTATTTATTTGTTCTTTTCAATATATATTATGGCCCAAATCCAATGTAAAGCTTTTGCGCAAAATAAAAGGGAATGAGGGAGAGAATAAGGAAAGGTTTGTGGTATATGAGCGAGAGAGAGAGAGAGAGAGAGAGAGAGAGAGAGAAGGGATTAGTTCTTTACAATCTGTTTAAAACATTTGCAAAGAGGCATATTAAGCATTTGAAGCTAATGGCATCTTTAAAAAAAATTATGAAACCATGACAGCCAACACTTTGCTCACTGGACAAATCCAATCTTGTGGTCAATAGTAGTTTCATTAGGAAAAAAAAACAGTGAAAACATTTATATTTCAATTAATAGTAAGTAAAAAGAAAAACCTGGCTGGTTAATCAGTACACATTCATTCACTTGATGGCTGCATACTGAGAACTCAAAGTGGTGAAGGGGTTATATCTGAAACTGGAGCTCCAGAGTGAATTTAGCCTGACATTTTCACAGAGAAACAAATGACTCCCCCAGAAACAGACTGACTTCACAACAAGCAGAAGGATACAACACATTCCTGATTAGCGCAAATTTACATCTATGTTCCATAAAGGCTGAAACAATGTTATAGAGATATGTGAATAGAGATAGAATAAAAAGTATTGTACATGAACCTTTATTGGAATTCCGCTTCACTGTATACAATTTAAGGATTCAGCACAAGTACTCTGTCATATCCACATCAGGTAAACGGTACCAAAACCTCAACGTCATCATTAGTTCCTAAGTGAGCATTAAGAATTAAAGCTGGCATGTGGTGTGTGAAAACCCGCAGTGGGTGCAAACACAGAGATCCAGAGCTGACCTCATGTCCTGTGTCTGGCATTCTTCTTTTGAAATGTGAACATGATACAATACAACCACAAACAGTGGAAACTTCCTTGCAATCATAAGAACAAATTATATTGGCTGGCACACGGAACTGTATAGCGCAGTTTTCAATGTTGACCGCTTTCAGTTATGACTACCACAAAAAGGTACTGACGTCCCCTCATTTAGGAATATAGCAGATGCAACAGTTACAATCAAAAAGCCTGGTGTACTCCAATGCAAATTCAGAACTGTTAATACATTCAGTAGGAACCATAACTGCCTATAGTATGGCAATAGTTTAGATTAAGCACAGTCTCAGGTGTGAATATGTTTTTCACTCCCTCCCCCAAGGGACTATATCTTCGGCAGAGGGCCAAATACAATACCCTGTGGCTAGAAAAAAAAAAAAAAAAAAAAATCACACAGTTCTAGACTTACCTCCATGATGCTGCACAGGTGTAAATATACCAAACCCTGTAACCTGTACAATCTCATCAACAGTAACTGTCATATTACATTATTACAATTAAATTCAGTTGTCATGAAGCATGGAGTGTAAATTAAGATCAATATAACTAGCACCCCTTGACAAATATGAAGAAAGCAACTATTTTCCTGTAATATTTAACAGGTTAGGTGACCATTATGCAAACATTTGGACTTCCAACTCCATGCAAGATCTTACCAGATCCTTAAGGTTTGTGTATATGTGCTTATGGGATTGTATTATCAATAGGGTTCTAGTCAAGTGACTGACATGCTCAAGGAAAAGCACAGGTTTGCTTTTTTGTAAAACATCTATCAATTTTGAAGATTAATCTGGGTCATGGACCATCTTTAGCCGAGATGGAACTTCTTAGCAGAGGCAAACAGGTTATGACCTGACATCCTGGCATGACTGAGAATGCATCTCTCCACAGAAAAGCATAAAAAAAGCATAAAAAAAGCCTGCTCCACTACAATGAGTAGAAGGTATGAGTACAATGCCCATTTGGGCACATGTATCTCTTACCTGCCTCAAACATACCATTAATGACTGTGGCCAAAATACGCTCAGTTAACCACAGCGTTCATTCCCAGTCAATATATCAAAAGCGTCCAGGCACTTTAGTTTATTTTTGAAGAACAGGGGCCTTCATCTGGTAAACTACCTTTTGGAAAGGAAGTGTAATCTAAATTATTATTCATTTTTCATCATGATCTTTAACTGGTTTTTAATGTTATTTGGGTATAATGAGGGCTAACAATTTTAGCACATATGTTTAAACTGTTAGTTACTTGTTTACAATAAAAAAAAAATGACAATATGTCAAAGAAGGACTTTTTCCTTATATTTACCAAAGGGTGCTAATAACTCCAGAGTCCACTGTTTATAGCCTAGTCTTCAATATTTTCCCTGATCCATTTTTAAATTATGATAAGATACTTTTGGCTTTGCAATGTGCTTATCAAAATAAAAGGTAAAACCAACACTTAAATTCTAAGCTTAAGTTAAACTCTGTTATAGTAAATAAAAGTGCAAGCCCACACCTAATTATAAAACAAAATATATACAAACCCAGACAACAACATTCAAATAAACGCAAAGTAAAGGAAGAGGAAAACTGCTAAGGCAAGAATATATAGATGGTACTGGCTATAAGCGTTGCACATTCCAGGTGATTACGCACTTCTCACACTGTACATAAGGAGAACACACCAACTTGTGTATGAGAGGCTTTGCAAATTGCCTTAAATTTGATTGTCTGCACATATCCAGACAGATGCATTATCCTAGCCCCACTGGTACATAACCTGATACAACAAGAAGTTCTACTACCATTATTTCACCATTACAGGACTCCAGAATTCACAATCCCCTTTCCTTACCTTTTTTTTGGCAACACATGCAAAAGGCATATTAAAAGAAACTGCTGAGTGTCAGTAGACATGGACAACAGTAGGAAGCAAAATGGTCATCATTCACAAACCAACCAGAGAAGCCCTGAGCAAGCTGAAAATTCCTAATAGTGCAAACAGGTTCGTAGGCCAGAATCACACGTGTGCAGACACAGGCAGACATGAAGCTGCACCAAAGAAGGCGCTGTTCTCCACTTAGAGGCAAAACACAGGCATGTGTGCCATCTGGATTTTCACACAAGTAACAAAAAGCTCACAAATAAGACCAAACTAACAAAACAAAAAACAGTGTTCACATCTACACAGTCTGTTCTGCTGCCTGTTACTTCATGAGATAATGACCTATTTTGGAAATTTCTGTTTTGATGGGAAAATTTAGATAGCACATAACTAGTACGTAATAAACAGCAGCAGTGAAAACAAAGCATAGCTCTTTTTCCTGACTGGGACCCATCTCTGCACAGTGTGGTTCAGGCTGTGTGTTACGGTATCGTCACAGGTGCTTGGCCACTTCACCTGAGCAGGGAGCATGTATGCCACAGAAAGGCCATGCCCCCTGAGGCTACAGCCACTTCCTGAGTGTGGCCAGGTTGCTCTCCATCCAGCGAATGTTCAGCTCAATGTTCTCGATGGCCTCTTGGACACTCCTCATTTGAGATCCTCTCTCCTTCAGGGAGCCAAAGAAACTCTGAACCTGAGGAAAGACGGCCATCATGGTTATTCAAAAACCATCCAAAAAAAGGAGCAATCATATTGATAATGATCGGATCTCCTGTCTTTTGAGGAACACACCTCCTCAAGCTGCAGCTTTCTAGAGAACTGACTGGTTGTGGACGCAATGATGCTTTGCAAGGCAAAACTACCAACGGGGAACCTGAATGGGAAAAGTGATTCAGAAGAGGACAGATCTGTAGAATTATCAGTTTTTAGGCATCCATTACATCAGTTTAAAGCACATTTAGCAATTATGGACACTAATCACTTACTTTTGTGTAAGTTTATCCCAGTTTTCCTTCACAAAATCCCATGCATAGAGATGGCCCGCAAAATGTCTACACACTGTGCTAATCACAAGTGGAAGTTCAGGAGTTTGAATATCGTTTCCATCAAGGCCTGCTTGTAGGATCCTAAAACAGAGACCAGATTAATAATTAACAGAAATATGAACTCTTCTAGAATTCACTACATCTTGCTGAATTTGAGAGAGGTTGATGAGTGTTGATGGCTTTAAGCTTACCACATGATTGTTCGTATATTCTGAGTGCTGGCCAAGGCCTGCAGTGTTTTGCGTTTCTCAGAGTCAAGGATGGAGAACTTATACGTATTAAATAATGTGTTCCAATCTTGTTCAGTCTGGGCTGCCACAGACAGAACCACCTTCAAGAGTTCACCTGGAATTCTGAGGAGAGAATTGTACAGCTGTGTCTAAAGTGGCTTTTTATAGCTAGGATCTCAGAAGAGGCAGCCTGAGTGACCCTGGGCATTTGCCAGTTACTCCTTTCTATAGACAAGATCACAGTGGATCTGTCTGAACAAAAAACTCAAGACCCCTGCATGGTTTACTGTACTTGCAGCATGCAAAGTAAAATTGGAGTTTTCAATTAATCCCTATTAGCTGTCTAGAGGGATTAATCGCTATTCAGTTAATCCCTAATGTCTATTCAGAACTGTATACGCTTTCAGACTCTTGAGCAGGTTTTGTAGTAGTTTAACAGAGCCACATTTGTACTTTTATTTGAGTATATTTTAAGAGAAATAACAGTATTCCTCACAGCAGACTAGCCACATTCATACAATCATAAGTTATTTGGAAACTAAAAAGCAAGTTCAAACAGACTTGAGATAGCCTCTTGAGTTCACTATAGGCCAGACGTTTTCAATAAAATGCCTTAGTTTAATCTTGCCAAAACTCAGCTAGCTACAGTGGCTGCAACAACAACATTTCCATTCAGTAAAAATAATCTGTTTTACAGAAACAATGATAAGACCACAAGCATCACTACTGGACACTGTGACAGATCCTGAAGAAGCGCAGATGTACATTCAGTAATAGTAAAAGTAATAATGAATGTCCCACTGTCTGTAAGTAACAAGACACATGGGAAGCATGTATACACTTGTCGGTTTACTGAAAATGATTTTCATTTTCGAATGTTTTTTAAAGGTCATTATGATTACTCATTTCTATTCTTTTTCCCATAAAACACCACTGCATTAACAAGCATATAACATGAACAAGAATACACTAGTAAATTACAAATACCAAACATGTAAACTGCATTTTTTTAAACAACGCAAAAAGTACTTCTGCTGAAACTTTTAAATAGTAATTGAGTACGTTTCAGGAGAGGGACTTTTACTTTCCTCAGAGTACATCTGGTAAGAACTAAGTTTGTTTGCGCAGGATATCGTGGTACACTTTCCACCTCTGCTAAAAGTATAACTTCCTTAGTGTTCCAAAGCCTTCCAAACCACACTGCCAGTTATGCTGCTTTTCAATATGTCAGTTAAGAATGAAATATGTGTAGGAAGTTAACTCTTGAAACACACCTCATAGTTCTATTTGAGGCCATCCACTGGTTGAAGAGAGCCTTTGCCTGCTGTGTGCAGTTGAGCCTGTTCAGGGTGCAGGCTGTCTCAAGCAGGGCGGACCTCAGTTCCTGCTTAGATACCGACATCTCCTTTCCCCATGACTGGCTGTCCATCAGATCCCCAAAATGATCAAATATGTGTGTCTGGGGCAGCAAGATGCAACAAAATTTGTCTGGTGAATTCATTTCTGTCTACTCCAGAAACTTCTGTCTAAAAACTTGTGTCTAAGCAAAAGCCCAAATCTCTTTCTTTAAAATGCCTAAAGATGGTTTCATACAAAGCAGCAGGCACACTTACCCTCATCCTAGAAACCAAGAACAAATCAGATCTTTTGCCAAGCAGCCTATAGATGTGGTTGAGCTGTCTTAGGGCTTCAGTTAGTGGGGCTGTTTCTGTCTCATTTTTTAAGTATGTTAACAGATTTAACACCTGTATGATGGATACCTTGCCCAACCTGCAAAAATAAAAAACAAATATTTAAAAGGACAGAAATCTTTGTAAAGCATTATATTATAAGTAGAGAAGTTTTGCAACCCTTTCCTTTCTGTAAGCTTAAAGCATTAGGTTTACACTTAAATACTCTTTAAAGAAAAATTAAAACAGCAAAAAAGAAGAAAGTGTGTATGTAACATCTCTTTGCAACTGGAAGTTTTGAATTTCTTGACTTCTTAACAAAGTAGGCTTTAAAAGGAAGGCAAACTACCGTGACAGGGCAAAGAGGTTGTTGATGAGAGACGCACGATCCTCACGGGAAAGAACATTCACATTTTCCTTTAAGGCGTCCATCAGTGCCTCCCAGCCTTTGTCTCCATAGTCCACTACATAGAAGCCTTCATTCCTGTAATTAAATTTCAGCCACTTCACGCTGGTGGGAACCTCAAATTTGGCTGGAAAAGAGTTTGAATGATCAGAAATGCTATGTGCTTGAACTCATCTTTTCTAATGTGATGCTGGGGTTTACTGCATATGCTTCTTACACCAGCACCCTGTGCCAAATCCATCACATTTAATCTTATTCCATTCAGGGATGATATAACTGTGCCCAGGAATCAATTTAACCACTTCAAAAAGACTTCATTTACTATGTTTTTGAGCTTATGAAAGTAAAAACCAACTAAATGTTTACCTGTTTTGTCCTTGAAATGAAACACCTGCCTACAGGAGATGGAGTTGCTACAAGTGTCATTGACGTAAGTCAGAGGGATGTGCCACAGGTTACTGTGAAGAGAACAGCATGAGTGAGCCTGAGCTGAC
Organism: Electrophorus electricus; assembly: GCF_041902795.1. Taxonomy (NCBI): domain Eukaryota; kingdom Metazoa; phylum Chordata; class Actinopteri; order Gymnotiformes; family Gymnotidae; genus Electrophorus; species Electrophorus electricus. The sequence continues at coordinate 3,938,314 of NC_137501.1, forward strand.
TTCCTCCTTTCGAATTCTGAGAAGGCATGTGTGGTGACAAGTATCAGCATGGTAACACCTTGGTAACTGCCAACTGTCAAAGCTAAAAAAATAAAAATTCATCCATAGCTCAGCCAAAAGAAACTAGGCTGATATTATTTATAAGTTGTAGTAAATACACGAATAATCAGGGACTCTCTTAGCATCAATGTTGTGCCGCAGAGAAAAAAACCCACAGGTTAAAAATGGATACCTGCTAGCTGTAACATTGTTGGCATTTAAAAGGAAATGTTCTTGCATCAGTTTCACTTGGGTGCCTGCTCTGCTCACTGTGACCAGTGGAAAACCTTTCTGCTTAGTCCAAGTGTTCATCATTTGGCCTACATCAACAGACTGTTTTATCACCTGTATAAACACAGGGAAAGTGTCAAACTGATATCAGTGCAAGTATACCAGTAAACAGTTCCTGGAGGCAGGAGAAGGTCTTACCTGAGAAAGACTGCTCCAAAGGTCATTACTGTCCGTGTTGCCTCCTCTGTACTTTTTCAAATACTCCTTTATGCCCTCCCTGAACACCTGCTCAGTAAATGTTGCATTGAGCATGAGCAAAATGGACGCCCCCTGAGCAGCACAGAGACAGAGGAAGTTGGTGCTGGACTGTGGCTGGTGCCCTGAAGGGACCACGTTAGAAATGAGCTGAGAACATGGAGCAGTACCTTCTCGTAGGACACCGCATCGAACATCTCCTCCACCTGCTCCGGAGTGTTCACTACAGAAGACACGGGGTGCGATGAATTCAGAGCGTCTTTCTCCAGGGCTCTGAAGCGTACTCTTAGGAATTCATTGTCCTGAAAATGATGAAACCCACATGAACTGAAAGTAGCAAATGGACACATGCTGTGTCTTGACAGACACTTCTAGCTAGGTCACAGCACTTCTCAGACAATGACTGCACAAAACCACCTCTTAATTTAGAGCCTGCGCTCTCATATCTGAAAGCCTCATAAACCATTATGTTCCCATTGCAAGCAATAAATTGAAAAGTTTTTTTTCTTCCTTCTGCTAAACAGCTTGTTTCCATCAAACTGACTAGCATGCATGCTAGTGATGTCATTTCCTGTAAAAAATATTTTTCCCCCACACCAACTGATAAGGGTCACAATACAAAATGTCAAGACTCAGACAGCTGCTAAATATTGGCTTGTGCACTTGGGTGTAACTTTACTTTGAAGAGTGCAGGGGCTAAGAATGCGAACAAGGTTGCATTCAGTTTGCGTTACACTCAGATGCACCTGAAATTCACAGTCAACTTAAGAACTCAAGTCCTGGGTTTGTGCGTGCACTGAGGGGAATCATTGCTCAGACTGAACGGAAGTAGTTCACAAAATAGGTTACAGCCGTGTCTGTCAAGTCTATTGACTTTGAACAATACAAGAAGAACTAGCACAATTGTTCAGAATATAATTACAATACAACTATTATCAATTTATTGTGATTTAAAAAAAAATATTTGTTTCTTTTCATGAAATGTCAGTTGTGCTATTATTACGATTTCAGCATCATGTGAAAAAGTAAAACATGCAATACATTGTTTTATCGACTAAAACAAGCACATTACATCTTGAATTATTGTTGACTAAATAAAGCAAAGACAGTGTGTAACAAAGTAGTTGAGACATGTCCCCAGTTGACCCCAGCATACGTTATGCCTATGGCAGTGCAGAATAATTGTGTGGCAGCTATAATAAGCACAATTCATATGTAAAGGAGACAGCAGAAAAATGAAACTTAATAGCTGAAAACTTGAACCGAATCATTATAGCAGTATGTTCGTGTCAGAACCAGTAGGCGATTAAAAACTTTAAATCAGTATCTAACTGCAAGAATCATGAATCAAAATCTTTTTCTTTAACAACAGAGCATTTTTGTGTTTTTATAAGAGCCTGTGAGGAAGAACCTGTCATTTATGCAAATTATTATATTTTATCTGACAAATTGTTCCAATGCAATTTTTCACAAAATCTCATGCATGGCAAATAAATTATCTGCTAAAGTGAACAAAAGAACGTTTTGTGGCCATTTGTATATCACAATGTCCATTTCTACAAACATATCGACAAACATATTTAAATGCTAAAGCAATTGTGATAAAAGTCACTTGAAACGTAGCTACTGAATGATTTTTGTATTGTATTTCTGCTAAAAATACTTATAAAACGTGCTTTTCTAATTTTGCACTTCCATAACATGCTTATCTTAAATGACCTACAGAAAAATGTAAAAGCCCATTTAAATTACCATTACAAAAATATTTACCACCTTCGGAAACAGCAACAAAACTGTCAAAAGTGTCCAAGCATATTAAGGCATAGTAACAAATTTCTCAAGGCAAATGTTGTTATAGTTGGCTCCAACCACAGTAAGCACTGATAATGTGGACACAAACAAACATTTTTTCCTACTCCACCATGACAAAGACCAACCAAAAGCCTGTTTACCTTTGTTAGTCATTTCTTAAAATGAGTGGTGTTATAAATGGTACTGGATTACAAAGCAACACTTACAATTTCAAGATGAGGAAAGACTTTCTGAATAGACATGTACTGCATGTAAGTTGCAAATCCTTCATTTAGCCAAAGATCATTCCACCAACGCATGGTGACTAGGTTTCCGAACCACTGAAACACAATACATTTTTAAAAAAGTAAACAAACATGCTAAAATTAAAATTAACCACTTCCATTAATGTTTACTTACATTAAAGTACATTTACTACATACCAGCATCTAAGTGAATAAAAGTATCAATCTGATCTAACATCATTAAACAATTAAGTAGCAAAGCATACCCAAGACTACTATAACCCTCAATTACATTTCAATTAAATGTATCAGAGTACATTAAAGTGCATTTAAATACCTGGTGTGCTAGTTCATGTGCAATGACAGAGGTCACTAGTTGTTTATCTATATCCGAAGAATGATTGCCCACAAGCAGAGTAGTCTCCCGGAATGTAATGAGTCCCCAGTTCTCCATAGCTCCAGCCAGAAAATCCGGAATGCCTACTAAGTCTATTGATAAAAGGACGTTATTGTGAGGTCACATAAGTCCAACTACCACAAAACAGTTACCTGTAAACACAGTTATAAGGGATTGCTTGCTATGCAACACATCAAATCATTACTATTTGCAGAGTTCCTGTAAAAAAAAAAAAAAAAAGGGGGGGGGGCTGTCTCACCCAATTTGCGCAGTGGATAGTTGATGTCAAAGAAACTGTTGTAGAACTGTAGTAACTGGGGAGCTGTTTGCAATGCATAATGAACCTGGTCCTTCTTATCTGGAACTGCATATACAGAGACCTGCAGAAAAGGAGGCTGTGTGAAAACAAACAAAAACTCTACCAGAGGCTGAGGGGAAAACAAGTACAAAGGCATTTAAAAATGCATGCACACACCCATGTACACACGCACGCACACACATATGCATGCACACATGCGTGTGTTCAGATAGAATCCACATTTTTAAACGTAAAACTCAAGTGAAACATACGTGAAAAGGGAGTTCAGACATTTTGGTCATTTGTGGCCTCCTTTAGTGCAAACCTTCACAACGCTGCCAAATTCAATAGACAAACACTTCAAGTCTCCCATGTAGAAGAAATGGGAGAGCGATTCCAACAACATCAATCCATAGCAAGAAACATACATACCACAGTGTTGGAGGCATTCATGCTGACACTGCTGAAGTTCGCAACAATAAAGGCAACAAGATAAGTGCTCATATTCACGCTGCTCTCAAATTCATCCTCAAAAAGCCCATCAGGTAACTCCGTTGTTTTGGCCTAGGGAAATTTTTTAAAAAGGCTCAGGGCAAAACTTCTCTTGTGTCAAAAACATTAGAGATTAAACCATATTTTATAAATGTGTACGGTTATAAAAATCACTACTATATAACAGTAGAAGCAATCTGTGTCCAGAATCTGCTTTTAAGACAAATCGGTGGCACTGTACCAGTAGCTTCCTTGAAACAAACAAAAAAACAAAAACAAAAAACAGGTTAATTAGCAGGCACTGTTACCTTGGGCATGTTCGAAAGGCTGATGTATTCACGCTCTCTCTTTATCTTAATGAGAAAAGTGGCTTTAAAGGCAGGTTCATCAAAACATGGGAAAGCCTTGCGGGCTGCCAGAGGCTCAAACTGAGTAGCAGCCAAAACTCTGAAAACACATGGGGAGAGAGGGAGGGAGCCAGGAGGACAGAACAATTATTCATTAAAGAAGAGAAAAAAAAAAAAAAAGAGGTACCAACAGTGACTTAAAAAATAGCAATTAAATATTCAAAACATTCACCCGATCTATGTAAAAACAAAACTATGACAACAGATAAAAACTGACAGAATCTACTCATGATATTTACAGAAAGGCTACTACCTCTTTTCCCAGGTTGTGTCAATATAAGAGCTGTTATAGAAGCCATCATAGCTGCTGGAAAGATTTGCCATGTAGTTAATATTCAACACATATGTTTGTCCCTTTTTGAGGTTTTCCGAGATGTTGATGGCGATCTGTTGCCAGGGCTTGTACTCCAAGACCTTCACCTCTTTGTCCTGGAAAGTACACTTCAGTATCTTCATGCCAGAGCTATGCAAAACGATCACCTTGGTTTCATTCAAGACCACCACCCTGATAGTCACACTCCCTTGGAAGGTCAGGGTGGTCAGGTTCAGATGCAGCGAGATTTCATACTGAACAGGACGCACACTGGTGGGGAGCCTCAGCTCCGACCATGGGAAGAGCTCTCCTTCACTCGTGACGGGATAGATAGTGCTGGAGTTACTCTTTTGACAGCCTTCTTTGGAGAATGTGCAGCTGGGGAGGAAGTAGATGACCATTACGACTGAGGCGACCACGACCAGTACCAAGACCCCCAGCACAGTGGTCTTCGCGGAAGGCATGGAGCATAAGCCAGAGGGCTGCTGGCGGACGAAGGATGAGGTAGCACCACGCTGGTTGGAGCTGCGGTTCATAAAGGACATGCCCAGGAGGCGGGCAGAGGACTCATAGTCTTCCTCTTCATCATCCTGGTCATTCTCACCGAGTCCTCGCACCAACAGTCTGGAACTGCGTGGCTCGTACACCACGTCGTCTGAGTCGATGGGACAGGAGGGCGACTCCTTTGCCAGATCCATCACATCTGGCTCCTCCTCAAACATGCTGTTTTCAATCATGTTCCTGGGGAGGGGGTCTCGCTCTGCAAGTTAATTTAGACATAAAATGTTAAGTAAGACATTTACTGAAACAATACCACTGCTGTTAAAGATATTAGGGAGATTTTTAGAGATTAGAGATTATTTCCTGTTGACATGTGGACTGATCTCAGACAGTCTAATCTACAGTTCGGTGAAAGCACATGATTCTTCAGCCTACACACTGGCCTAGAAGGAAAAGTAAAATGCAAAGCAAACAGCACATTAACAGTACATAAATAATGTCAGACTGGAAGGAATCTAAAGCAAGAGGTAGACCTCAATATTATGTGCTTTTTTCTACATACAATTAATCTTCTGGGTAAAAGGCATGTTTATGAAAATTCTAGGACTGACAACTTTACTTCAGCCTATAAGAACATCTTTCAACATCTTTCAAGTGCGACAACTAACCACGTGCTTCCTTCTTTCGTTTCCTCCTCTAACAAAGTCTGTGAGGAGAAAAAAAGATTGTGCTGAAAAAAGCCTGCAAAGTTCAACTGAAAATGATAAAGCTGCACTCCATTTACAGAACTAAAATGATAAAGCTGCACTCCATTGACAGAACTAACTAGAAACTTATTTAGGGTTTTCTTTAGTATCTGACTTTTTCTTTTGAATTATTGGCGCACAGATATGTTTACTATCCTAAAAACATTTTGCATGATGTGGCTAACTGATCTTGCAAATGTCTTCCTTCACCATTTGTTACATGTCTAACGCTGTAGAAAACAGACCTGATGCCAATATTTTTGCAAATATTACAAGTACATTGTGATCTATTTTCATGCAGGCACTCTGGTCCCATCTCATACATTTGTGTAAAAATAACATACCATCTATGGACTGAACCTCAAACCCCCCCATGGGGTTCCATAACAAATCTGCTTTATAGGGACATCTCAACCACATCTGCTCAGTATTTCAGTTCCCATTATTACAATATCTTGCTAGGATCTATAGTGTCGTTTATTTACATGGGTGAGTGATGAACTACAATGCTATAACTTTGGTAAAACAGTAAATGAATATTAACTAAAAGCAAGCAATAAATGCACACAGGTTATTCTAGTGCAACTGTAAGGTGTGAAACTAACACTACCGGTGTATTCATACTTAATGGAATTATAGTGGTAATAAATGGCTACCGCCTGGCATGAGTAACAGTTGCTCCAGGTAATAAAATATACCTTCATCGAAAGCTGGCCCTCACGACAGGGTTCGACTGCCAGGTTAATGAAGTGAATTAGGATGTCACACATCTAGCACGCTACACAGAAGAGGGGTTTCACTTGGGCTTCAATTTAAAAAGCAAACCTTTGTAATGTAGCTGACTAGCTAACATTTGGGCTGGTAATAGTTGCACAATTTATAGATATGACCATACGTTAGAAAATGCTACGCCAGCATCAAACTTCCTTCTAAAATCATGCTTTGTATACATTAACTAGATATTTAACTAAATTAGCTAGCTAACCAGCTACCTACTACAGTTCCCTGATGAATTCAGAGTCTTATCTAGCGAGTTTTAGCTAATCTAGCTAGTTAGCTAAAACACATATCTGCTTGAGAGGATGTTATGCTAACCTAGCTAGCTTTAGTGACTAGATTAGCGTTAACTAGCAAAAAAGCAAGCCTAGATAAACAAAAAGTTGCACTGGCATCAGTCCAGTGTTCAGCAGCAAGCTTCACTAAATAAATAAATAACTTCTGCGAGCTAGCTAACGTAGTACCGGTTTGTCAAAACTTTGAACACAGCTAAGCAATCTTAGCTAAGATACAAACAGAGTGCAGGTTATTAGCCATGTAACCTAGCAAAATAAGTAACGGAAGCTTCTCTTACCACTTTCAAATGTTTCCATTTTAGATGTCAGGTAGGTTATAAGTCTGTAAAAAACCTTCTCACTTGTACGATCTCCGTAAACCCTCGTAAAATAAAATCGGAGTCAAACACTCAGATAAAAGCTATAAAATCAGTTGCTGCCAACAAGCCTAGCCGTTAGCTTGGCTAGCTGACTTCCAGCATTATATCTTGTCGTTTCTTTACTTCGTAGCATTAAAATGAAAGAACGGTCGGCAGGCATTCATCTCGACCGCGAACAGCAAACACACGCATTAGGGCCTAACTAAGTTTCAGTTCCAGTTCCAGTTCCAGTTATGGGAACACAGCGAACACAAACGTAAATCCACTCGGCTGCTACACACGGAGTAGATGTTTCACTCCCAGATCTCCAGGCCGCCGAGTGATCAACCATGCGTGCATTGTTTCTCTCGTTATTCAATGACGTAGGAGTAATTTTTTTTTAGCAATTAGTGACCATTATGATCATGTCTTAAAATGCACCACCTTTGTCATTCCCAGCACAGTTCTGGAATGAAGAGAAGGTGGAATTCTAAAAATAAATAAACAAATAGGATAGAATAGAATAAAAGCATAGTCATACCTATGGATCCATATTCCAAGTGACTTAAGAGGCAAACAGCTTCCATACAGAAGGCACAGGCCAGAGTACATCACCATGCTACTGCACAAATTGACTGTAATCGCCTAGTGTCACTTACCAGACATTTTTAACTATCACATGCTGTCAATTCCTTTGGCAAACCTTCACAATTAGTAACACTATGCTGCTCTTCGTTGTGGCTCCCACTATAGGATATTCTCTCATGTGATTGTAATGCCTTGCATTTTTGTCTATTACACTTCATAAAGCTCTGGTTCATCTACAGGCTGGTGAGCATGACATTACTTGCAGACATTTCAGTCACATATATCTAAATAAAGAAATTAGTGAGTGCTACACAATGCAAGAAACACTAGTAACTATTTCTCCACGAGACAGCATTGCTTTCAGGAATTGTGCATCACCCATGTTCTGGCATGTTCCTAAAAAGGTTTTTAAAACATCTTATCAAATAAATATTTATGTTTTACTAAATATATATGTCAGGTCATACAGATCATACATTAAATTCACATAGTTAAAACCAGACACTCAATAAACAACAACAAAAAAAAAATCCGGTTTCTTCTTCATTTTATGAAAGATATTAGAAACCATTACACAATATCTGACACAAAACATTTTGCAATTCCTTAAAAAAGGAAAAGAATAAAAATGTTCAAATGTTGCACTCATCACACCAGTTGTTTCGACAAAGTCCTATTTACCCCAGAATAAAACCATACAAACCATGCTAAATGTAGTTATCAAAATATATCTACAGCATAAAACCTTTTATTTTTAGCTATACTTATAAGCTAACTTTATTTTAGCTTTAAGTATCACTGAAATATGATAGAAAACTGATAGTAACCCTTTTGCTGATTTGTTTATAAAAATGAAAAGCACATTGATTTATTTGTCTGCCCCTTTTCTAAGCCCTTTGGAAATGTGTTTATGACAGGTGGATGTTAAAGGCCAGTCCGGGGTTTGGTTTTTTAGTCCAGCATTCTCTGAAGCCAGTTCCTCAAAGCTTCTAAATTCCTCTCCATCCACAGAATGTTCTTCTCCACGTTCTCAAGAGCCACCTGAGTGACGCGGAGCTGAGATGACTGGTCCCTGATGGAGTCGAAAAAATCCTTGATCTGGAAATGCAACACACACTTGTTTAGTTTTCTGTGAGTTGTCCACAGAACACAGGTAAAGCAGCCTGAAGAGGATCATGTTAACCATTGTAACTATAATGTTTATATTACTGTAAGAATAAATAATATAAAACTCACATCAGCAAGTTCTTCTTTGGAAGAGAACTGCCCTGTTGTACCAATTAGTATATTTCTGATAGAGAATGAGCCCAGCTGAAATCTGCATAAAGAAAATATGGATTTGATGTAATTAATTATCCTATTTTATGTTCAAAAAGGTAAGCATGAACAAATAACTTCCTATTTTTTATTTCAGCAAATTATGATTTTTACCAGTTTTAATCAAATGACACTTACTTTTCCACCAGTTCATTCCAGTTCTTCTTTACAAAATTCCAAGACAGGAAATGACCTGATGGATTTCTGGCCACATAGTATATTAAGGCAGATAGGTCTTGTGTTCTTATGACTGATCCCTCCATTCCAAGCTCCAGCAGCCTAAGATCAAATACATCAGTCTATCTTCATTTGACAGATACTTTTTAATAGTTAATGTCATGAGCTAAGGTGCACACCTTTTGCTTTTGTATAGATAACATACCTTAGTAGTTTACTTGAGTCCCTGTTGCTTGCCAAAGCTGCAAGGATTTTGCTTTTCTCTGATGCACTCATGGACACCCTGTACTTTTCCAGTAGGTAATTCCAGCCACTATCATCTTGGGCTCCAACCATGTAGATGGTCTCCATCACATCAGTGGGTAGGCTGTGGAATTCAATTCACAGACGGCATACCATTACACTACACATTCGCTAGGACAATCAGCTCACTGTATTAAAGCTCAATTTATAAAATCTGTTAGTAATAGTCTACCATCTAACACAAACCAAATTGCTTGGGGGGGGGGAAAGACAAATGACATTGATTACGAAGATAGCAGTTGTTGTAATAATGACCTAATTGTGCCATTAGCTTTCACCCAGCTGTGGTAGAAATATCTGGCCTTCTCCAAACAGGGTGCAAACCCAAGATCGCATGCCAGGGACAGAAGCTCGGAGCGCATCCTTCTGTCTGAGACTGTACCCTCGTTACTCCAGGTCTGCTTCTCTATCATGTCTCTAAAGTACTCCAGTATGTAGATCTACAAAAGACACAATGAATCACTGTCCATGAACACACCCAGGCAGAATTATGCCAATCAACATGGGGCCTCACAAGCAGATCTGAATTTGAATGTGAAATAGAACTCATTCTGCCATAAGGAATGGTGGAGGAAATTCAGTTAAAATGTGCCTAAAATGAAAGCCTCTTTGACTGAGACCAGGAGAAATGAGCAAATAAAAAGTACAAAATCCTGGGAACTCCTCACCAAGGATAGTCTGGCACATTGCATAATATTGTGCATGCTGTAAGGCCACTTGATTTAAAACCTTTTAATTAACCAGGTAAAGTATACAGAGCACAGTTCGCTATTTCTTAATGCCTGCAAAGGATTTTGAGTACAACAGTAGACAGATACCAGACTGGTATCTGCTAGCAACACTGATGCAGTACTTCCTGCACCACCCAAAGGTTAGCATGGATCAGTCTGCTATATCCAATTTGAAATACCTTGAGATTTTGAGTGACGTCATATACATTTCTCTTCTGCATCATCTTGTAAAAGTATTCTAAATACCCAATGCCTTGTAAGAGGGGAACATTGTGGGTCTCAGACTTCAGGTAGGTGATCAAATCCAGGGCCCGGTCTAATGTCAGTCGCCCTGCCCTAGAGACATCAAACAAAAACAAAAAGAAAGAAAAATAAGACTTCCTGTATTTTTTCTAATGGCCTACACATTCAGCCAGCTCACTATTAAATTCTTTTGGTAGCCAACATGCCCTTTAATTTATTGATTACTTACGTGACCAGTTGAAAGGCATTGTGAATAAGGTCAGCTCTGTCCTTGAAGCTCAGAGCAGTGTGGTTGACTCCCAGCAGCTCAATCAGGGCATTCCAGCCCTTGGTGTCATAATTAATAATGTAGTAGCCATTCATGTCTGTATTAAACTTCACCCAGTCTACGTCCTGATTCAGGACCAGCATGTCTGAGAAGTGTTCAAACGTGTTACTAAATAGATAACGGGAAAGGTCACTCGATCTTATGAGCTGTATGTTTAAGGGTACGCACTGTTAGTAGAAAAATCGTGTAACGGTAGATCATACCTGACTTTGTCTCTAATATATGCCTCGTCTCAGTGCTGGAGTGGCTTGTTTTGTAGGTTAAAGGAATATGCCACAGATAGCTATTGAGAAGAAGTCATGTAAAATTAAGAATGAGTTTAAATGCTAGAACTTAAAAGACATTATTAGAGCTTAACACATTACAGAAAATAAGGCTGCTGAACTACACAAGGCTATGCAGGTCAGTGCATTATGGAAGTCCGAGGCACAAATGAGGGATTTGGTTTAATACCCAGTTTGCAATGAATGCCACATGGGGTCACCAGGCTGGATGGTCTTCAGAAATCGCTCTTGCTCAATGTAAAGCTTGTTCCCCTTGTGCTTCACAGTCACCAGAGGAACGCCCTTCTGCAGAGTCCATGTGTTCATCATCTTTTTCAGGTCAATATGTTCCCCAGCAAACTGATACTGCAGAGAGTCATTTACACTATCTTTATGCCCAATATATATATGATATACTTCTGCAATTCTATTTCATATGTACTGTACAGTACTGGACTAATAGTCAATGTAAAATAAAACTTACTGCATTTTTGGTAGCCTGTTTGTCACTATAACAGTATTCTCCTGATGTAAAATCCTCTTCAGAGCAAGTCTATGGAACAGAAGGATATAGAATACTTCATACTAGAAATCTGTTGCTATTTATGTATTTCATATTTGCAAAAATTGATAAAAATCTGGAGTAATTACATTGACCAGACTGTTCCAAAGGTCCTCGTTTTTGGCATTCCTATATTTGAACTTCCGCAGGTATCTGACTATGCCACTCTGGAACACATCATCTGTTAGGAAATTCCTCAGCATGTGCAGAATGCATGCCCCCTAAACAAATGTTAGAAAACAGATACGCAAAACAAAAATTAAACAAAGCCAAACTAGCAAGTGCAATCTTACTAAAAAAGGCTGTTTCAGGAAGCTTTGAGCTTGAGCTCTCACCTTGTCATAAGACACAGTGTCAAACATCTCCTTTATCTGAGTAGGGTTCTCTGCTGAACTGGATATTGGCCTGGAGGAGTTCAGTGAATCCCGTCCAATGGCCGCAAAACAGGTGACCAACAAGTAGTCCTCCTGAAAATCAGAGCATAAAATCAAAAAGCTGCCTTGTGTAGTGTAGAATATTTGAATAATTGGTGATGTAATAAAATATTAGAGTATAGAAATTGGGACATACCACTTTTAGTTGTGGGTACGTAGCCTGAACAGAGACAAACTCCATATATCGTGCAAATCCCTCATTAAGCCATATATCATTCCACCACTCCATAGTGACCAGGTTTCCAAACCACTTTGGAACAGAAATACACATTTCAAAAATAACAAATTTTAGAAATGTTGGTAATCCTCAGTTTTACAAATAAATGCTGTAAGAATATAAACAATAAGCACTAGAACTGGCAGCTGGGGCATAATTTTGACTACTTAACAATTAGCACTACAACTGGCAGCAGAAATTAATGCCTGAAATACCATTTTCCATGTCGACATGAATGTTCAGTAGCATACATGTACAGTCTCTGTTCCTTGGATCGTTTGCTTTTTTGGTCGCATTTTTAGCAGTTTGTGCAGAACGAGCTAAAGCTACTTACTTAGCACCACCTACCTCCTCATAGAGTAAAACCCAGCTAAACACATTCAACACAACAGATAATAGGTTTTAGTGCAATGCACTTTTTTAAACTGACAATGTCCACTGAGTTATGCCATACGTGCGATGCCAACCTGATGGGCCAGCTCATGACCTATCACCATAGTAACCCACAACTTGTCTGAGGCGGATGAGACGTCAGGGTCATAAAGGAGAGAGGTCTCTCTATAGGTAGTCAGACCCCAGTTCTCCATAGCCCCTGACTGGAAATCTGGAATGGCTATCAAATCTAAAAAACAGAAGGGAAAATACATAATTAATGAAAACAATATGAAGAGCACAGCATTAACTACAAACTGAAAAACTGTATACATTTACCTAGTTTAGGTAATGGATAGTAGATACTGAAGTACTTCTCATAAAACTCCAAAATGTTTACGGCGGCTTCAAGAGCATAGTGGGTCTGGTGCCACTTGTGTGGAACAGCATAAACGGAAACCTAGAAAAGGAATTACATTATTACAGGCAGTTCACGATGAGGAATACACCAATTCATATGGAAGGAAATAAAAACAAAAACAGCAGCAGCTGAGACAGCATGGACAGTAGCTGACTTACATCAATGCCAGTTGACGTTTGTCTGCTAACAGACCTGAAGTCACAGACTATGAAGGCCACCAGGTAGGAGCTCATCTGCACACTCGCCTCAAAACGATCTTCCAACAAACCGTTGGCCAACTCCACCGTTTGCTCCTAATAATAATAATGATAATAATAATAATAATAATTCATTATATTTAATATTAATACTGCTATACTATAAAATATTCTATACTATACTGTACTATAATAATAATAATACATTATATAATACATTTTTATTCATGGTGTAAACAAATGTAGATTCTCGATATGTGGATGTTAAAACTTTTTTACTATGGGCATGTTGGACAGAGCAACATGAAAGGGTCCCCTTCTTATCCGAACAGAGTAGTTGGCTTTGAAGATGGGCTCATCAAAACACGGGAAAGCCATTCGTGCAGAGGTAGGTTCAAAGTGAGTAGATGCCAAGAATCTAGATTCAAATTGAGCACAAACAGCCATGTTTATATAGTTATCATTATATAGTTATCACTCTTTTCCACAAGATGGCCACTGTTTCCTCTGTTCACATGAACTTGCATTACAGTGTACGAACCTTGTTTCTCCATCTGGGGTTTTGTATGAACTCTTGTAGAAGCCATAGAAACCTTTGCCCAGTGCTGCTGTAAATTCCAAATACAAAAAGTACTTTTCTCCAGATGTCAGTATCTGAGGAGAGAAGATGGCTATCTGCTCGTGGGGAGGGTACTCCAGAACGGGGAGCGCCTTGTCAAACAGGGGCGCTTCGCTCTCGTCCAGCACATCGGCTGCAGTGATCTCAAGGGCTTTGCTGTGCAGGACCACCCAGTTGGTGTTGTTTTTCACGTCGATCTCGATCTTGACAGAGCCGTTGAACGTCAGCGTTGTAAGGTTGGGATGGAGTAGAAGATGGTAATGAACTGGAATAATGTAATTTGGAAGACGTAGCTTGCTCCAAGGGAAAGGAAGGCCATTGGTAGCCACATGGCCACTGTTGACAGAGGCACTGTTGCTTTCCGAGGACAGGTATGTGCCAGGGAACATCAGCAAGACTGAGGTAAAAAATAAAACTTGCCCGGTGGAATATGACATGGCTTTTGAATGGAATAGTACGTTTTTGGTGAAGAACAGTAGTATTACCACTTAGCTGCTCCTTTCACATTCTAAGCTGTCTGGTTCAGGAACCACATTCAGTTGAACCTGAAGAAAGAAAAAAAATAATCCAAAATGAGGTGTAACTTATTTTTTACACTGCAGAACTCTAACCTATATAGGCTAATAGGGTAGAGTCCTGACCTATAAACCTCCTTCTTAGTTTACATCTGAAAACTAGTTATTTCCAGTATGTTCCAACTTACTTACAGCAGGGCATACCCAGTATGATTAGCAGTGTTTAATTAATACACGGACGCACAACCTATTGTGATTTTACTGTGTAGGTACAGGACATGCTGTTGTTCTTCTCTTGCTGTGCTATATTAAGCACCCCCGCAGGAACAATGCTGTAGAACAATGCTGGGATTCTCCAGAACACAGATTATACAGGGAAAAGACTATATCCTGGTGTGGTTTGTATGGTAACGAGTAACTCATTGTGGACATTGTTTTAAAGTTCAGTAGGCTGTGATCTGTGATCTGTCAGTGCACCATCGCAGCCCGCTCTGTAACACGACGCGGCGGCCTGTCACACTGACACCGGGTGATTGGCTCGGATGCAATGAGGACAGTTGTCTTCATAACAGAACTGCTACGAGCGCTTCAGAACATGACACGCAGCCATTTAGACCTCGAAACGACGACATACGGCAGGAAAAAAATGCGATTTTTACTACACAGCGAGAGGAAGTTTACCTTAATTTCAGCTGCAGCATGGTCGCGCGCTTTCGTTTTCCCTTTCACGTGCCCGGCCCACTATTCGTGAGCGTGCGGCTGCTGCCGGGCTCGCGCTGCCTTACCGTGTTGCTGAAAGCGAATGCGAGCGCCGGGGGGCTTTGGGTAACCTCGAACAAATGACTTACAGCCGGCAACAAGTCGGGACAGAGTTATGTCATCACGGGCTGGTGCATATTTAAAGCTCCGTGGAGTGACTAACTGCTTTTTTTACGTGTGCTTCTGAAAATCCAGGAGGAGGAACGGGTCTGTATTATAAAAAGTAGATGTTTAAAACGTAACATTCATTACATGGGGTTCTAAAGTTGGTTTTCTTTGCTAATGGAAACATATGTCATCAATGCAGTGTCCATAGTACTGTAATGCCCTGCCACTGGAAATGAGTCTTTGATTCTCACGGTCTGAAGGTGTTTAACGGAACGATCAGCAAACCTTCTATTGCTTTCTCCATTGTAAAGCTGATTAACCTACGTCTCTTACAAATAATACAGTAGACTTTATTCCTGCAGTGTTGCATGAGGTGGAATGGGTGATGATAATTGGTTCGTTCATATTAGTTATTTTAGTGGGTGTGCTAATGTATTTACATGTGACACATCTAGAGCGCTTGCAGTATACAGTGACACAGACGTGAACACAGAGATCATCCTGGAGGATTCTGAAGTGGTATTAGCCGCTGTTTTTTTCTGTAGGATAACAAGTAGTGAGCGCCAAAGGGATTCTTGCTTAACAGGTCAGTGCGACTATCATCTATGACTTCCTTAGGAAACCAGGAATATATATATATGTGTATATATATATATATATATATATATATATATATATATATATATATATATATATATATATATATATATGTATGTATGTGTGTGTGTGTGTGTGGGGGGGTATTATTAAGGGTACATATGATAAGGACAGTTCAAATGTGAACATACAGATGCACAAAAGCCGTTGGTGTTCATATCATTCTTTGACCACAAACCAACAAACAGGTGTGATCTACTAAACACAGACCTACCGTAAAATGGTGAATCATTTACTCACTGCTGTGTCTACCATTAAACAGAAAATGCCTTGAGAATGTATTTTATCTTTAGTACAACAAAATTTGGCATATTGTTTAGATTTGCTGGAGCTATGAGCTGACCCAATTTATATATTTATGATAAACAATATAACTTCACATGAATATTTAATCCTATAATATCCCAATGCCAAAGTAACCCACTGTGAAAATGACCATAGGTATGTCACTTCTCAAATGGAACAAAGTGTGTCTATATTTTAGCAGAGAGCCTTGAGAGGAAAGAACAACACAGTGGAAAGATTCCATGGCGGGTGAGAAGTCATGTGACTGAAAGCTGCTAATCCCCTGTGTGGCTTTGCAGAGCCCAGTCAGCAACCATGCTTTGCAGTCTCCTTACCGCTCTGCTCATTGCAAGTAAGTCAAAAACCTTTTTTGAGAGGCCAGATAGTTTTCAGTCTATTTAACACACAATAATAATATGTTATTGCAGCTTATGTAATGCTGAAACCTTTGAAAGTTGTTTGTTTGTGTTGTGTGTGTGTGTGTGTGTATCTTTTCGGCAGTGAATAACATATTAGAGGTGGAGTCTGCTCCATACGCTATGCCACTTCCCTTTTTCCACATCCCACTGGATCATGGAGGCTTGACCATCCTGGTCTGTGTGTTCAATGACATCATAAACAGGGATGGAGGGATCTCCTGGATCACCAGTGGTGCCAGTGAATCAGGTCCTACCGTCTACAATATAGTGGGACAAGGAGATAACAGTCAGAATGTGTATGATCCTACGTCCATACAGTATCTGCTTTCTGCTGAATGGAACACCTACACTTGTTTTGTGAGTCACCGAAGCAATGCTCAGTTCATTCACAGACACTACGCTGGATTGGTGAAGGAAACTGGTAAATCATAGTGTTTTAAAATGATCCTGGTCTTAATGTGTAAGTCAACTTATCTGTAAGTCTGGCCATCAAGCAGATGTGTTAGATCAGAGGGAATGCTGAACTGTTTCAGTATCAGACCTGGTAGACGTGAGCATGAAGCAATGCTCAGATGCTGCTATTTTGTGCACAGTTAGGTTTTTCATAACATGTTGTCTTCCTTTGCATTCAGATGATGAGGACATGGAGGATATGTGTTCAGAGCGTCAAACTAGTTTGATCAATGGTTAGTGATAACCTAAAAGGTCCTAACATGAACCAATTTCAAATATGCAATTTAGTAATTTTTTTAGATAAAAAAGTGTTTTTCTTTTGTCTCTCCTCCAGATATCCAAGTACACACAGACCTTCTGCTCATCCAGGTTGTTAGAATCATCTTCCTCAAGATCACTGTTTTCAATGTCCTAATGACTGCACAAGCTGTCATTAAGTGGTAAATGTTGTATTATCACCTATTACTCTACCTTAAACAAGTACTGCTATATTTCCTAGTAATACCAACTAACAAGATATATATATTATTTATTTTTTACATTTTTTAAAATCTCTTTCAGAATATCATGTAGTCATTACAACAACTGTGATCCAAAGGCAGTATGGTAGAAAGTGACCCAACTCAGCCGCCTCCTGGTCCGCACACGTGAGCACGCAATTTGAGCGCATGTTTTGAGCGCACAATTTGAATGTTGGGGTTTTCCCTGCAGCTTTAAAACTGACAAAAAAAACAAGCAGGCTGCACCAGAGCACAGGTGCTCCATCAGATGGTGTGAGAAGAAAGATCTATCTGATCACAAACTAACCTCAAGCTCTGAAGAACATAACAGGTGAAGTGCACTGGAGTTTTGAAATATTGCTCCTTCTGTTGAGTCAGTCTGTTGAGTCACTTCTCATTTAAGAGAATATTAATAAGGATTAGAAATCCTTACAAGTGTTTCTAAATGAACAGCTAAACTGTAACAGAGTATTGCGCCGTGACTTGTCACCATGTTTGCCTCTGTGTATTTAATGATGTGATATCCATGTGTAATATGACACAACCCACAATACAAATCAGTAGGCTGTTGGGTGTAATTGGGTGTGTTGGATGTTGTATGTAAATAACATAGTAATAATCATGTGGATGGTACTTTGCCTATATAAGAGCATGCGAATATTAAGTGTCAAGCTGTCAGAAGCAATGACCAATGAAAGCCAACAATGTTTATGGATTTTCATTTAATGTTTTAAATAAAACACACCTTTTCCTTGTTTCTTTGTTTTTAGTCACCGCATCCAGTACAATACTAAAACACTGATGTAACAATGGTGGCCCACTAGGTGGCAGTACAATCACATTTGAAACTTTTTTTTTTTCCAAACAGCAAGAATATGGATCTTAACTTCTCTAACAAGACATTATATTTTATAAATAATTTAAGTATAAACATCAAGCAGTCACTCTTCACAAAACAGAAATCAACCACAACAAATAAAAGAAAGAAAAATGATCACAAGAGCAAATGCAACAAAACAAAACAAAACAAAACAAAACAAAACAAAACAAAACAAAACAAAACAAAACAAAACAAAACAAAACAAAACAAAACAAAACAAAAACACAGGATGAAGGCTTACCTTTGCAGTTAATTGCACTCAGATGCCTTGCTCTGGTCTTTAAATACTCCATCATTTAATTTAATCAGCCAATCAACACAGACTATCAAAGATTTGGCCAATCAATACAGCCCATACAGAATTTGGCCAATCACTGCTGACAAAACTCCCAGTGTTCCAAATACAATCTAATACACTCGTCACAGTATGGTAGCAGCTGTGCGGCACTGACAGTAGTTGCAATTAAATAAATGCACAAACATGAGTCTACAGTAGCAAATATTTTAAAAGGGTTATGGTACAAAGGAAGATTTAGGTTGTTACCTTTTTGGATGCACCCTAAGGCAATCACCATAAAGTATGACATTTAGCACTGTGGGTATAATCAGTTAAACATACACTCAAAGGACAGCCATCTTTTTCAGTGGAAGATCACTTGAATACCTCATGAATGAAAACAGTGACATATTTGGAAGTAATGCAACAACTAAAGCA
This sequence comes from Electrophorus electricus, assembly GCF_041902795.1. Lineage (NCBI taxonomy): Eukaryota > Metazoa > Chordata > Actinopteri > Gymnotiformes > Gymnotidae > Electrophorus > Electrophorus electricus. The sequence goes on from NC_137501.1 coordinate 3,957,503, forward strand.
CAGTTCCCATAGTTTCTGGATGTGAAAAGTCCTTAAAGATGCTCTTTAAAAGACCTAAAGATCAAAATGATCTGAATCCTCAAAGTAGGTAACATAATGGTCTGGTATTAGCTTGCAACTATAGCAGAGTTGAAATTGTTAATGTTAATGAGGAATTAATTAGGAAATTGGATGTGGGTTCTCCAAATATTGGCCCATATAATATTTGGCAAAATAAAAATTCCCACTTAGCATTTAAGGACAGTTAGTGCATCAGACAGCAATTGTGACTAACTCAGGTATCTACAGTGTAAATATCCAATTGACTCATACTTTGTGCCAGCTATATGCTGAGAGAGCAAAATGACATAGAACATCTTTGGTTGGAGGACAAAAAAAGATACCTTACTGTTATACTTAAGTGATGGCCAAGCTTGTCTGGCAGCACTTAAGTAAAGAAAAGGCTGTACATTAGTAGTGAGCCAAGGAGCAATGACAATAAAGCTGGGGTTTTGTCTGAATTCTTCATTTTTTAATCTACACAAAAGTTAACAACCATATCGAGTTCTAGACTACAAATGAGAAATGACTTCTAAACAGATACCAATTCCAGGTCGTCAAACATGAATCACAATACTAGGGCAAGTGCACCTTTGAAATAACCTACTGTCACACTGTTCTGAGGAGTTATATGGTGAGGTGAGTCCTATCTACATACAGACACGCACAAAGGAGATATAAAAAAGCGCTTGCGGGAATCAAAATGAACTATCCAAGATCACTGGGTTCTGGTTCTATAGAACACTGTTCTGTAGTCGCAACATAAAAAATAAAGTGCTTCCCTCAAAACGTCCTCTCCTGAGGACAACAAAACCAAATCACATAAAAAAGCATACACGTAAAAAAACCTCTAACTCCAGCTCTCCTGAAAATGGCATGTGCACAACATTTACAGTCATAGAAAGCAACGCCTCCTGTGTCCTCAATGTACACAGTATATACAAGTAAAGTTCGGATTGTTTATGAAGTCTCTTCCCCACTTTCCTGATTTTTCATTTTCCTCATTTCTGCTGAAACAGTCTTGGCCAGGTGGACTATGACAGCGCGGTGGCCAGTATGCATGCGAGGAGTGTGCTGAAGATCGCCGCCGGTCCTGGCCCTGCTCTGGAGCGAGGGAAAATGTGCCAGCGCTCCCGTTTAGGGTGCAGCACCTCCACATCCTTCAGGGCGTTGTAGGCGGCCGAGGTGAAGTTCGCATCCCCGGTGGTGAGGAGGTCAAACACGCACGAGTAGAAATAGATGTCCTTAACCTCCAACTTCTCGCGGCATTTGCTGGAGGCGCTCTCCGGTGTGAAGGCCCCCTTCTGCGCCGCTGCCACGGCCACCGTCCCAGGCCTGGCTTGCACATGAGCGCCGCCCTGCTGGAGGCCAAGCACAGGCAAGCGCAGGTGCCCCTCCTCGTCGATGCGCTCAGAGGTGGGGCAGCCGTTCATGCACAGCTGCAGGTCCTGTGTCTCATCGAAGGCCATGGCGACCTCCTCAGGCACGCGCACGGCCAGCGTCAGGTAGCGGCCCAGCTGCCGCACAATGATGGTGACACCTATGTAGGCGGCGTGGAGCTCCACCTCACGGCCCGCCGTCCGCTCCACAATCAGGAGGCTGCGTGTCTCGCTGTCACCGCCCATGACCGTGCCGTCCACGAATGCCGCCGGCAGGTCATCCGTCACAGCCTGGTACACCTTCTGTTCTGTGCACTCCTGATACGGTTTGAATATTATGGTGATCTGAAATAATGGAATATAGAGTGGGACTGGAGTTTCGTTTGGTGTGTATTTAATCAAAATCTCAGAATCGACATGGTCTGGACACATCAGACCATCATAGCTACTATGTTTATTCATACGGTTGTGAGTGTGTGTGTGTGTGTGTGTGTGTGTGTACATATATATATATATATATATATATATATATATATATATATATATATATATATATATATATATATATATATATATATATATATATATATATATATATGTGTGTGTGTGTGTGTGTGTGTGTGTGTGTGTGGGTGTGGGTGTGTGCCCTGCGAATCTAGTGTACAGGTTTCAAATCACACCACTCCATAACACTGCAAAGGAGAGAAAAGCTGCTGACTAACATGTGTGGTATTACTTTAGTAAAGGGTGAATGCAAGCTTTGTTCGCATGACAAGGATGAAAAATAACCACTAGTTGGCCATTAGACGAGGCAGCTGAAAGGGCCTCAGTCGAGTAGGGTGTGCTAATAATTACAGGCAAACAGTTAATAACACATCCCCACCTCCAAAGTGAAAAGGTCCCAAATGAGAGGTGGTTAGTATTAGCACAGTCCAGCCTGGTCTGCTCATATCACCTCGGATAAGATCAATTTGGTAATTTAATTAAAAAAAAAAAAGTGAAACAAGACCTGTTTCTCTGGTACCAAAATTGCTTCATCCCTCTCACTGAACACATATTTACAGTTGCTTATAGGCATTTAGCATGTGACAATCCAACATAGGAAATGGCTTGGTAGATGGTGTGTGTGTATGAGAGAGAGAGAGAGAGAGAGAGAGAGAGAGAGAGAGAGAGAGAGAGAGAGGCACTAGGAAAAACAGAGACAGAGGTTTCTTTCAGGCCTGTCTTATTAAGGGCTACATTCTGTCATTAACAGCATTACAGACGTTTCACAGATGTGTTAGTCACAGGACACGAACCCTATGCTTTGTCCAACTAGCACCTGTGAATACTTTGTCAAAGTTCAAATAGCTAACTGAAAAACTTTTTTTCTTGTAATTAAAACATGGTCATTCAGCGACACAATAAAAATGATAAGTATTAAAAAGGAAAAGACATAAAAAATGGTAAGTGGTGCTAGTAAAAATAAAATGTCCCCAAATAACTCCTTATTTGAAATGACTATATGTCTCCTGCTATAAACACAATTACATGATAACATCTAGCATCCAAGACCTCTGTCCAAAATGTTCAGTACACACACACATACACACACACACACACACACACACACACACACACACACGCGTGTGTGTGTGTGTGTGTGTGTGTGTGTGTGTGTGTGTGTGTGTTTGTACTGAACATTTTGGACAGAGGTCCTTTGTGAGCTGTTCAAGCACCACTTTGAACAAACTTCCATAGACTTCCACAGATTAAACTGTTATAATAAAAAAAATCACACGACTGGGAAGTACAATTTCAGTGCAAACATGTTCTACTGAAAATAAAAGAAACTGAACAAGCAGCATACCACCAGCTCACCTTGTCGGTTGCCGTGGCGATTGATCCTAGCACCACCGGCACGTTGGTTACCTGCACGGACAGGTAATTGTTATCGATAAGGGGCCATGCGCCCTCCACCTTACAGGTCTGGAACTGATCCTTAAAAGTCCTCAGGTGTGGGTCCCCAAACAGGCCGCAGAAAAGGAAGGTGGGACGCTGAGGCTCAGAGTCTCGGGCTGCCCCTGTGCCGGGCAGGGCCGCCGGGTGGTGGTGGCGGCTGTGGTAGTTGCAGGGCTCGATGGGGACCGCAGGATGTGTGGAGGAAGTGGGGCCGTCCTTGGAGCAGTTCCTCTGGATCATAAGGTCGCTGATCCCCAGCATGGCTGAGTGGAAGACCAGGTTACCCCGGCAACTCTTGGAGGTGCGCTGTGTACAACCCGAGTAGGCGCGCAGGGCCTTGCAGAACTCCACGTCGAAGCCATCCAGCGAAGGGCTCAGGTGTGAGGTGAGCGACACGAAGTCAGTGGTGCATTTGTGGATGCGGCACTGCAGGGTCTGCACCTGGCTCTCCCCTGGGGGGGGGGGGGGGGGTAGAGAGTAGGGGCGGACATTAGTGCTACTCCATCTAGAGATGGCTGCACCCAACAGCGGCATCGAGGAGAGCGAAGAGGAACACTCTCCCGCAAAACCGCTTGTGGAAAGCAGGTTTTGTGCCTGGGTGACTGTTTGCTGTTGTTTGACATCTTAAATTAAAACCCTACCAAAGAGATGTACAGCCTACCGTCAGGCTGTCTCAGCACATTCACATGGCTTTATGTCCAAAACCGAAAGAGTGTCTATTGTTTAATCCATTCTTGCATTCAGAAGTGGTTTAATGTTATTTAAATATACTAACAATGCACTCAAGATCTCAAATTCTACAGTACGTCATAGTGTGGTACATGGATTATCTGACGTGGGTAACAATGTCACTGATATCAGCTCTTTTAGCTTATAAATTACTTCTTAAAATAGCAGGAAATAAAATACACATGCACTATTATAGGAACAGAAGTAAAACAAAGCATGCTCTCAGTAATGTGAACACATTCCCTGATCACAAGCCTTTAAATGTTAGCATTCTGGGTGGAGCACAAGGCAAATGTAAAGAATAGCATGCAACAAAACACACTCACACACCATTAAGAGAACAGGCTTTAAAAAAGTTTTTAAGAAATCTTCAGAAACAGGATCCTGCAGATATGTAAAGCTCATGAAAATATTAAATATTTCCTAATATAAATCCTGGATTAGTCCAAACTAGAAATTCTTAAGCAAGGGGTTGTCTTGCATAAGTGTTTCTTCAAGGACGGATTCCTTGACTTGTTTTACACCACAGTACGAAGGCAGAAAGATCGGACTCAACAAGTGTGTAAAGTCTCCCGTTATCATCCGAGCTGCCTGTTTACTGCACCAATAATATCAAGCAAAACAGCACCTCAAAGGAGAAAAGCGGCTGTCCTTCCTACTGTAAACTCTCTCCAGGCTGTGGCTAGCATCCCAACCATCAAATACAAAAGAGTTGCTTATCACAGAGTCAACTTGAGCCACTTACTGTAGGCTAATATTCAACTGCCTTCACTTCAATTGCTGCATAAATGTTTATGTTAATTCACTTTTGCCTGTGGGCCAAGGACCACTTGAGTGTTTTTCTGGATTCCTTTGATTCTCAAAAGTCCAAATGTGCGTGGCATCAGTGAAAAAGCTAGCATGTACTAATGTCACAATGGCTTTTATTTGTTTTAAAAATGGAAAGAGGCTCTGTTTCATTATTGATTACATAATTTTCACAAATAATGCACTTGACTCCATTACCCAGCAATGACATAGCACAAAATAAATCGCAGGAGACAGAGAAAGCAAGAGAGAGAGAGAGAGAAAGTGAGAAATAAAGAAAGAGAGAGAGAGAGTGTGTATGTGTGTGTGAGAGAGCGAGAGAGACAGAGAGAGTGTGTGTGTGTGTGTGTGTGTGTGTGAGAGAGAGAGAGAGAGAGAGAGAGAGAGAGAGAGAGAGAGAGAGAGAGAGAGAGAACGAGAACATCCACACACCATTAGCTGCATCTGGCTCAAGTGTAGGCCTACTGCATTACCTCAGAGACAATAAAAGAGTGTGAGTGCAACAATATGAGAGAGAGAGAGAGAGAGAGAGAGAGAGAGAGAGAGAGAAACAGACAGACAGAGAGACAGAGTGAAAGAAAGAGAGTGAAAGAAAGGCATCTCATAATCTGATATCAACTGCAGGCCCTCCATTAACACGCCTGTAATGACTTGGTCTTGCACAGTAAGGACCTCCCACCCCAGTCTCGCAATGCCAAGAGCTCCTAACCACAGGCCATTCAAATGCATTCGATCTGATTATCGGACGATGGCGCAGTTCTGCCAGTGGTGGGAGATCAGACTCCTGCCCCCCTCCCCAGCTGCCAGTGCAGGCCGGGCAGAATAGTAGCCAGATTGGGTTTCACTAACAAGCTGTAAAACAATATGGAGGAACAGCCAAAGCCATGTTGTGGTACTAAGGCGACGCAAGAGAAAAAAGGCCTTAATCCCACACAAAATAGGCAGGACAAAAGGGCTCAATCCCGCACAGAATAGGCAGGACAAAAGGGCTCAATCCCGCACAGAATAGGCAGGACAAAAGGGCTCAATCCCGCACAGAATAGGCAGGACAAAAGGGCTCAATCCCGCACAGAATAGGCAGGACAAAAGGGCTCAATCCCGCACAGAATAGGCAGGACAAAAGGGCTCAATCCTGCACAGACTAGGCAGGACAAAAGGGCTCAATCCCGCACAGAATAGGCAGGACAAAAGGGCTTAATCCTGCACAGAATAGGCCAGGGAAAAGGTATTTATCTCACACATAGAAAGCAGGAGAAAAGGCATTAATCCTGCACTGAGAAGGCAGGAGAAAGGTGCTTATTCCCGTATGGGCTGGTACTGGGGCTTCTACTGCACTGTAAAGATCCTATCTCCGACGCCATGACACTGGAATTCGACACAGGAAAACAAAACGAAGCCGTGTGCTATTAAAAGCCCATACTGATCTCATTCATTCATACATTCATTCTGAGTCATTCATTAACTTATGATTACGCCCAGGCCACACTGACCCTTGGTGAAATCTTAAAGTCGTGTGTGAAACCACTTCTTCACATGTAGTATTATACAGCCTGACTCTATGAAGGATCCAAAGAAGGCAGCCAAGAAAGGCCCCAAAACTGCCAAAAGACCCAGCACCAAACACAACTGTTTGAGGTGGATATGCCCCATTCTTACCCAGCAGCAGAGAGAAGCTACTCACATGGGCCCCCTGCGAACTCATCTTTAGCCAGCAGCTACATGAGGGGCAGAGGCAAGACGTTGGCCTCCGAGGCTGATCAGAGAACACCTTTTGGAGTCTTGGTCATAGCGGCTTCTGGAGGGGAGACTTATTTAAGGTCAACGTGGAAAGGGAGGGTACCCATCGCATGCGACGTGCAGAGCTGCAGCCATGCGCTTCTCCCAACGTGCATATGATCAGGGCACCAACTGCAAGGCCTTTATATCCAAGATCCATGCAAATCCAATTCACAGCAGCCACGGACACGAGCCGTTTTTCATGGAGAGGTACGCGAAACGCAATTAGCCCGTTATCCGAGACGCCTGCGAGGGACCGGTGCAATTGGATCTACTGTCATACCAATAACAACAATGACAGGGGGACACCTGATAATAGGCGGAATGGAGAGAGAGAGAGAGAGAGAGAGAGAGAGAGAGAGAGAGAGAGAGAGAGAGAGAGAGAGAGAGAGAGAGTAACGGAGGGCTGAGAAAATATGTCAGCTTTCCCCATCTCCTGGAGCTGAAGGCTGTTTGTAATTTTAGAGCAAGTGAGGAATGGAATGTCTTTGGGGTCCCCCAGGTGGGAGCAGTAGACCATAAATTACTACTGGCTGCAGAGGGTGTACAAATCCAGCTATCACAGTCAGTGTTAGAATGTCTCAGAGAACTGCCAAACAGAGAGGCTGAACCTAACCACCAGAACGTCCTCTTTGTTATGTTTTAAACTTAGAGAATTAAGAACTTTGTAAATGGCACAGAGGGCAGGAAAAAGAAAATTTGGCATAGGTTTCAAAGCAAAAGCGGAAAGATCCACATATTTATGGTAGATGACATAAGCCTGTCTCATGATCATCATTTCATAAATCTAACTTTCTCAGATGAAGAAAGTCCAAACCCTGATGGCCTCACTTTTAGCATCTCCGGGGTACAAAGAACAAAGTCCTTCGTGTTCTTTTCTGGTTCAGTCAAGATCATAAAACCAAACTTGCAATAAACCAGAGAGAGAGAGTGAGTGAGAGAGAGAGAGAGAGAGAGAGAGAGAGAGAGAGAGAGAAAGAGAAAGAGAGAGAGAGAGAAAGAGAGAGAGAAACGAGGTGTTTGTTTCACAGGGCAAGGTAATTTGCAAGGCCGAACTGTGCTTTTTTCCGGAGCACACAGCACACCCTTGTTGCAATTAAAGCCACTGGAAATATTTTCTCAGGGTGGCCAGCCTCTTGTGGGGCACTCGCGGCTATAGAGGGGCCCTTGCTGGTGCGGCGCGAGTGAAATTTCAAGATGTGGAATTTAGCCAGGGCAGAGAGGTCAACTGCTGCAAGCCCCCTTACTCCTGCAGTGAACTTTAACCGCTGCGTACAGCGGGGAGCCTGCAAGTCTGTGGGGCCAAATCACATCCTCTGCGCCGAGGATCTGCTGAGATTTTTTTTGCTGAGCTGTCTGGAGTCATGGGCAGTTTGACATGGGCAGAGTTTTTTTCACTGGGCAGAAACGAACGTGTCTTGAAACAAAGACTTGGAACATGTCATGCAGCACATAAAAAGAAACCTAATTGGATAGTGCCTTTTGGAGAGCAAAAGGTGAACTTTCCGACCTTTTGTACAATAGCGAGGAATAAATGTTATCCGTTTAGGAATGAAAAAAGACAAAAGAAAAGCCGGAGACAGCATAGGATCCTGCTATTGCTGCATCACCAGGAATTTCATCCAGTAAAGTACCATCGAGTACCCCTGCATTTTTGGAGAGCCACCAACTGAGCTGTCTAGCAGCGCTGCACAGTTCAGTACAGAAACAAAGAATAATTCGTCTACCGATTTAAGAGTCACATTGATCTTCCACAGGTGAAAATGCCAATGCCAAGTCACTTTGCACAATCACACTACTATACCACCATGACAGAAATTTGCTACAACCCTTAAACTATCAGACCAAGGAGAGATAAACATCGTCAAAATAGCTGTTAAACAGAAGAGACTCTGAAAGGGGACATGGAGCACCAGACACAGATAGAAACCAATTTCACTTTAAAGAATGCAGATTAGGGCACGTATTTAAAAAGTACATTTCGAGCCACATTATGATTCTTAAATGCCTTAAAATGCTTAAGTAATCTTTAAATACTCTAAACGAAGAAGCAGTAAAGGGTTACACAAAAACACTAAAAAGTGTTAAACGGTTCAAGACCCACATTAAATTAATTACGAAGGCGTGACCGCGTATTGGTCACCCAGTAGTGTTCCTACTGCCATTAATTCACAATGGCAAGAACGCGGACGGGGGCCAAATCTCCGAGAACGGAACGACTCCCAGACAGCCAAGCAAGCGTACGCTCGACACCAAATGTGTAGTATTCACAATCTCCTATTCACAAACACGCCAAGTTAGCTGGAATCGTCCAAAAGCTCTGCAAACTGGACATTCGGATGGGCTCTTTGTAAAACGACAGGACTAATATAACAGTGGCAAACATGTTTTTCAATTTTGTATTTAGTTTAAATTAACCCTTGTGCAAAAGACTTTTAAAACTATTATTTCTAAGTAGCTTAAGACAGCCACGCTTCACCATCCTTTGAAAAATAATATTTCGGTCCTAAGATGCCTAAAACTCATCATGATTTAGATCATTAGATCGTAGATCAATTTCTCCTACATTAAGCAATGTTTCTTTCGAAACGAGGAACTACATTTTTAAGTGCGACAGTAAAGTTATAGACGTTACATACTCCCACTACGGTTTTTAAATCTTTACTGGAATTCTCCTGCTCCTAACGGTCCTATCTCTGGAAGTGGAAGAGGGATCGCATTGCTCAATTACCCAACCCCGTGTGAACGAAGGACACGCAACCTTCTCCAAGTACAATTTCATACAAATGAAACAAATTCACATGGACGCCGCTTCAGTTTAGCAAAGCGCGAAACTTTTAACATGTTTGAATGTTGAATCATATCGATTTGTCACTGATTGCAATTAATGCATGTTCTCCAGCGCATGCCTTGTGTCATTCTGGTTGTTACTCGAAAGCAAAACGCTGCTTTGCGATGCACTGTACTTCTAATCGACTAACTCCTTACTATGGTCAGCGTACTAAGATAAAAAGGTAATTACCGATGTGACCCAAGAAGGAAAGGGTGCCCAGAAGCAGCAGACAAAGTAATGGAGACGGGTGGAAGAGGCAGTCAGCCCCGGGGTAGTAAAATCCTGCTTTCCCCATACCCTTCCATCCAGGTCGCGATAGTGAGCGACTCAAGTACTCCACGGGAGAGACTAGAGGACGTGCGCCAACAGCGTGTAAATGGACTTCGGGTGTCGATCTTTCACGCCTCACTCCCTTGATGCGTATTTGCGTTTATTCGTATCTAGGCTAATACTTTTACGGACTGCGAGCCCGTCCGCCCCGCCAAAGTAGCGAAAAACAAAGTCACGGCTTAGGCAAGTCTGCTCCCAAACTGTTCTTCCCGGTGCACCAGTCCAATGGACCACCTAGTTTTGGTATTGCACGGATGTTGTGCGGAAGCCCGTGGCGAAATTGTCAATCCAACAACAACAACAAAAAAAAGCGCGCCCGAGAGACGTAGACATCGCGTTTCTCTTCCACACGGAAATCTATCCTCCGTCTTTCCCAAGTGATCGATAGTGAATCAGCCGAACGTTGGGTTTAGCGGAAACCCCGCCCGTGTGCACTGGCAAGGTCCTCCTTTGCGCGCTGAACGTCCCGGGAGCAGTCAGAGGCGAGCGAGTTTCTCTTTCACGCTTTTACGGAATAAACAAGAAGCTTCACAATGTACAAAATACTTGGGGAAAATATCGTAACCTACACATCATGGCGTACAGACCTTCATTAAATATTTGTTTCGATATGAATTAATGTAAGAAATATATTTATGACATTTCTTTGATCGATAAACGTCAAACTCGTGGGCGCTGAAGACGTAATAATCTTTGCTTGAAACGCATAACTGAATAAAACGCAGTGTATTCAGATAAGAATCTAACAAAAGGAGTACATCAAAAAGCAGAAATCATACACAATATTGATATTTATACATCTAATGTATTGTTAATATTCTTATTTTTTACGGAACAAGAATGATAGTGCCTAATGTTGACCACAAATCCAATATAACATTGCAGATCCCCACAGTGGGCTACTACTGTAGTTAGGTGCTACTATTCTAAAAGCAAATTTGGGGAAAATGCTGGAAGATGTGCGCTAAAGCAGAAATTATGGGATGCTCCAGTCTGCTGTTTTGCAGGTGCAGTGACAGATATAGTGACAGATCAGGACATTTTACAGGACATTTATGTGTTCACGTTTCCTGCCCAGCATATATGCTGTGAGAGTGGTGTTTAAATGACCACAAACTCACAGCCTCCTTTCAGAAAAAGACACACTTCCTCTTGCGTTCTCTCTCGCGCTCACTGACCCACGCACGCGCACACACAGCACATGTAGCGTCCTCCATGGAAGTAGGAGAGTTAGAATTCAAACAAGACAAAAACAAATCAATGTTTGTTTGTTTTTCTGATGTCCTATTTATTTTTTTTATTTTCACGCTACTCTTGCATAATTAATAGCAATGCTTCTTGTTTGTTTCTTAAACCAAAATGACACCTTTTCTCTTTTAGGCGACAGCTGAAGCAAGTTTGGTGGTTTGAGAGGTAAGCCTCTTTGCCTCGATGGCTTAAGGGGCCCTGCTCAAAATATACTGAGGTGCACAGGAAGCTTCCAGCGGGACCAAGAATAGGATTGTGGTTCAAATAAACATGTTGGCTCTCTGTGGATTATACTTCATCCATAACTCTTGAATGTTTTTGAGGGAAAGCTGACCAAAGCCACTTCCCTGACCACAGTTAGAAGCTCCTAAAGAGCTGGTTGGCTACAGATGGCTTCTTTAGACTTGTATAGACTTCTAAAGACTTCTGTGTGCACTATTATGTAATGTGGCTATTGTCATAAACCCGTCAGATTCAACCATCTTTGGTCTCTGTGAGGCCTTGGAAATATATGGTGCACATTCCGCGCTAATCGCTTATTGATTGACTGAATAGAGCACAGAAATGCTATTGGAGGCTTTGTCTAGAGGTCAATTACTAGTTGCACTTTTGACTTGTGTGCCCCTGAAAACAATGGAGCAATTTTATGAATCATCATATTCCCTTTAGAAGAGAAGGGAAGCAGCCCAATGCCCTATTTAGCAACTTTTCGAAGGGAGATCCTCCAAGGTCAGGCCTGAATGGCATTTCTCTTCATTTAAAGGGAGTTCGTGATAGTCGTTTCCCTGTTTGATGCAACACCCCACAACTGTCACTAGGAAAGTGCATTTCTACTGTAGCTAGCATACGTGTGACATAAAGTCCATGTGTATTGATTATAGCAGTGCCGTTTACAGGACAAAATCTTATTAACCATACGAGTGACAAGCATCAACCAAAGGCAACGTTCCCTCCCAAATACATATTTATATGCTCACAGATATTAAATTCCTGTTTGGTATGCTCACAGATATTAAATTCCTGTTTGGGAGCACTGACCTCGTACAGCACAACCCATTTCACGAGCCCGGAAATAGTCACCTTCCACAATCCTGTCTTTATGCCTTTTCTATTCTCGTCTGTAGGCTTCATCCTGTATCACTTACAGTGCTTTGTCCCTGCAGTTGGCAGGTCTCCTCTCCATTGGACAGCCCACTCTGCCCACTCTGTCCACCCTACCCACGCCCGTGATGCGCCAGAGTCCCCTGTGACGCGGTGGAAGAAGGGCCAGCCGCTAACAAAGCCACATCCACCCTGCAGTCAGACTGCAGTTTTGTTGATTTGGCTTCAGGGCATTGACTTGAAATGACACTAAATGAAAATGAGCTGAAAGTGCGGAATGTGAACTTTATAAATATTTTCATTCTCTACACACTGGCCACTTTTTTTTTTAAAGCAGCTGTACAGCTGCTTATTTACACAATTATCCAGACAGCCAATCATGGGACAGCCACAAAATGGAGAAAATATATGCAAACAGGTTAAGAGCATCAATTAATGTTCACACCAAACATCAGAATGGGGAAAAAAGTGATCTGACTGGTTTTGTCCATAGCATGGTTATTGGTGCCAGATGGGCTGGTTTGTGTGTTTCAGAATTTGCTGATTTCCTGGGATTTTCACAGTCCGTATTATACTGAATTGTGTGGAAAAACATCCAGTGAGCAACTGTTGTGTGGGTGGAAATACCTTGCTGATGAGAGATGTGTGAAGAAAATGGCAAAAGTGTTTTAAACTAACAGGAAGGCTACGGCAACTCAAATAATTAGTCTTTACAATCACGCTATCCATACACACATCTCAGGACATACAAGCAATTAAACACTGAGGGGAATGGACTACAACAGAAGAAAACCACATCAGGTTTCACCACAACCACAGGGATATGAGATTACAGTGGGCATAGGGCCCACCAAACTTGGACAGCTGAAGATTTTAAAAAACATCTCATTGGATGAATCTCAATATCTGCTGAAACCTGCAGATGGGAGGGTTAGAATTTTCCATAAACTGTATGAATCCATAGAGCCAACCCGCCTTGGGTCAGCAGCTCAGGCTGCTGATGGCTTGTAATGGTGTGGGGAATGTTTTTGGGCCACCTAATATCATGTCATAAAGCATAAATCATCTTAAAATGGTTCCATCGCCATGACAACGTCAGTGTACTTCAGTGGCCTCCCCAGTCACCAGATCTGAATCCAATACAGCACCTACAGGATGTGGTGGAACAGGAGAGTCACAGCAGGAATGTGCAGTAGACAGACATGAAGCAATTACGTGATGCAATCATGCCAACATGGACCAGGCTCTCCAAGGAGTGTCCAAAATCTTGTGAAGTCCGTGTCACGAACTGAGGCTGCATTAGGTGAACAATTCAAGCTCATACACGAATACACGTAGTGCTTTATATAAAGGCCTCTATGTCTTGGAATCATAAATCTCATTCTGTCTTTTTTAGACCATCTTTTTATGTGAGACTCTATTGTTCTATTAGGACACTCACCACTGATTACTGATTCAAAACAGCTCACCCTAAATCTCTAACAGTGCTCCTAAATCTCTAACAGAGCATTACAGTAATGGGAACTAATCGGGGCAAAGGCATGTATAAGTCTTTCACTGCCAGAGGTGAAGAGAATGTCACGAACCATGGACATATAACTGAAATGATAGTTTGCAGTTTAACATGACTCCTTATTTAAAGACACAGTTTTGGCCTTCAGAAAAAATCAGTACTATGACTATAATTATGATGAATGTTATTATATTGTATGAATTCTTCTTCTTCTTCTTCTTCTTCTTCTTCTTCTTCTTCTTCTTCTTCTTCTTATTATTATTATTATTATTATTATTATTATTAATAAAATGTGTGATTTAATGTGTTATGCCTTACTATGAAGTTTGTGGTCATTTTTTTTTATTGACAACAAAACTGAGCTGGATTGAAGGTGCCCTAGCAGTGAATGAGTGGTTATAGAGCCTTATTTGTAAAGGGGATAATGTGTTAGTGGGTGGGGGGATAATGTGTTAGCACTCGAGCACTGCCATGTCCAGCGAGACCACCATGCAAACATCCAGCACGGGCCAAAAAGGCATCGGATAGCGTCAGATTAAGCCACAAAAACACGGAAAAGAGACCGGCCGCTTTGTGACAGGGTGAATGTAGCGGGGACCACCCCGAGGTCGTGTTACCGATGAGTTATCAGCTCTCTGTGTAGATACACGTCCCCTAAACATCGCCGTGGCTATTATTAATCAAGCTCGGGTCATCTCCAGCTTGTCGCGCTCCAAGCGGCCCGCACAGTAGCTCTTTTCATGCGTCAGGTCCATGCAGAGCTGCTGTGCCCCCCCCCCCCCCCAAGCACCTTCCAGAGAAAACAAGCAAGCTCTTATTCCACACCCTCCATTTTAATTAAAACAGAGAGGCGGAGATGCGATGGTGTGCCGGCGTATCGAATGCGCCGAGGAGAAAGGAGGGCAGAGTTGTGTTCGCTGTCCTCTGACCTTGTTTCTCCATTCCCAGCCATCTGTTTTGGCCACCATCAAAAGCCTCTTTGGTAGTGGGCCGCCATGACTTTGCCCCCTTTACTGGCTTCCTGAATGCTTAAGGGACATTCAATCTTGTGTCTGATACATGCTGCTCCACGACACCTTAAGACAAGGCTGCCTTTGTGCTCAAAGAGGGTCTCCCTGGAAGGGACCACAAGACTAGTTACGTACGCAGGCGAGCACACACACACACACACACACACACACTCACACACTCACACACTCAGACACACACACACACACACACACACACACACACACAAACACACACACACACACACACACACACACTCAGACATGTATGCATATACATTCAGGGGCATATACATATGCACATGTAATCTTAAGCACGCACACATGTGCATAGATTCCTGGAGGGTCTCTTCACTAGAGGCTGTAAATCCAGTTATTGTGATACAAAATGGCGCGCACACACTTGTTTACACTCTTACACACACACACGCACACACACACACACACACACACACACACGATCCCCCTCGTCCTCTTGAGAATGCAGCTGACAGAGAAATCTAATGTAGCACATGAAGATCATAAGATTTCTGGCTGGCCTATTTGAGCCTTTTGACCATCACCAGCTGCCTCGGGTGAACAAGAGCCTCTGCCTGGCCTTCGCAGGTGCTTGTTAGCTGGGCTACGGCAGATCTCCAGGCACAGTGAGGTCAGTGAGGCCTGCATCAGCAGAGTCCGACCAATTACTGTAAATACGCAAGCAAGCTCACTGTGGGTCTGATGATGCATGTGATTTTCCAGCATATTTATTATGTCATGTCATATAATTTAATAGGAATGTGAAGTAATATAACAAATGAAACATTGTACCCTTGTCTGGCAAACATCCAGCACCAAACACTGCGCTTCTCCGTTCTTCACATCTATTGCTAGTGGGTAAAGCAACCTTAACCTTTTACAACTGGCTTTTGTGAAGTATGCCTGAATGCCGATCAGATCCCTTGAGGGATACTCCCAGTCACCAAAACATTGCACACTGAGTCAACAACCTGGCTTTACCCCTCCTCCCTCACACACACACACACACACACACACACACACACACACACAGCATCATCCTCACTCTCTTTTGCAATAATGCCATGAAATATTGTTTTGAGCAATAAACATAAATGAAAAAAAATATTTTTTATACATATATTTGTGCACACAGCAATATAACATATACTGTTTGAACGCAAATTGGTGAACGTGTATACATCCTTACTAATGCTTTCAATCTTTGTTTTTTTTTGTTTTTTTTGCCACACACATCGAGACTGAGATCCTGGTATTCCCTCATCCTCTTCACCATTCTCTCCGGGGAGAGCAGGCAGCACAGTGTAGCATATGAGCTTCATGATTAATGCATGAGTTTTGCACAGGGAGGCAGGCCCCTATTTCTGAAGCATCATACAGAGGTTTGGGCTCGGTCTCCGCAGTAATTATGAAATCGAACGGCTCTTCTGGAGGAGCCCAGCGGATTGCTTTCGGTTGGAGTGCAGGAGGCCAAATGTGTGTGTGCCGTTTCATTATCCCCAGGTGTCTCTGGGGTGATGGGGCAGCAGAAGGACAGCTGACATTTCCTGCAGGGGGGTGGGACCCTGCACTGCCCCTCCCCTGACGCTTACGCTGGAGGAGAACATGCCGTGCGCTGTTGAGTCTTCTAAGATGAGAAAATGATTTTAAGGGCTAAAGGTGGAATGGAATTCAATGTCTTTTGTAGTCTGAAGATTTTTTTTTTTTTGCGGTTTGGAGGTTCTTGATAACTTCAACTAGGTATAAGTGTCCTAATCAATATGATTCAACTGTGAACATTTCATACACTGACTCTAAGCACATTAAAAATTACCTTAAACATTAACGTTCATATTAATGATTACATTTTTGAATGAAAACAACACTGTAAAAGTGCCCGCGTAGTATTCGCCTGTCAGTCACAACTGCAGTGATAATGGCTCTGGCAGTCTGGCGGGCTGTCCTCAGCGTCTGGCCCAGAGCCAGTCTATTCATGAAGTGAATTCATCATGTCCATTACTCACTCTCTCCAGCGGATATAATGCAATATCTTGCCATCCTCCCAAGCAGACATGCAGGACTTTTTGTTAACATCATTTCCGTAGAACGGGCCGAGCTGACCACTGGGCAGATCGCAATCCTCAGATCATAGTTTCATTCCTCATTTGCATCGTTTTGCTGGGCCTTTCTGTGCATCTGCTATCTGACAAATTTGACTTTGACCTGAGGAAACAGGTGTTCTGCTGGTCTTGAAATACGTGTGCTAACAGTACACTTTAAGGGAACATAGATTCTGCTGGTTTGCACAGAATTTCTGATAAGAACAGTCTTATCCTAAAAAGAGATTTAGCAATAACTTCTCAGCTGTTGTCTGTTATGTTTTCATAGCTCTAGTAAAAATTATCAGATTACTCCTCGGAGTGTAATTTTAGAAAGTTTTCATTTGCAAGATATGAGGCAGTTAAAAAGTGCCTGTCCTGAATCCTTCTCAGAGTTTATCTTTGTCCTTTGGGAAAAGCAAAAGCTCTTCTCAAAGCCCAATTATGAGGAGCAAATACCCCACAACTGCAAAAGACAGGAAATCTGGGATTTGAATTTTTTTCTATGCACATCTGTGTTCCCATGTGTGCCGGGGCAGATGTCAAAATTCCTTGGACCTTTTGGGAATGGTTCTTGCCCCGATGAAAAGAACTGGTTTGCGCCTGCTAACTCTGCTCCATTTTTAAAAAAAGTAAGGCTGTTTAGTTGCATCTCATATGCATGTGAATGTTTATGGACAAACTAAGACATCCCTGTTGCTGTTATTTGAGCAGAGTTAGCAGCTGAGGTTGTGTGAGAGTGAGTGAGTGTGAGTGTGAGTGTGTGTGTGTGTGTGTGTGTGTGTGTGTGTGTGTGTGTGTGTGTGTGTGTGTGTGTGTGTGTGTGTGTGTGTGTGTGTGTGGGTGGGTGGATGCCAGAGGACTGATGGTGAGACAAGTGTTCTTACCATCTGGTCCGCTGAGGGATGGAAGCCAGAAATGGCCACCCACTTCCTCAACATTCGCCACATTGTCAGCACCCTCTATAAAAGAGCGCCGCTGTGAACAAATCACTCCTCCACCCCCTCAACAGCTGGCCCCTCACAGCCCTACACAGCCCTGCTGCACCCAGTTATAGACAGGATTCCATTTTTTTGTCTCCCACAATGCTCTGTGCCTGCATTTGTCTACAAGCATCTGTAGATCTGTTTATATTACCATACTGAATAAGTTACTCTGGTATACATTCCCATTGCATTACCATTCTTTGCAGGGCACCATAATGTGTTACGTTTTGAGGCTCGTTACATTTTATGCATTTGGCAGACAAAGAAACTGACAATTTCAGCCATGTTACAGAGGTACGCAAGTGTAGTGTCAGGAGTCTTGCCCGTGGCCTGTTATTCATATAGCATGAAGCACTTGCCTGGATTGGGGCTGAACTTCAAGCCCCTACGGGAAAAGTAGCATCGTTACCCACCACACTGTACCAACCACATCTCACTGTAATGTGTTTTGTTTATCCCTGTATTGTTTACTCCAGTTTTGCATGCATGATGTGAGCAATTCCCTGTAGGAAGCATGTCTGTTCTATCCTCTGAGCTTTTGTTCTCATAGAAACAGTCTGCAAATCGCCATGGTAATTGTCTGATGGATGGTTTCCTTTTGTTGGCACACACTGAGGAATGCCTGCAGTGACATATTATTCAGAAGTAAGACTGAAGTAACGCTCTAAAAACTACACAACCCATTTGAAGCGTGTTCTTTTCATATCTGAGTCAGTTATCTCAGTTTACCCTTTTATCCGTTTTTTAGTTTTCAGGGCTGTGAAGTGTCGGGAGACTAGCTCAGTCTACGTAATTGAACCGGCTGATTGTGACAAGCTGACGTTATTCCTCAGCTCTTCAGGCATTCACTGAAATAACACTATGCGAAAAATCATTCAAATACACTTTTAATTGACTTGTCAAATAAAATCAGTAAAACCACAATAACTGCTAAACAGTGAGAAGATGGATTGCCAAGACAAATGAACTCACATTGAAATTCTCTCATAGATGTTGCAAAAGAAAATGTGCTCAACTTTATTGCTGTTTGTGGTTCATCCATCACCCACCATATCAAAATCTGACTCAGTCATGGTGTCACATTTAAAATTATGAAATTATCAGCGTCAGAAAAGGCAAATGTTATTTTTCAAGTACTTAGCTGCTGCTTCTTGTGATCAAAACCACACTACATTCAGTGCTGTTTTCAAAAGCGAAGTACTTCAAAATCTCACTTTGTATCCTCGTTTGACAGTGATGCTCTCATTTTCTTAATCATCATCCTGTCACTTTAAACTAACTCCACCTCGAAGTTAAATGCACAATCCCTTTCACTTTTTTTTCAGTCTCTGAGCAAAGCCTCTTTGTACAAGTTCCTAACATCATTTGTTGGTGGTGCTGTGAGTCCAAGGCTGTTGAATTGCTCTTTGTAACTACTAAGCTAAGTATCTGCATTTACATGTTTTGAAAGACGGCTTTTTTCTTGTGGTGATAAAATACAAAGCAGTGTTCTTTAACACTAACCCTTAAAAATGATAGCTATGGCTCAGGCAGCGGTGTGTGCTGTGCATTTCTTTGGCAAAGCGTGTGGAGACAGAATAAAAGAAGCAGTCATGGCGCATGAAGCAGATGGTCCAGGCTGGTCAAGAGGCAGAGGTTGGAAAGTTGGCGTCCGTCTCTGAAATGAAAGGTGGGGTTGATTTATACTGCTGAACTTCTGAGCTGAGGGCTGCGTGAACCGTGCCCGGGCGTTTGGCCTTACCGAGGGCTCTCCCACAGCCAGACCTTGTGCTTCTTTTGTTGTTTCAATTCTGGGTGGAGGTCCTCCAGCACCGCCTGCTTTCATGTGGAACACCTGAACCCAAACAAACAATTTGTCTCTTTCACCGACCAGCTGGAGACCCATGAAAGGTCGATCACAACAGACAGCGTGTGTTGATTTCAGAGACAGAGCCCTAGCAACGGGTGTCGGGAGCAGCTGGGATAACTTTTGGGCAGGCCATTTCGACCACGTAGAGCAGGTCAGTCTTCTCATCTTCAGGCCCCTTTAGGGAGATGTCAAAACAAACAAGCAGAGTGATGAACACAATGCGAGTGAGCGGCAGGAATTCCTACAGTCCAGCCCCCATCTCTGCAGTGTTTGTCCAGACTGACACAGATTTTCAATTCTGTTTTTCTCATCCGCGGCACCCAAACAAAGGCCCATGGTGCCTTTGAATAAGACAGTGCCCCTGCAGGCCTTAGTGAGGAATTCGTCTGTCAGCGCTGCAGGGGCTGTCATGTTCCAGGCATGAAATAACTCTCACTTAGTCTCTGATGAGACTGCTGCTTCACTGAGACATCCCACAGATAACTTTGCGACAATTAATACAAAATGTCGTGATGAGGCCTTCCATGTATAATATTGCAGTATAATCTTAGAGGTTAACCTCGGTGGTTAGGTCTTTGTTCTGATTTACAAGGGTTAGGACAATCACACCAGTCCATGCATTGTAGAATAATTACAATGTGAATGTGGAAAATGTGAGAACAATAATTTAGGCAGTATTACCTAAAATGCCAGGAAGATTAATCTCAACTTCATGATAATGGCAACAGTGACTATTTCTGCTGCTGAAAATTTAGCACATATTAATATTTACCAGACAAAACATCCTGTAGTACTTCAGCAGAGTAATCACGGTCCATTTAGAGCTAGCTATGCTCCCTGATGAAATGCAAATTAGAGACGACTCCATTGGTCCATCCTTTCCTCCAAATAGTGCAATGTCGGGGGTCTGATTGAACTATAATTGCAGCTATTTGGCTTAAGAGTCTCTTGTCTGGCCAAGAGACAAGTAATTAAGATTGGTAGGAGTGCGGTGACTTTTACAGAGCCATCTGTGGTCACGTTCCAATCACAATCAGTCGATCTTGATGCCAAAATCATTCTTTTATCGACTTCCGCATAGACAAACATTTCCAAGGTAAGGTTTGGACCTCACTTGCTTTTCAACAGAGATATCAAATTATTGGGGAATGATGAAAGCTGTAAAAGTATAAACAGAGTTGGGAAAATATAGATAAGCCACTTTCCACCGCTCCCACTTTTATGGAGAACCATGTCCTTATGATCGATGAATGTCAGGCTGGACTCTAGCTGTAGGTCGTGAAAATATCATTTTGGCGTTAGCTCTTGTGGGTGCGAAATCCAGAACGTGATGATAACCATGAGGCTAAATCTACAGCAGATACCACAACCTCTGACAACACTGCAGGCTTTTGTGTGGAGCTGATGAAGCTAAGCAGAGCCCCTGGAACTGCTTTCAGCACTCAATTAATCAGGCCTTAAACAGCCACGGACCTGCTCTATACACAGCTGTAGACAGTGCCTTTGCTGCTGACTCCACACCAGTTTTGCATTTCCACCAGAGACCAGGATTTGATGAAGTAAGCTCGTCCTGGATCAGTGTAAAATTCAAACATCTACTGAGATGTACCACCTCACTTATCAAACAATGGGCATTTTCAATCTGATACAAAGTCATAGATTGAATGATCAAGGTTAGAAGCAAAAGGAAAGGAAAATCATAGGAGAGCACATGCACTGGACATCTCCCTGCTAGACAAGACTCCGATGGCCCATCTGAGCTGCGGCCATGGTGTGTTTGACTATGAAAAGCATGCCAGCACAGAACATAGAAAGTGTCATGGAAAACAGGTTTTATCTAATTAACTTTGCACTTGGTTTTTATATAGTTTAAGAACATTCTATTTGTTCATGCAAACTGATTTGCCTGAATCATTTAAAATGCATCACTGAATCACTAAAAACTCCCCCTCCCACAGAGAACACATTCCTCCTGAAATCTACAATTCTACACCAATAAATGACAGATGTCACTAAAGACCCCTTTCTTAACTCAACTAACTATTCAGATTTACCCAAGACTACTTGATTTTCAGGTTTCGTCTTGCTGCGAGAGCAACAGTAGGCGCACGTTGTAAACCTGTCATGGATCATTAACTGCTTTTTTTGGGTCTTTCGTTTTTTGTCAGGATTTATCGCTGTGTGTTGATAGATAGCTCCTTTTTGCCGCTGTTTTTTTTTATAAGCCCATTCTTGAAGTGTTGGAGCTACCCAAATATTTATCTTGCCTTGACCAAGCCGAACATCTGAGTGTGTCTTACTTCCTTTGCCAAACACTCTGAAGGTCCCTCATGTTTAAAAGGTCACCTCTTCTCATTCTGTTTATAATGGAACCACAAGGCAGTGGAGACCTAACTATGTCTATAAAATACAAAGCACTGAGGTCTTTGTGAATCATGCATTAATCATAACCGCCAGTGACTGTACCATATTCGCAAAAAATGCAAAAGCAATTTGATTTCTGCAGTCTGTTTCTTTTACTAGTGTGAGTAAGCTATATTTTGTAGTTGACGCCCATTTTTCTGAGTGTTGATCGCGAGCAGTTCGAGACATGCAACACCAGTAATATTTTAGTGTAACAATATGAGTGTGTTTATGACCCATTTTGAGGCGTAGTGTAGATCGCAGCGTCAGTTCTGAGAAAGTGCTTTGTGCTTGTGGCACAATGTTCTAGCATGTTCCCGTAACACTTCAAAGCATTCTTTACCACTGGTTTGCAGCACAGGGACTTCACAGGTGCATCTATCACACTGAACATCAACAAAGGGGGACACGCAGCTATTTGACTTGCCATTACAGCAGGAAGAAAACTACCGCATGGCTGGCCTGCTCAGCGTAACAACTGAACAACAGGTCATTACGTCCAAGAAGATACACATGAGGGAGGGTGTTTTCTTTTCTTCTTTTTTTGTTCCAGCTCCCTCCCCCACACAGCCAAACCAGGAAACCCAAGCTGAGCTTCCTCAGGCTCTAGTCTGAAGTGTATATTAGATTGCGTCCTGAGGCAGTGCACCTGGGTGATGCTGACGCAACAGGCCGCCACACTGACAATATTTATGGTCACTTCAGGGTGACCACAGATGTCTGAACATCTTCTGCATCTGTCTGGGACATTTAGCCCTGGCTCCTGCGATCCCGGGTCTTTCTGTTCTCTCCTGTGAGTGCACGCACACACACACACACACACACACACACACACACACACACACACACACACGCACGCACGCACACACACACACACACAAACACACACACACATACACACTACTTTCACCTCATTACATTGCAAATGATCTACAAAAGGAAATAGAACACTACGAGGGTGCTGTCCTCCCCTGGGACATGGATCACCTGCTGCCTTAAGCAGGGCTGAATTTTCTCTGAACATATCCATTTCCACATAAAGAATAAATTAATAGGACATATTCATCAATATTACTGATATTATTGATCCACCTCCAGTGCTTCTTAAGCCTTATCACGTCTCACGTTCACATCACTCTCTGACATGCTATGACATGACATATTTTTGCTTATTTTTCCCCAATTTTAGAGGAGTTAGCAAACGCTTGCAGCAATTAGAATGACAGCATCATAATGAATGCTGGTTACCAAAATGACTTATGGAAACCCCAACCTTCTTCTCCCATACCAATGTTTCCCAAGATAAGTTTGTTTTATTGGTGAGCTCTTATTTAAAGGGTAATTTGGCAATGACAGCTGTGGTCCTCTAAAAGCCTCCCCTGTCATATTAACTATCCTCCTGGCTGATGTTTCTCCAGTGCTAGATCATTCCCCCAAAAGTTCCAATCTAAAAGATACTGCAGAATAAAAAAAGATTTCTAGAAACCCATGACGTTTCCTTCCAAAGCAAACCACTGCACAGACTCCAAGCTCACATGGAGGGTGTAAACACTTGGTATCATAGGGACAGTATGCAGCCCATAAATTCTCAGAACTCATTACTATGCATATAAGTCCTTCCTCTAAGACAGATTTGTCTGCTTGGCTTTCACACACACTTGGTGCACTCATGCCCCAAACTAGTCAGGGTGGCAGCCTTCTGGTTTGTTTTGTTCAGGTCTGGGAAGTTTAGGCTACTGAGCCTGAATAACTAAGTATAACTTGGTTTTCCTTGTTAATAAAAAGGCTTGTGATTTCAGGGCCACTGACAATTCCTGTTTGTCAACAGGTTTTGGAGTGGAAACTTGGAGCTTTCTCCGCTGTTTTCTCCAAACGAAGCCATGTCTTCCTGATTGAAGCTGCTGCCCTGAGAGGCCAGGAGCTCACTCAGGTAATATACATCAACCCGGGGCAATAAACACCACTGGCAGAAGTCCTCAGAAGAGCAGATGTCTTCTGGTAAAGATGAATGCATGGTTCAAGGTCAAGGTGAGTCCCAAATCTATAGGAAAGGGGAGACCCCTTTTTGTGGATCAGTTTTTGCAATATATTTTAGAACATTACTTTGGTATATCCAGGTTCAAGTGAAGTTTTTTTCTGATGTTACTAAGATAGAATTATAGTCAAGATGAGTCAATGTTTTAAAGTAAAAGAATGGGTAAGGTATCAGTAATAAGGCTGACATGCAGTTTGTAATGTTTCTTAATGGGCACATATGTTACAGTTGCTCAATGGTGTGCAACAAACAGCAAGAATGATGAGATATGTGTTTGAGTTTTGACTCTTGTGTCTAGGTTTGGAATTTGGGCCACATTTATCAGCCAAAACCTAAGGTATAAGACAGGTTTTTTATGTCCATGTCAAAATGTCTGGCAAAGCAATTTCTCCTTCACTTGCATGTGTAGAGGCTAGAATGCCCTCCGTGCAACCTTCACTGTCCTCTCATCGGCACCTTAGCCAGGGGGATCGTGGAGCTGATCTGCCTCCCTGGATCTTTGTCCTCGATTTCACCCAGACAAAATGGCTAGGAAATTAGATTCATGTCACAAACATTGCATTTACGGAAAAAAAAAAAAAAGGTCCTCCGTGACATGCCATCCCAAAGTGCAGTGCTTCATTACTCACTAGCCAATGAACTCTACAGAACCTTCTTGTTGTTGTGTGTGCACTGCAGTAACCAGATGAATTATTCACTAAGCCTTTATGTCATCTCAGAGTGAGGTTTGATTCAGGGTTCTCGACTCTGTGGCTTCTCGGACTCTCCGTGCCCCGGCCTCCATCGGTCCATCCCGCCTCCACCTTATCTCCACCTCTTCTTTGCATTTAATTTTTTGGGGGGTTTTTTTGCAGCAAGCTGTTGAATTGTACAGCTCCGGTTGCATTTTCAGTGACCAGCAGTATTAACAGTCCATTCAAAATGCAGAGACAAAACATCAACATCGTTAGCAAAGGTGCAAATAGCCATTTGCTGTCTGTTCCACACAATGCAGATGTTTTAGCCAAGACTAAGTACTGCACTGCTGGACTCATGCAGGCTTTTTATTCGGAGGCTGGATATATATAATACCTGAGGAGCTATGACTTCAGTTCCTTTCACCTCATTAAAATGCTCTGACATTCGAACCTCAACAAAAGACACTTTTTTTTTTAAACTTTACCTCGAGAGCAAATACGCTCGGTTAAACACAAGCGGATTAACTTAAAGTTGAAAAAACACAGCTCTACTTTTAATTAAGCACCTTTTAAATTCTGTGTATCATGGCTCAGAGTCTTTTGTTAGGCAGGCATTAGAGCTTTTCAGCCAGGGGCCGGAGCGGCTAATAAGCGGAATACATTTGCATGCTTTTCCGACGGGCCTCTCCCAGAAACAAGGCTTACACAGAGGATCAGCACTGGAGCAGACAAAAATTCCACATGATCCCCTCTGTGCTTTGAAGCTGAGTTCCCTTCACTAGTTTTGCCTGCATCAGTGCTGTTCCAATGAAGCAAAGTCTAAATTACACTTGTGAGTGGCCAACACCTGGGTAGCACCTCCCTCCCTTTGCACTAATTGGTCCACTGAGTATAACATAAGCTATCTCTGACACCCCTTGGGGCTGTAGTGGCCAATCAGAAGGCTTCACCTCTGGGCTATGTTCAGGGGCAAAGACAGCACTTTATCTCTCTCTTTCTACACCATTGGCACCAATTACCACAACTCTGGACCCCACTGAGCCAGCAGGGTGTGAATGTAGATGGCATCAGCTTTGAAGTACATTGAAGATGAATTTGACAAATGTGTTGCAACCTCAAGAATGACCTAGCATCTAATGAATAAGCCAAGAAGGCAATAACATGAGTTATGGCTATGGTGATGTTTCCTCATGAAGAATCCAGGACAGATGCTTCAGAAATGTTCTTGTCATAATTCAAAAAAAACATTATTACACAAGTTCTACTCCCTAATAAGTTTATGTACAAGTTCCTAAGTTCATGTACGAACTAAAGAGCTATGACAGTCACGGACTTGGTCCAATTTGAACTGATTACACCCAAATAGACATTTGTATGCCAATAATATACAATGGGTGAGCAGGCCTTCGTGGTGTAGCTGAGCAGAACAGATTCACATATTGGGAATCCATTTGCATGCCTATTAAACAAAAAGCCTCTGAAAATCTCCCTAAATCCTTTCTCACACTTTCACCAAATGGCACCATAAGAACTGCTCAAGCAAAAAAAAAAATATTTGCAGAGGCTACTTGTGCAGAAAGTGAAATCAGAAGGTTTTGGGTCCACTCTCCTGGGGAGGACAAGCAGCTGAATGCGCCCATCTGTGGTCCCAGATAACCCACACAAGATTCCCCACAGTAAACAAACCCAATGCCGGCTGCGTCCACCACATGCTCAAGCAAAGACTTTCATTTCAAAGTCTTGTGTGTTTGCAGCAGGTTGGTGTAAAGTTGCCAGGCATCAGATATAATGGTGATAACTTTACCATTCATGCTTCAATTTTTAGGGAAAATGAAAATAAGTCTTTGAGACGTTTAAAAAAAACCCATAATACCTTGTTTTCACTAATATGTGATATATGCATGCATACTTGATTAATATTTTACATGTGCATGTCGTTAGGCTGTGTTGGAAACTAAATTGCCCATTTTCAGAATGGTTGTTTGCATAATTACTTCTGCACATGTGCTGGCTGTTCAGACTGATGTGCAGCCATGTCTGGGTCCCCATATGCTTTCTTAATACAGACTAAACAATCTTCCACACTTAATTCACCATTTTCATTTCACTACAGTCGTATATATATATATATATATCCCCCCGTCCCCCAACCAGGCCAAAACCAGCAGTTACTAAAATGCCATCCTTATACCATGCAAATAATGGATCTTTATGTCAGGCATTTTGATCAAACAAAAGTTTAAGTGTCAAGGAAAAAAATCAATTTTGGTAACATGCAGAGTAAAATTGTGCGTATCCGTTCATTAATCATTTCAGAAATATTCAATTAGGTGCATTGGGTTGCTATGGAAATTACTTTTGTTTCATCCATCTCCCTCCAATAAAGAATGAGCATAGCCATAATTAATAAATTGGTTTAATTTCAGCCAAGTTAATTAAATGAAGTGAACTGATTGTTAAAGTGGCTCATCTGGTGAGAAGCCCCTCTCCGTCTCTTCCCTTTGTCTCAGTGCTTTTGATATAAGCCATAGTCCCAGATTACAATAGCTCATTCATTATGGATGGAGAGAGCTTTTTAGGACGATGATAACTTTGATGAGGAACCCGGTTTGCATACTAAAAAAGATCTTGGTCCAGCTGAGCGGCTCCCACATTAATTCGTGCCACGACGCACAAAGACCGATCTGCAAACAGACTCGCTCCCTTTCAGCCGCCTGTGGACATCGCAGAGAGGCAACACATGATCAGTCGGCCGTTTCTCCATCTTTACCGTGTAAAGAACGTCGGCTCCGTCAGGCCGCCGTGCGGAGCTCGCCTCTATGTTTACCTTTCCCACATCTGTTTGTTCGAAACATTTACCCGCTGTTGAGCAAACCACTTACCGTCGACTCATTAGGTTATGGATGAGTTCTTAGTTTCAGGGTATGCGTTTAAAAAAAAAAAAAAGTCCGCCAAAAACAATCATTTAAAACGTATCCAGTCGGCCGTATTCAAAACCGCACGGAATACTCTTCCCCTTCTGTAGACTAGTCTATATTTATAACGATCAGCGGTTCATGTTCAAATGAAGCTCACATTGAAACCCAGTGCTGACGAGACAAGCTGTCCACTTCAGTATTTGCAAAAGGTTTAATTACTCTTCAACCTTTACCTACAGTCCAGAGCCGAAGAACATCTCAAGTATTCTACATGCGGATTCACTCAAATTTCGATTCTGAATGTGAAATCAGCTCAGCTAACATCTTCGAGATATTAGACATGCAAATACAGTCACTTCCATTTAAGCTAGACTGGCAAGTAACAGATTTGAAAATGCACATAATTACTATGAGAGAGTCTTCAAAATGTTAATTTCTGTTTGAAATATCAGCCAATTTTGGCACTTCAGTGTCAGTTGGGAATTCAATAAAAAGGGTTGTGCTTTGTTGACACTGAAAGGTTAATAAGCAGACTGACCTGTGTGGGTAAAACACATTTCAAATGAAAAATCCTGAAAAAGAGAAATAAAAACATATTGCTGAAACACCGACCGTGTATAGACACTACAGGCTAATTGATGGTTATTTATCTCCATGGGAAAATATCTATAGATCTGTCTCTGTTTTGTAATGATAGATCCTAACCCTGATGGTAACACTGATGGTAATACTCAAAATTTTGCACTATAAACCAAGTAAAACTCCAGAAGATTTCTGCATCACAAGTACATCACTTAACCTTTGTCTTTGCTGTCATGGAGACTAGGAATGTCATTAATATACGGAGGTAGAGGTGGTACCATTTAATATGTCGAGGTAGAGGTGGTACCATTAATATGTCGAGGTAGAGGTGGTACCGTTAATATGCCAAGGTAGAGGTGGTACCATTAATATGCCGAGGTAGAGGTGGTACCATTAATATGCCGAGGTAGAGAAGGTACCATTAATATACCGAGGTAGAGGTGGTACCATCCTCATCACACGTTTACCGAGCATTCAATTGGCTAAAGTAAACACTTTTTAATTTTAAAATTTTTTTTTTACAAGCAATGTATTTTAAGAGTTCTAATAAATATATAGTTGAAAAACAGCAACAATCATCACGTTAAAGCATATTTTATTTAAAAAATAATTCAACATTAAATACAACATAAATGCAATGTGTTAATTTACAGTTAACAATCAGCAAAGATGTTCAAAGCCAATTCAAATATAAACTACTACTATACCTACTGTTTTCATTTACAGTTCACAGGGGCCCTTTGTTACATTTGTTCAACTAGACTGCAAATTTACCCCACCACTTTAGTAACATGAATTATTTATAGGCATAACTACCTTGAAAAGGAAGACGTATGGCCGCCTTTGATAAGCCTATTGCTTACAAATATATTTATAGTACAATATTTTCTATTTATTTTTGTGAGTTGTGCCGTTTATTATCGTGTGATAATATACAAGCAGGAGTGTATTCTGATTGTGTCATTAGGAACGTAATTCCCTTAGTCTGATTGACTAAAACAAGTATGTTATTACGTGAATTATCCAGCCCTGCTCCCCAAATAGCTGGCAGCAGCTTTATGTACCTGTAAAAGATCAACAGTCATTTGTATAATAAAACAACAACTTGTGCAATCAGTTAACATAAGATACTCACATATTCTAACCCTGACGATTGGTCCCCACTGGTCAATAAGGCCAGCAAAACATACTGGCAGGCATTCCCAAACTGCTGTGAGGCTGAGTGGAATATCGTCGATGACAACTTAATCCAGGTCTTGCAGCAGATAACGTCCTTTAAGTCAACACTAGCCAGATAGCGGTGTAGCATGTGACAATCGTTCCCATCCTCTGGAAAAGCAAAAGGATGGAACTCTGTCTGCTTATTGTCAGCAAACTGGCTGGAATGTTCTGCTGTTTTCGGCATGGTAGGCCAATTAATAAAGTCCTGTTTACTGATTCATACCCACTGGAGGCAGAATCAAGGTTCCATCCATCATAGTCATAAGTTAAGCAATCAAAAACAGATGTAGGTTGGGCTCAGGGTGTTCAGAAGTGTCATATGAGTCAACATTTCTATGGTTTGATGATCTTCTTTGTGTATCAAGCATGACAGAAACATGGGCTACATTCCAAAGAATTTGCCTATACGTGTTCATTAATATTGCACAACACAGTTTTTAATCACAAGGGCCATAAACTACCACAGTCAACATTTTATTCAAAACATACCATCTGAAACAACAAAATTCAACTGCAGCAGCCAAAGTAAATTATAGTAAATTACAACCAAACCATGAGTGCTGTGGAAGAATTTGCTCTGTGAAAAGATAGCTGCCCCTGTGGAACAAAAACAAATCTCAGAAGTAACGGCCACTCTGTGCTGTCTTTTCTGTCTAGGCGCGCACCTTTTCTGTCATTTCTATAATAAATTCCCAGCAGACTATGAAACGGCTATGACAAAGACGAAACGGCTATAACTTAAAGATGTTCTCGACGTTACGAGCTGGATAGAGCAATAGAGCAATAACTCGAACCATATCTTATGAGATATATGTTGTAATATCTGCAGCTCTGTGCCACTGACTTCCATCAACATCAAGAAAAAAAAAACACGTCATGTGTGATATGTCAACCTGCAGGTGAACACATCAGGAAGGGGACATTTAAACAGGTTACAAGTGGGGAGGGAGATAAATACAGGCTAGCTGGTGTTACATGACAGGCGACCTTCCAGTTAAATTAAAGAACAGGAGTATATATCTTTGACTTAATGTGAAGGATTCCCCAAGCAGCAGAGAAGCCTGGGCCCTGGTGTCTCTCTGACCTTAGTGTCTTAATCTGTCTCAGACAGGCAGCAGACATCCGACCATATGAGTGAGCCATCCCTAATGCTAACTCCAGTGACACTGTGCTAGATGATATCTAAAATAGCTCCATGATATATGATGAGGCTGTGGTGTGGATTCCTCATCCACGCATTAGAAACCCTGACGAGCTTGGCTCAGCATATCTGCAGATATAATACCGCCATAATGACATCCTCACCTTGAAACATTCTTTATCATGACAGGGTAATGGAGGGCTTCGTATGAAGGTGAAATATACCACGTCGCAGCCAGTGACTTGCTAAACTTGAGTTGTAAGAAAATTCAGTCAATACTCCGACAGACACATTTTTCCTGGATGTAAGTGATGTGAAGTAGAGAACTAGAACAGCTTTACCTCCTGAATTACTGTCTGCTTTGTGAGGTGCAAAGCAAAAGCTATGAAAACACTGCAACTACAACCTCTGCTAAAACTTGCACATCATACCTAATAGGGGCGAACACCAAGCCAACAATAACCCAGCACTCTTTCAAAGCTGTATACACAGAGCAGGCAGCCTATAAAATCATGCTTTTCCAGTCAGACCCAGCATAATACAGAGATACTCCAACACTGATGGAGCAGACTGTTCTTTGATTGACATGAGCTTAACTCGAAAGCTCCACTAAACAAAGAGGGCATATCCACCATGGCTTTTGCCCAAAAGGGATAGATTGCCCAGGGTTATCTGACCCCTGCAAGGCTCTGTGGCTTTTTAAGATCAGCTCCAGACCCATTTCATCATGTGAGCCATAGATCAATATGATTTCACGGCACTACAAAAAAAAAAAAAAAAAAGGTTTTGCTTCTGAAGAAGGGTAGATCTCGTCAAAATGTTCACAAAGGTCAGAAGGCAAATCCCTGTCTGGATGGAAATGAAAGAAACCTGTTTGTTGTCAGAGCTTTAATGACCCAGAAATGGGAAGAGTCACACTCCACACTACTTTCTTTGTCAGCTTAAGCGCTCCCTGTTAGTCTATATGAACAGTGCTATTAGTGGTATTGTTTTGCTCCCAAAAAGGCTTGGGGTTGGTGTGCACTGATAAGACACTGAAAATGATGAGTGAAGGAGGTGAGGAACCATAGAGCGATGCAGTGGACAGACAGGCTCAGCGGTTCCGCTGCCTAGTTCTCGATGTACCGTGTAGCAACAAGGATGGCGGTACTCCAGAGAATGCGGTGCAGCTGTGAACCTTTGTATGAGACATCACCAATCCATGTCTTTGTTAAAAGGATGCTGCTTCTACTGTAAGCATGCCAGATGCACCTGAGAAGGGGGGGGGGGGGGATGAGGGGAAATTGAAGAAAAAAGTAAGAAAACCCCTGTGAAAATTCCTGTCTTTCATAAAAAGGGCATTACAGCGAGGTCGGGTGAAGAAGCCCACAGATGCTTCTAAAAAAAAATAAAGGTGTCATCATGAATCTGAACCTGGGTGCTGGGTGCTCTTTTAATTGAGCTCCTGGCTGCCAGTCTGACAGATCCACAGCGAGTTGGGAGCCCCTGGCTGCCAGTCTGACAGGCAGGAGGGCGATGAGCAATATTTGAGGAGGGAAAGAGAAAAGCCAAGGAGGTGTGTGTGTGTGTGTGTGTGTGTGTGTGTGTGTGTGTGTGTAGGTGTGTGTGTGTGTGTGTGTGTGTGTGTGTGTGTGTGTGTGTGTGTGTAGGTGTGTGTGTGTGTGTGTGTGTGTGTGTGTGTGTGTGTGTGTGTGTGTGTGTGTGTGTGTGGGGGGGGGGGGGTCTAGAGACAGGAAGAGACAGACAGAAAGGGAGAGAAAGAGAGAGAGAGAGAGAGAGATACTGACAGATAGAAAGAACACAGAATGCCAATCATTCTCCATCTATCAGCACAGACTTTAGTTCAAAAATTTAAAAATTCATTCTTCACTCATTAAAGTACCCTCCTCTTCCTGTACTGTCTAATTTACACTTCACTGCATGGAGAGACAAGTGTCAGAGCGTCTAGCTCTGTTAAGCAGCACCAGCAGAAGTGTGTGTGTGTGTGTGTGTGTGTGTGTGTGAGAACCCTCCCTACGCAGAGGGTCTATAGTGCAGACAGAACAATAAAATTTCTAGTCTGCACAATTAAAGACCTTCTCTGAGGGGCCGTCGGTGCAGACACTACTCTGATTAACAAGCTGCATAGAGGAGCAAGCTGAATTGTGGGTTTTCAATAATTTTGAAGATAATTGCTCAGGAGGATGATCAGTAATCTATAAAAAAGCTATGGGCCATTGATATAGCTCTACACTAGGTAGATAAAGATACACTGCGATGGCTTATGGCTTTGTAGGAAGACTCTTTAAAAAGAGCTTTAATCTGTACAGGAATTAAGTGTGGGGAATAGTTATTGTTTTTAATTAGACTGGTAGTTTGGATGTGGTTCGCAACAGTCTTGGGTTTCGTTTTGCGGCATCTATAAGTTGCTAGTGCAGTACATAGAAATATGTACAAAACATATCTACTAAACTTTACTCTCTCCTGACTCGAATTCCATTGCGACTGACACTACAGTGCAGGCCTTCCTGACCGTACAACCAACACAAAGAAAGGAGGAAAACTGTGTCCCGCATATAGCTGTAGTCATTCATAATGACAACTTGGTAACCCCCCTCATACAGTAGAATGTTCTAATACAGTGCACTAAAGCGAATTGCAGACAAGGCGTTAAGCATCCTAGAGACTCTGAAAGTGCATCTCACGCACACCATAGTTATTTCAGCAGTTTCTTTGGACGCTAACCTTGGATAAAAAAAATATTTGATGACAGGTTTGTTCACACATCTAAAACCATTAGTCATACCATTCAATGATTCTGAAGTAATCTGAACTTATTTTTAACATAACATTTTGTATTTTATTTGAAATTATTACTGTAAAAGACCGTTTTGCTGTGAGCCTTTTGGACCTGGTCTACTCGGACAAAAGGGTCCTGGACCCATTTTAATCCTAAACCATACGCTGTATCTCAAACAGGCACACGTATGTGGCGATAAGACCGAGTCTGGCACGCGTCTGCTGATCGGAACTACCTGATCCAACCACACACCTCGTTTTCTTCCAAGCACTGACCCACAAGACCAGCCCTCTCCCGAAATACCTGCCGTAGCGCACACGGGCGCTTACAGCGAGGGAATGGTGCAACGCCTGCACAGAGATTGCGAACGGTTGAGTGCCGTTATGGTAATTTGGACAAGCTCCCACAAAAAGAAGAATCTAAATACAGGGTTAATGGTCGGCATAAATTGAATTAGTTTTGATTTGAAGAGTGAGACAGGGGCTATATATTCACAAATGAAAATAGCAGCCTAGGATCAAATTGTACGGTTATAGAAAACCATCGAAATAAATAAAATTACAAGTCAAAGCAGCAGATATTTGAGTAAAATAAGGACAATTTTCAGATGTACCTGACATCTCTACTGGACATCAACACCAAGCATTTTATTACAAATGCAGTAAAAATGCAAAGGGTGGAAAAAGCAAGAATTTGATCTTGGCGTTCAAGCCAACATATTTTACAGATTCTTTCCATCAAATATATCCAAGGAAATCCCCAGCTGAATGTGTTCAGTTCGACCTTTGCTAATGGCTGTTGGGTACACACACGCGCGTGTGCGCGTGCACAGTATGCAGCTGCAGCAGGCTCGAGTGATCCCAGACGAAGCGCGTTTTCTCCGGTAGAATACGGACCCATGGCTTTGGAGAAACCTGGCCTGGAGCAGAAGGTCTGTGCTCAGAGCCAGCAGGTCAGAACAGTGCAGCTGAAACAGAGCTCTGTTTTTTCATTTCCTCTGGTTAGCATGCGCAGGCGGCTAACGGGTCACGTCCCTGAAGAAGAGCAGCGTGTTCTATGGCCTGCAACTTGTTCCACCTTCTGTTTCTTCCTGTCAGATGTCAATTTGACCTGAATTAATCACAGTTCAGACTTGTTTTTTAAAGAATTGCATACATAAACCTACAAGCTTCTCTGAGTGAGTGAGTGAGTGAGAGAGAGAGAGAGAGAGAGAGAGAGAGAGAGAGAGAGAGAGAGAGAGAGAGAGAGAGAGAGAGAGAGATTCTTTGCAGCTTGTCTTCTTTCCACTCATTACCATCTGGAATAACACTTCAAATATGTTGGTTTTTCCAGCAACCACAATTTTAGGTCCACACTTTCTTCTACCGTACATTTTACCATAGCTGAAAACCCAGAGCTCTGCCATTGTGCCTGTGAAACTCCCAAACCAATCAAACACTGCCACTTTATGGAAGGAAAAGCTGGTCTGGCCAAAATCTGTGAATACCTCCACTCAACCAAAGCACCACACACACATAAGCATGGGAGAATTTCAAAATCTACACACATAAATTACACCAGAAAGTTCCAGAAAGGTTCTGTGCAGACTGGGCTAAGAATAGCCAAGACAGACTCCAAAACAAACATTTCCCCCTCACCCAGGGGACGCCCTGGGCTTAAACACCTGCAGGGTGCCGAAAGCTCAATATTTTATTTGAACAACTTATAATGTAAGATATAACACAATTCCCTGAAATTATTTACCCATGTCCCCAAATGTGCATAATATAACCCCTCAATTACCAACTGCCTTGCAGGGTAGTATAGGAAATGTATGGTGTCCTGAAGAATATACACACAAGAAGGGCTGAAAGTCATGGAAAATCTCACACAGGAACTTTTTGTGTGACCAAATTTTGAAGTAATGATTTTCTCCAGTTGATCTATTTTTCTTCACTTTGCTGTGATGGCTTAATGAAATCAGTGGCTGCCATTTGGTGATTCCAGGATCACCCGTGTCATTTGCATCAATCTGAACGACTTCTTGGTAGCATGAACCTCGCCTTGAAGAGTATTGAATATCAATTTGGTAATGATAAATAGAAAAGTCATAAAAAACAAATGTTATATGAATGCTACTACTACCCATCTTTTACAGAGACAGACAGACACACACATACACACACACACACCTCTGAAGTCATTCGTTGATCCATCAGTCTGGACCATCGACCTACAGCACAGAGCAGATGTCTGGAGTCTTTGTCTGACTTTAAACGTCATCTGGTGCTGGACCCAACCCAGATCTGCTCTTACCTGCGTGCGGAGTCTCAAATCTCAGCAGCTGATGTGCGTTTTGGCTCTAATCAGACGTAATGAAACAGCTACTTAGGAACAAATGGACCAGAGACACACACTCACAGGCTAAAATGCTTGTTCACAGATCTCTCTATGTGAGATTATTATTGAAATTCGTGTATCAGAGCTAAATGTATCCACGTGTGCATCAACACCCAACATTAACTACTACAGTGAAAAAAATGCTCTTTTTATAATTTGAAGTGAAAGCTGTGGTTTATTGAAATAAGTATTTTTACTCACCACTAGATAAATGTCCCCAAAACATCAGAATTCCAGGACAGTATCACAGAGTGCACAGCCATATGTTTAAGCTTTAACTGAAATAATATCTTTAGGGCTCAAATAATATGGATTTCTCAACCTTGGATGTACACATTTGCAAATACATCACTGCCTGACAACGAGGAGTGACATGGCTTGTTAATCATTTGGTACATTATTAAAACAGTAATACTGAGATTTTAAGAAACTGATGTATGACTATCACAACCTTTAGCTGCACAATAGACTGTAGATGCAGACTGCACAATACAGCACCAGTCAAGAGGCTGTGGAACATCTCAGACATTTACTGTCAGGTGCTACCGTTTCCTCGCTCAGTCTCCTTCTCTCTGTCTCTCTCTCGATAACGGACAAACGTCTTAAGTTTACAGTTTCAGGCTTTATTTCTGGCCTGTTTTCCTTTCCTCTGATAATGTTTAAAAAACAAATAAAGAAAAACAAACAAAAAAGCATGATATAATCATTTTTGTTCTTTTTTGCGCAGCTGATGTCCTTGTGGCAGGCTCGCATGCGTGTGCACATACATACACACACACTTCTGACTACATTAACCCACCCCCCCCTCCCCCTTCTTGAACCCTCCTTCGACTTGCTTCATTACATTGCAAATCCACTGCCTCCATACAGAATGCAGCAGGTTTGTCTGCAGGGCCCTGCAGTTATCTCGAGCATTTGTATACAGACTGTCTGTACTCCATAACTCGCTAGGTCCTGATAACACTAACACCCTCTGCAACATGCTGTCAGAAACAAGAGATGAAATTAGCTTTGGCTCACAGTATACATATCTGAATAGTGTCTCAAACTATTCCATTGTATTACATGGAATTTATAGGGGAAGGAAAATATATATTTTCATGATATCTGCAGGATATGGACAGTACATTTGTCAATACTGCCAAGGATGTGAACAGGTCAGCCGGTGTATGCATACCTAACTAGACATTTTAGACTAATCTGAACTCATCACAGGGGACACAGTACATTCAACAAGCATCTATGAATAGTCACAGCAGTCATTTTCAATCCCTTAGTTTTCGGTGTCAGGCTTTATGGTGTTCTGGCCTGTGACTGTATTTATCACTGGACTCATGTAATGTTTACTTGCTTTATACCAAAAGTATATAATTAAAGGAAGGGAATGAGGCAGCTAGCTGGAAGCCTCTGGCTTGTTCACCGACAGCCTGCTAGAGGAGCTTATTAAAAGATTGCCTTTTTCCCTGACAAATCTGGGTCTGGGACGACAAGGATTGGGGGGGGGGGGAAGTAGAAAACCAGAGTAATCAAGTTAACGTTAAGAGAAGAAACTATTCACACTATTCCATTTGTGTGTTCCTGCAGGGAGACAGAAAAGAGAGCGAGAGAAACCAGAGAGAGACACACACAAAGAGATAGTGAGAGAGTGAAAGGGAGAGATAAAACAACAGAGGGAGAACGAGGGAGACCGGCTCATGGCAAGAACATGAAAGTGAAAGTGTTTGCGCACGAGGGCGGGGCACTTCATGCATAATGCATGACGTGGAATTTTGGGGAAGAAAGACTAAGCCCCCCCCCCCCCCATTTCCATACCCACCTAAAAGCTGCAGGCCTCAGAGAGAAGAATGACTCTACTTGCTTTTTTGGCTCGTCTTATCTCATCTCCTCCCTCGGTCCTTCTGCCTTTTGTTTTCACATCTATGCTGTCAGGGAGGAAGACAGATGCAGGGAGGTGACTAATGCATCCCCAGACTACCTTTGTCTGGGGAGAGAAGCGCAGGGAGGCGAGACAAGTGGAGGAGGAGGAGGAGGTTGGGCAGAGGGGGTTGTTTTCCAGTGCCACAGATGACATACAGTACCCTACAGTATGAGTGTGATGAGTGTGGGATGGGGGATTCGGGAGGGTCTTTTTCATGAGCTCTGCTGTGGCTGTCTGGACTCATCTGGAAGAAATATGCTAATGATGTCAATAATAAACATTCAGGCGGCATGAATATTCAATTAGTCTGTTGGCCTATTTAACACCATCAAATCACACAAAACCTATTAAATAATCAAATTTGACAGCTAGAAGGTGCATTTTTGAAGAATGTACCTGTGTAGCTTTTGGTATATATATTTATAGATTATAATCACTGTGCTAGACATGGCTTAGCAAATAACGATTTTCACTAAATTTATTCATGTTCCTTACAAACATCTTCAACAAAATTTGCAAAAAATAATCATTTATAAAATAAGAATGGAAAATCTCTACTTTTCCTACACAGAGACGTTCATTCACAGAAAGACTTCATAACGGGTAGCACCTATCCTCCCTCCTGCCTAGACAGAATACCCACACCATTGAACTGTAAAAGCATAGGATCTGCATCTCTGGATGAACAGTGTTATAGCATCTGAACCATCTCTCCATCTGCCCCCACCCCCAACCCCACCTGCTGTTTTGCAGTTCTGTGACCCTGACCGCACGCCTGAGACGCAGAGCTGACAAAAAGAGGAACCACGTGCCCTCATGAAGTCGGAGGGACATTTCTCTGCTATTGGTTGCTGCCAATCGCCAGCCCTGCTCCCACAGACCCAGTTCCGAATGACCCGTACAAAGGACGGGCGGGTAGTGTGAAAGTTTAGAAGGGAGCTTCCGTTTTCTCACGTTCTCCTTGGTGCTACCTTCCCACTGTTCCGCCTCCACCCCTGCGCCCCCCCCGGCCCACTGTCGGCCTTTGCCAGCCGTGCTGTGCCGTGTCTGGGGACATTCGCTGCGCCGTCTGCAGCCAGAGCTTCTGGGCGCACTCTGTGTCTCTGCTTGGTTTGTGGGAGGGGAGGCTCTTCACCCAGGACTCCTCCGACAGGGCCCGTTGGACTTCCAGACTGAGCCAGAGGCCCGGGGCCGGCCTGCTGAGGGCTCCCAGGCCAGGTTGCCTGTGGCCCCCTTCCTCTGGGCCCTCAGGCTGCGGAGGGTCTGTTGATGCTCTTGCTCTCTCCTCACAGCACAGTCTTTCAGGAGATCCTCCACTGCTCGCAGGAAATCATGGCCATACTGTGCCAGGAACTCATCTCCCCCACACACACACACACACACACACACACACACACACACACACACGTTTCAGCATACGACTGGAAACCGTAAGGAACAAAACAAATGTCACGCAACCATGTGTAGGCCTATGCATATTACTAGTTCAACTGGATAACAACTTGTCTCTTAAGCTGAATATTCAATCTGCTCGCACTCAGCTCACACCTTGCAGTTCACAGGAGAGCCGTGGCTGCCATAACGGGCAGCAGTAACCCGGACTAGCAGTCGAGGGGTCACTCCACATAGGCAGGCCTCCTCCCAGCATCACATGACACCCGCAGATAACCACGGCAGATGGTTTACACCGAGACCAGAGCGCACCAGATTTAGGACATTCCGTGCCAACAAAACGCAGGGGAGAAGGCTCACAGAAAGGTGGGAGTGTGAAACGGAGAGAAGATAAATGAGGAGTGTGTTCTGCTGGGCGAGAGGTAGGTGTCAGGCACGCTGTAAATCTCTGATTTCATCCTCGGTGAAGTCACCTGGCTAACGGGAACCAGCTCCTCTGCGGCCCGCAGCTGCCGAGGGCAGCACAGTCTCCGCTGGAATTCTTTTGCGGGTTGTAAATTACAGAAGCACCCCACCGCGACAGCGCGGTGGGAACGCGTCAGCAGCACGTTCCGCCAAGCAGTGCTGTAGCCTTTGGTGGTCTCAGAAGACGTCGCTCTGGGGATGAAGCGTGGGAGTCACATGTAGGGAAAACTTGGAAAGAAAGAACCACCAGGAAAGGGGAAAAAAAGTCAAATCTACGCCCGACTTGGAGGCAACTTCTCACCAGTGTCGGGAGTCCTGCTGTACCGCCCTCTCGCGTCACCCTCTGGCCCTGGAGTCCGGCGGCGGCAGGTAGT
Organism: Electrophorus electricus; assembly: GCF_041902795.1. NCBI lineage: Eukaryota > Metazoa > Chordata > Actinopteri > Gymnotiformes > Gymnotidae > Electrophorus > Electrophorus electricus. The sequence continues at coordinate 3,997,421 of NC_137501.1, forward strand.
AGAAACTCGTCTGAGATAACCAGGTTCAGACGCGCCGACATGCACAGATGTGGAGATAAGCGCACGTGGGAGAACGGAACGATAAAGGCGGAGGACACCGTCACCTGCAGCAGAAAAGGAGGCCGACACACATCACGCCGCCAGATAACGCGTGCTCGGCGCCCGGAGACGGGAGGTGCAGGAGCCGGCACTATCTTTGTCTCGTGGAGAATTGTGTCTTGCCGAATCGCTCGCGGTATCTCTCGGGCTGATAATGGGAGATGGTTTCTATAGTCACGAGGAGTGACGCATTCCAAAGGTCAGCGGTGCTTCGTGGGGAACTGAGGAGAACGAGGGGGCATCTTGTCTCCATCCAGTTACCACGGTAACGAGTCACATCATACCATTCTAACTAGGCAAATGAACTGGGCATCTAGCAAGTCCAGAAGATCTACAAGCCCATGGCCCATTTAGCACTCTCTTCCCCGATCTGCCTGACTGAAACGCGGCTCCAGACGGTCATATGCACAAACTCAAAACCTCTGAGAGGCAGCTGAACAGGACTTGGAGGCTGAGCGAGTGTGCTGACACACGACCGATCCGCGGGGGCGGGGCAGTGTTGGGCAGCCAGCTACGACACGCCACCATTCTGCCGGCGGCTGCATGGGTAAATATTTGCCGTCGGTGCCTCGAGCCAGAGCGGTTTCGTGGCGAGTGCGCGCTTGGCTCTGTAGACAGGGTGAGAGGGAGAGGGAGAGAGAGTGACTGACACACACACACTCACACACACACACACACACACACACACACACAGGGAGGGGTTAACAAGCAGGGAAAAGCCTCTGGGCTGGAGGCGGTTGGTTGCCACTGAAGACCACACATGCAGAAGGCCCTGGGGAAACAGGCCACCTAAGGAAACCTGGAATGAGAGAGAGAGAGAGAGAGAGAGAGAGAGAGAGAGAGAGATGGAAAGAGAGAGAGAGCAAGATGGAAGTACAGTGCATGATGGAAATAGAGAGAGTGTGAGAGAGAGAGTGTGTGTGTGAGACAGAGATGGTCAGAGAAAGAGACGAGTGAGTGAGAGAGAGGGATGGAAAGTGATGGAGCAAGATGTGAGTAGAGATGGAGAAACAGGAGCACATGTGCTGGAGAGGGGCAGGCAAGGGTGATGCAGAGCACAAGGAAGGTCATTCTTTCATTTAGAATGGAAGGTGAGGAGAGCTTCTCTGAGATGGCCACGGGATGCGAGAAATAACAGGGCAATGCAAGAGCTGAAAAGAATCTACCATCCAACGAAAGAACGATTCAAACAACAACAACAACAACACGCAAAAAGAAGCATTTCCATGTGCTGCACAGCCATTGCTCTGCACTGACCAGCGTTGTTAGTGATATCAGCATGAGTAAAGTTAGGGGAGGTGCGGGTTGCCACGGTGAACGCCCACTTGTGAGCACACGGGCGGCAGAGCGGGAGATTAGTGACAGCCCCAACTGGCATCACGCCGCCCGCCCCGCATGTGACAGTTATTATCCCAGAGTGTGCAGTAATGGGGCATGTGTGCACACGCGTGTGAATACAGAGGTCGTTATTAAGGGACTGATGTCAACACCAGGCTGCTGAGTGGAGTCTAATCAGGCCTGCACTGCCCACAGACTCCCACACGGGGAGGTCTGGGCTGCAGTCCATGCTTGTCAGACACCCGTCAGCGCACACTAACACACAGCCTGGCTATGCACACTCACACAAACACACCCCCATCCCTCCCCACCCACACCCGCACACCCACAAACACACACACCCACACAGAAATACACACACTCACATATGCACAGACACACGTACGTACAGGCACATACACACACATGCACATACACGCACGCACACACAGACACACACACGGACACGCACGCACAGATACATACACATATGCACACACACTCTAAAGCGGAGTGTGGTGTACCCACCCACCCACGTCTGCATAACCACACGCACCACACTCTCAGAGGGATTTCCCCCATCATTTCCTCTCTCTTGCATTCTTTCAAGAGACACACAAACGCACCTCATTTCCACAGCCTCACACAAACACATCGGATATCACTGCACACTTTCAAATCGCCACACTGACACAGATAGCCACAGACATAAGTTCGTGCCACATCATACCATTTCACACACTTGTGTTGGCTTTCCGTCGCGCCCTGCTACTCTAACCTCTCCCTCGCAAACGTTCTCTGGCCATGGCGGGAGCATGTGGCCTTTCAGCTCCTCAGTGGAAGCTCGCTCTGGAAGCTCGCTCTGGCCAGCACACCGCCACACTCTCACAAGAGGAAACAAAAAAGCGCTGATATAAAACACAGCTGAACTCCATCCAGTATCTCGGGCAACACATGATAATAATGATGGTAAAATAAACATTCACAGGCCAGAGGAGCCATGGAGAGAAAGCTGAAGTTAATAAACGCAGATGCAAGCCAGGTTCCTCAGAGGTAGGCGCAACTTACCGGGCTCCACACACTCACGCCGGACTACTGTGACAAATGGGAGCTCTTGGAGCGCGAGATCACTTACACACATCACGTGTGCCTGGAAAGATGCGTTTGGGAAGGCAGAGGAAGAGAGAGAAGGAGAGGGAGACAAAGAGAGGGCCCGAGAGTGAGCACTGAATGAGCACTGAATGAGCACTGAGCCACCTTGACTCTCCGTATCTGCACAGAGTTGCTTTTAAAAGCTAACAGGAAGCGGTGAAGAGCTGCCTCTGACGTCGCAGTCCTCAGATCCTCGTAACATGAAAGGACATCTGGAAAGAGAGAGGGAGAGAGTGCTGCATTATAAAGGCCCCGCAGAGCTGCTGCACAGCTCAGAGTGGCTGCGGCGTTCACCGGCCAATTAATCCCGAAATGCAGAAAAACCGGAACATTTGCAATTCAATGTCAAGAGCGGACGATCGGAATGAAAACGACAGACCAGCATCCCTGAAGTTGAAATACGGACACCAGAGATTTAGAGATGTGTGTGTTTTTTCCCCAGTTTAGAAATGTTTGAACTGTAATCCCTCAGAATCTGGAGTGATCATGGACCATTTAAGGCTATTAAGGAGTGATTATGTATACGAGGGACTGAGGTTTTCCGCTGTCAGGGTAAATAAACAAACATCGCTGGCACGATTGAAAGGAGCAGAAACTCTGCACTGCGCGGCCTGTAGCGAAGCCCCTGTGGTCTGATGTGTACTATAGACAGTAAGAGCACAGCAGCCATGTACAGCCAGCTGAGCTTTTAACGAGAAGCTATGAGCGCTGGTGAGACGCAGTGTACGTGCTCAACATAAAAATCAAACAGGTGCGAGGTTCAGTTTATACATACACACACACACACACACACACACACACACACACACGTTCATGCTAACACACTTCGAACAGCACTTTGCTTTCGCGAACACCTGAATAGCCTTGCTAAGTGGCTCTTTACAGGGCCCTCATGTAGTATTGCGGATGCAGACGTGGACACACACACGCACACACGCGCCAGCAGTGACACATGATGTCACTCTGACATGGAGTGACATCATGTACGTTGATAATATTACTCAAACACTATACGCTCTTACATGAAACATTGGTTCAGATTTAAATAAACAAAAAAACCTAAATTATTTAACTGTTTTTACAGAATGTGGAAAGATTCATAATATCACCCCATTCCATTCTCTGATGAGCTATACAGCAGAACAGCTGAGGTGACGATATCCTGAGCTGAGTGAGCAGATCCTGAGGATACGATCTGGATTCCTCCAGCCAAGGTGACAACATCCAGTTCTACTCAAAAACATGACGCCTTTTGGAATCGACATATAGTCCGTACTGATGAGACTGGAGGTTTGAAAGCATTACCTTGCAGTGGAGTGTACAAACTCTGGGAGATGTTCTTCTGGAAGGTGTGGTAAGCCTGGTGGATGCCCTGGACCAGCTCCTCGATGGTCCGGACCTGCAGGCTGCAGGTCCTGTGGAACTCCAACTCAGCTTCGAGAGCTTCTGACTGCCCCAGCACAGATGACAAAATCACTCACTTCCAGACTCCAGCAACAAACCAACAGGGTGATTTGCGTTTAATAGTGAAGACATTTCACAGGCCGCTAATTCTGTTGAAGTTCTGTTTCCTAACAAATGCTGCAAGCCCCATTCAGAGTACACCTGTTTTGAATAAAGGTTAAATACTGAACATGCTTAGGTTCTCTTCAAGGCTTTCCATTGATAACAAAAACACATGACCATGGCTCACCATCTCACAACTACACTCACCATCTCATAACCACGCTCACCTTCTCACAACTACACTCACCATCTCATAACCACGCTCACCTTCTCACAACTACGCTCATCATCTCATAACCTCGCCATCTCACTTTCCCCATCCTACCACGGAAACAGCAGCTCTTTAAATGTGCATTAGGGCCCCAAAACCCAGAGGCAGACAGTGGCAGGCACCTAGGGCCGCGGGGGACCAGAGAGAGGAGCGGAGTCACAAGTGCTGCATAAATCATTGTGCTTTTGCTGGCAGGGTGCAGTGCATCATGAATGATGCATAGGTCGGCCCCTCTCTGCCTCCTCCCAACACGCGACTAGAGCTCTTTTCCTGAAATAACAGTTTCAAGGACCCCGAAAGGCAGAGCGAGAGGGGCGTGCAGGAACGCCCTGGTCAGGTTATTTCAGTATGAAATATTGATTGGCACTGACGGGTTGTTAGCATACGGAACAGGATGCATTACTGTGAACACCAAGGAAGAGGTTGGGCAAGTGGTGGTGGAAACAGGGAACAGATATGCAGAGAGAGAGAGAGAGAGAGAGAGAGAGAGCGAGGGTGAGAGAGAGAGAGGGTGTGAGAGAGAGAGGGTGAGGGAGAGTGAGAGAGGCAGAGTGAGAGAGGCAGAGTGAGAGGGGCTGGAGAGAGATTTTGAAAAGGAAACTCGACGCTAAAGCACACGACCACCCTTCTCTGTGTAGAAGAGAGACGCAACTGAGCTGGTACAGCAGTGTGTCCATCTTCCTCTAGCCCCCTCTCTCTCTCTCACTTTCTTTTTCCATTTTCCTTCACCAGTGTAGGCACACCCACCTGCTGCTGGGCCATCAGTACTGAATGATTGGCGGCTTGGCTGAGGGCCAGGGCAGCCCGCCTGGCTCGCTGGAGGGCCACTCCCTGGGGAACAGCAGGCAGTACTGCCAGGATGTTCTCCACCTCCAGGATCACCCGCCGCTCTGGGCAGGCCTACAACACACACACACACACACACACACACACACACACACACACACCACCCACCCAGGCACAAACAGTGAGCTGTAGACCAAGTAATTTCCTGCCAAAGAGACAGCTTCAGGACTCAGCTCTTGGGAATTTACAAGAAACATAATTAGTCAACAGGGAGAAAACAGGCAAGAAACATCATGCTAATTCTACACATACTGCTTCAGGCAAGCACTGGTTAGGCTTATAATCAGTGCACGCTTCAAGATATTTGTAACTAAGCAACTGGTTGGTAATCAACTGAAAAACTATTTTACCAACATATCAACCAAATCTAAGGCTACTGACAGTTCCCAAATGAGAGAGTCCATAGGACCTCCAAACATTCAGCCCAACCCAATCTCCACCCCCCCCAACCGGCATGATTTGGCCATGATTCGCAGTGGCAGTCGCATGTGAACTGACCATGTGGCGGTAGTCACATGCTTGTGCTGGGACCACCCTGCCTGTACAAACCCCCACCCATAGCGGACCACCGTGCAGGGTCATGGCTAGGTGTAAAACACAGCAGAACTGTGGTGTGTGGGAGATCGACTTAGAGGCCGGACTCACACCCAGCACTCTAATCCTGCTTTTCATCCGCTGGGCTTGGCAGGGCAACTGGTACATGGTGTCTTTCCTTAAAAGCCTCCAAGCATAAATACTGTGCAAACCCTTAACCATCTGGGTCACACACTGCACCCCAGCACACAAGACACACGCCATTAGGAGTTAAGAAGTCATGCTTCGGCTTTGAAAACTAAAGTACAAAATGTTAAAATATAAGTAGACACAAGTTTTCAGACTTTTCCCAAGTTTCAGACTCATCTTATTATTCGGGTTTTTCCTCATCAGCCTTTTTGGAATATTTTGTAAATGTATTAAAAACAAAAAACTGAGACATAAATGTACATAAGTGTTCAGACCCTTTACTTCGTATTTGTTTAAAACATCTTAGGCGGCAATGACAGTTTCACGTCTTCTTGGGAATGTCCACACAAGCCTTTCTTTTGGCACACCTTTCCCTTGGAAGTTTCTCCCATTCTCCTTGGCAGAATCGCCCAAACATGGCCAGGCTGGACAGGGACTCTCTACTGGGTTCAGGCTCTAGCTGGACCACTCCAGGACTTTCACTCCTCGGTTTGCTTGGCAGTGTGCTTTGTTAGCTCCCCCCCCCCCAACCCGAGTAGCCTTACAGTCCTTGTCTCAGAGAAACCTCTCCAACTTCCCCTAACAGTTTAGCGTGTGTCTGTGTCTCTTTTCAAAGCTGGGATGCTTTGCTAGGCTAGGAACACAACATGGCTGTTTGGGAGATTCTACTTTTTCTCTAGGTCATAAAGCTATAAAAGACACACACGCGGAAACTCTATCTCTTTGGGCAAGTCAAGCAAATCTGCTTACTCTTTGGAAAAGTGAGACAGTAAGCTGAGTCAGGTTTTCATCCGACACGTTTGTCGTGATGAATTATTCAATAATGAAAAGAGTTGTGTTGTGGGTGAGCTCATCACCAAACGCTTGGGGGGGGGGGGTTATCAGAACAGGCAACACCACAGACATTTCAGGGCCATACTGTGGCCTTTACACTACGCTGGCATATGTAAATATGTTGTCGTTCCTTAATTTGCTGTATGATCAAATCACCAAGCCTACATCTGACACCTCACTGCGATTAAAGATGTGGACTGACAGTTTGCTCCAATCATACATGACATGACTGCACGGAATCTGTAAAAAGCTAATTCAGTATCTCGTGTTTTGAAAATGTAGTGCCATCAATATATAGATTATACAGAGGATGTTTCTTTACCTACGTTCACTGGTTAACGCACCCAAGTCATTCTCCCCCACTCTACAACCAAGCCTACGAACCAATGTACAAGTTAATATTAATATTTAAACAGCCAGCTGACAGGATGGATAAACCTATTTAAAAAGGAATCTAATGGGAAGCAGGGACGCTTGGCTTCGCAGTGCTGGGGCCGCGCCCTCGCTGTAAATCAGCTCTGTGGAGCATCAGTCCAGCAGGGCTCCCTCACCCAGGCGCCCCAGCGGTTCGAGCCATCCTTGGGAGTAATGTTGCGGGGGGTGAGGTTGAAAAAAGCTAAGCCCCCGCCGTTTCCAGCGTACGGTGTACCTCAAGGGTCCCGTGCCATTTCAAGGGCACGAATAAACACCATCCGTTGTCTTGACATGGCCCGATGCAGACCGGTCCTCATCGACTGTGCGCGGACAGGGACCGCTTTGAAGCAGCGTTTTTTATTTATGGTTTGAAATGGAAATGCGGTCTTCGTGCCGGCCGGGCCGGTGGATTACTCTGTAGAAGCAGACAAAGGGAACTGTTTAGATTATGGCTGTGTCTCTCTTTTGCCACTGTGTTTAGGCTGGGTTTGGCAGAGCTTCAATAATGCTCTCAAAAGCTTCCTGGGAGACCAAATGGCATTCTTACTTCTGAAAGGAGATCACAACTTCAAAAGTGTATTTGTAGAAAGAAAGCAAAAAATAAAAAATAAATAAATACACCACCACCGGGAACAGTGACTCAAATCAATAATGGATTTACAGGCCATATGTTTTCACTGGATTCAATAATTTACTCTGCCTTGAATTTTAAATAAACAGAACAGCACTGGGATAAACTGCAGACACTCCACTTCAGAAGCAGAAGAGTCAGAGCTGTTGTGATGGTGGACGTAGAAAAGAACACCGCTGCTTATTACAATATTCAAACAAGTCTCCAACTGCACTGAAACAAAGACTTCTACTGCACACGGGATAAGTAAAAAAAAAAGAAGAGCACAGACAAAGCCCAGGAGCGGTCCCGGGGGTCCCGGCACTCAGGCCAGGTCTCAGCACACCTTTCATCTCGGCCTTCAGGCGTGGAGAAAGGCGCTACCACCGGTCTCTCTCCTTCCATTCTCTCTTTCCCTACCTTACTCTCCTTTAATTTCATCATTCTTTCATTGGTACATGTCCTTATTATTTTCTCTCTTACTTTTGATTTTATCCATTCCTGGGCACAGACGTCAGACTCTGGGAATTGCAATAAATAAATAAATAAATAAATAAATAAACAAATAAACAAAATGTCATTGTTCTTGCACAGTAACAACAGAGCTATTCTATTCTATTGAACACGATGTTCGATCCATGTCTGCAGCTTGACCCCGCCTCCCCCTCGCCATGGAGACGTCCCCGCTGGTGCATGGATAGCATCCCTGCCTGTTTACACCTGCTCAGCGGCACGGTTTCGCCGTGCACCAATTAGGGCCTAATTAAATACTGGGTGCTCCAGCCGCGCTAGCCTGTTTCTTTTCCTGGAAGCTACTTTGATCTGCTCTGACAGATAAGGTGTCTGCTCTGGAGCATAACCTTCCACTTGGAGAAAATCCAGTTCATTAAAACAGGCGTTTCTAAGGGAGGAGTGGTGAGGCTGTTTGGGGATATTTATAGTTAAAAGAGGCCCAAGTGTTTGGGACTGTTAATGATCTCTTTATGCGAGTCTGCTGATTCAGGCCCAGTGAAGAGAGATGACAGCAGGAAGATCCAGCTGTTGCAGGATTACAAATCCCAATCTGCCCACCCTTTGTTCGTTTTAACTCAGATTCCACTTTACTGAGGCAGAACGCGAGGTAATCATGGCTTCTGACGTTTCTGTCAATAAAGACAGTAACATCAGTTTTGAGGTATTCTCTTGGATTTACTGTAAAACTAGCTGCAATACAACAAATCTGCATGGTGAGCTCTCTCTCTCTCATTTGCTTCTAGAGAAGGACAAAACCAATTTGGCTTATGATGCAGCACCCTCACGCCACGTCAGTCAGAAAACGATAAGCGACCGCACACCCCATCTGCCAGGAGGTACATCTCCCCTGCGCTTTCGCCGTCAGCCTCGCTGTGAGTGTGGAACACACCTGCTGAGAGTCAATCACAATTCATTTCCTCTTCCTTCACTCCCCTGCCCACCTTTTGCCTCATTTCCTCCTTTTTTTTTTTTAACCCCCCCTCCCCCAACCGCGCCCTTTTTTTTTTTTGCAGCTAGGCAGCATCTATCTGAACAATAAAGACCCACCAGTACAGCCGCTCAGGTGGGTGCGTAAGAAAAATGGCAGCGACATACATCGTTCGTTTCTCCTACTTCTCTGCGAGAAAATTTCATTTTATCTCATTTGGAAGCTACGCAGAGGGAGCAGGTGTTTGGGCTTCAGGCTAGCTTAACAGCAGCCAGTGCACCTCTGAACCTTGACATAAAAGACAGATAGATAGACAGATAGACAGACAGACAGACAGACAGACAGATAGATAGATACAAATGTGTCAATATTGTCAAATGTGACAATATACGCTTATGTGAACAATTCTTCTTTGAAGTGACCACTGAGCTAGCAAGCATCAGGGTCAGGATCCCCAAGGCACTGCAGATACCTTGACGTGAGAGAACTGCCCATTGTAATACCCACACCTCTGGTTAAAGAGCATCTTTGTGTTCAGATGAATTTGGGAAACCCAGCCCAGATTTATTTAATGTCTTGAATATTCTTACTCAGCAAAAGTAATTACTTCAACTCAGGACATTTTACACTCAGGATTTCATTAAACCATGCCTCTTGGACTACGATGCAATCCAAACCAGTTTAGGTTCTTCAAATTCTTACATAGGATATCTTTAAAAACCTACAGCTCTTTTCTGCCCTGTTATATATTATGCTCTCAGACCTCTTTCTCTCCTCTATGGTTTTTCTTCAAGTATTAATGAGGTTTAAAGAGCATGGTGTCTGAATAAAACATCAAAGCCAGATTACAGGGTCTTTCAAATTATAATTAAGGTTTGAGGGAAAGGTGCTTTGTGTGTCATAAAACAAGGTTGAGGTCACAAACAAATTTTATGTAATATTAAATAAATATCCGTGTCTTATTAAAAAAAGGATCAGACTCAAACTCAAATGAGAACTGGGACACTGTCTTAGGGGAAAAACCTCATTTACCTTCACAGAGAACCGAGTACACCCAATCAGAGGGCTCAACATTCTACTGAATCTTAATTAACATTTTTTAAGTGCTATGCTTCCACTATACCACAAATGTATCACTGGTAACTTATAACACCTCAGTGAAAAGACAGAAATATCAGAAAACAGTTGTTAGGACACTTAAACAAAAGAAACCCACACTGCCCTTATCTCAGATTAGCTGACAATACAAATCCAACACCCACACCATGCTTTGTTGCCAAATCTAGATACTGAATATGTTGTTTCTCTGAGATAGGCCAAGCACCTTATCTCAACACACTATGCCTTCAGTGTGACAGCGTAGCCATGGCGTTAGCATTTACTTTGAGGGTGGCTAAGGAAAAACAACCAGATATGGGTAGGTGTGAATCAATTGCTGAAGTCAATCATTGGTAAACTAAACATAAGGATGTGCATGAGGTAGAGCCTGTGGGAGCAAACCGTAGCAGCTGATGCTGAAACACCTAAAAACCCAGGGAGAAGAACCCCTCAGAATTACAGGCCATCAAAGATGATATGCGGTGTGCACCTGTGCTTTCAAACTCTGACCTGTAGCTGTGTGTTAACCGGGGACGCACAAATCAATCGGGGCTCAAAGTCCCGTCGCTCCTGGGGTCCCAGCTGTGCAGCCTTTGAACCTGTTTTAAAGGCAGGTGCTTTAGCAAGGCCTTTTTCTCCCACCTGAGAGCGCGGAGCAACCAACAGACAAGGCCCCCCCCACAGGAGAGACCGTCTGATCCCCCAGGAGCCCACGATGGATACGGGCGCTCCGTGCAATCAGCCTCCCCGAAAGGAAGCCATTTACCTTCTCTCTCAGACTCCGCCGCTTGCCGCCTCTGAGCCGACGTAATGTCGTCTCTATTTGTTCTCCCACTGAGGCCAAAATGCTGTAATTGAAAACAAGCACGTGTCAGCCTGTATAATGAGACAGCCTGAGACACCAGCTAAACTCCCAGCACATGTACAGGGAAACATGCCTTACCGCGATTATGCGCTACACACAGGAAACGTCATTCCAATCAGGACCCCAAGATCCATCATTACACCCAGACCATTAATACTAATAGTTTACAGTGCCAGAAGGGTACGCCTTCCTAACAACTATTAACAACGGTGCACACGCATCTAAAGACGTAATAAATCATACAGCTTGGTCCTGATAAATAACACATGAGCCACTTTGCTACACACCGTGAATGTCATCTCTGCATGTTGGGGGCATGGTGGCGGTAGGATCTCCCCGTTTGGAGCTGCGCTATTGGCAACATGGCTTGCAGGCGATGACAGTTGTCCTCCCTTCTCGATGACGATCCAAGCACGTGCATCTCAGCGCAGGGCTGTTATACCCGCACACCCAGCACCCCGTCGGAAGGACATCCCTGGACTGCGCACACCCACGCTAACCCCCAACCCCCCCTGGGGAGGACATCCCAGGACTGCGCACACCCACGCTAACCCCCAACCTCCCCTGGGGAGGACATCCCTGGACTGAGCACACCCACTCCCAAGGGATCGGCTAACAGAAGACTCCATATTTCCTGATGTCCCACAAGCCCAGGTCTTCCAGCTCAACAAGCCCTTTTATTCGCTGGGCTTCTTATGAGCCATGTAGAATATACCACAATGATATACAGCTTCCTTCAATACAACATGGGACACATGTAGAACATAATTTATATCAGCCCTTTATTTTTTTCTCACAGACAACTTAAATGTTTGTGGCCATTTACAATTGAAGGAAGGACAAACGAGCATTTTCATATCATATTAATTATTTTAGAAGGCTTGCTTTGCTTGAATTCACTTCTTTATAGCCTGTTTAGATGAATTTGACTAATTTCAATGAGGAATCTAATCAATTAAAACCAAATAAATCAATTTAAATAATTTGACTTTAATTAATATTTTAATTAGATTTTAATTTCAAGCCATTGGCATAAGCCAAAATTTCCCTCTGAATTACTGTAATGAATTATGAATTTGACTCTCCAGCAAACCCTGAATTCATCACAGGGGGTTGAGGGGAGGTGTGAGGTTCTCTCAGTCTACCTCTCCTCTGGCTTATCGCCAAAGCAAGTCGGAATTCTAAAGTGTCAGGTTTCATTATGCTCTGTCACATGTGGATAGCATATCATTTCAATGAGGGATGAGTAACACCCCTCCCCAAAGCCCTGGCAGCAGAAACGGGAGGGGGACCGGAGGGGTTGATGTGGGTGTGGCAGGCTCCCAGCTCGGGGATACAGATGAGCTGCTCCACGGGGAGGCCAGGGCTGAGCGACGGCCCCGCCGCGCCCTCCATTTCTCCCCGGATCACCCCACGTGAAGTCAATATGTCCAGGGCAGGAGACATGTTGCGTAGTCAGCGGCCCAGTACAGGTCAGAGAGATCAGCATGGAGTGGAGGACGAGGCTGCAGACAGCTGGTCGGGGGCGAGACGGAGGGGCTGCATGGGACAGGCGGCAATTATCTCCGCACCGCTACTGACGGAACGGCGATATTTCAGTCCCCTTCTTTCTCTTGAGGAAATTACTTCCGCCACAGCGGCACAGGCTTAATACAAGAGTACGGGATGTTTGTTACAGGATGTTGTGCAGGTTTAACTGAAGTGCTTGCACGTGCTTAAGCAACATTCACTGACTGATGCGCTACAAGGGCACCTCGGTTGGTTGCAATGGTCAGGCTAAACGACACACCTGGACGGCTCGCTTCAACATCGGCAGCTACACTTCGCCGGTTTGCATTCTTCCCTCCGCTCTTCTGCACTGTGCATTCCACCGCTTGGCTTCACAAGCCCTCATGCAGGCTAATTTCAAGCGCAAAAGTATCGGTTTCCAAAACAAAGACAACCCCCATGTCACCGCTACTAGCTTAGACACCCCCACGCTCCAGGCCAACAATGGGGTTGCTAATGATGGACGTTCTGCCCGTCCAGCCGGGCTGGGGAGGCCGGGGTGAGGTGATCCGCTTACCCAGGGTGTCGAGGGTATGATGAGGGACAAGGTCAGAAGGTCATGGCAGCAGCGGGCCAGTACTGTGCAGCAGAGGTGGGCGTGGTTCAGAAGGTGGACGTAGATGGCGGAAGGAGCCTGGGGCACCGGGACTTGTTTGGGGGACAATCTCGGGAAGGGGCGAGAACAAGGCCGAGGGTCCGCCTGATCCCATGCAGGTGCCTGAACAGCTGGCTGAACCTGGACTCCAGAGCGCTCTGCAGAGGACAATGGAGGAGAAAGGCAAGCATCCATCAAAGCAGCAGAGCTGGACGCGGGGGACTGGCTGAAAAGATCCTGCTGGGGCCCTTGCGCCTGTCTGACAGAAATGCGCCTGCCGGTCCAGGCTTGTAGGACGCTTTTCAGGTGAGGATGAAATGGGGGGGCTTTCGTTTGCGCAACGCTACACACCAGCTCAAGGTGACAGGAGCAATAACAACGCGAGACCAAAAGAGCGGGAACTGGAAAAACTGGGACCAAACAATAATGACAAAAATAGACACATGCAGCGTAAAAAACTTGACGTGTGTGGTATTTGAGGAAAAAAAAAAAAACCTGCAAAAAAACACCATGCTTGCGTGACAGCGGCACGGAGGGGCCGAGACACGAGTGTGGTGGAGGAGTTTCTCTAGTACCCATAATGAACTCAGAAACAAAACGAGCACGGTGTCGAGCTGGGTAAAGGCAGACGAAAAGGTAAAAAAACCAAAGCAGACGGCTGGCAGTAGGAACTTGCCGCGTGGACTCGGCGGCAGCGGCGGCTCAGACCACGTCTGACGTTCTAGGGGCAACGCGCAACACTAGAGACGGGCACCTGTGGGCTTGATCTAGGGGAGAAGGGGCTTAGAACTAAGGGGACTGGCAACGGGATTGGCATGGTTTGTGTGTGTGAGCGGGCATGTTCCTCTGGCTGGGTGCCCGACATGCTGTAACAGTTGGTTAAATATTTATTTTGCCACTTTGTTTTCAAGGGACAAGACAGGGAAAATGCATATTGCAGTAAGTTGACCGACAACTTTTTCTCATCTTTTTAAATCTAGCTGTCGTGCAGGTTGACAAGTTAAATATGTTATAAAAATACAGTTGGCTTGAATAAAAGTGCATTTGAATGGGCACTGAACTGACATTTACCGCATGTAAACAAGAAACAACGTTCAGATTTTTCGATGCCTTTGGCTGTAACGGCATCTCCCCTCAGCCGCCACACCTGCCCCACCTTCTCAGGTGTTCTCCTGCTCCGCTCCTCTTTGGTATTGGTTGGTTACGCAGGCTCCCTCATAGTGAGCCCCCTTGTTAAAAAAAAGAAAGAAACGCAATCCTGCCCCTTTGACCGTGCCGTCAGAGAGGAGAGGCTCACGTGCTCTCCATTACAGCGGACTTATGGCCAATTTGTAGCGCGGGTAGCCGAAGGCTTGATTTAGTGGGCACACATGGCAATCGGGCACGGCTGGGGTACGCTTAAGTGTGAAATTATTCCAGATGACATAGTGCGCGGGTGGAGGTGAGCTATCTCACCGCCTCAGAAAGGCTAAGAGCTTTAAGCATGGGAGAGTGAAGGCACGGCAGGCCAGTAAGCGATTGTTCATGGCCCAGTAAAGCCGCGAGAGGATTTACAGTGGGGTATTGGGACGCTAAAAATTCCGCTTGATCCTCCACCTGAACTGGACGCTGCCTGCATCCCAAACACGAGATGGGTGTAATTCAACTTCTCACCCTTTCTCATGCTCCAGAGTTACATGCAGCTCAGCACTGGTCAGCCCGTGCATTCCAGAGGCGTGATGTAATGCTACGGCATAGCTGAGAGACGTTGCTTGGTATGGGGCTTCATGCAAACGCTGCTGGCATGCATCTGAAGTTCACTTACTGTTTGGTTAATCCTGACTAGAAAAGTACATTTTCTGAGTGGAAACTGAGAATGGTGAGATTCCCACTGCAAAGCTCACGTCTCAGTTTTGGCTTAAAAACAGCAAACAGGAGGAGGAAGATGGATCAGCTAGTCCAGCCATGTAGGTGAAGGGTGAACAGTGAGCGTGTGTGTGTGTGTGTGTGTGTGTGTGTGTGTGTGAGAGAGAGTGAGAGAGTCTGAGTGAGTGTGGAAGAGAAAAAGCAGGAATGGGAGCGTTATCATGGAGCTCAGGCCTGCCCATCCACATGTGTTTCCCATCTGTCCTGCTACGGACCGTCATCCCTGTACACTTTCAAATGTCTGCTTCTCCCTGCGCAAACAAAATCGCCAGGATCAGCGGACCCCTCAGCCCAGTTGCTGTGGGGGGGCAGAGATTTGAACAGCCCAACAGCAATCCCAAATCAAGAGAGACTTAAATAGGCAATAGCATCTTCCACAAGACAGCTAAACATATTTGGTCAGAAAGAAAGAAAGAAAGCCTCATATGCTCTACCTCCCAACAAATTTCCCATTTTTCCAGAAGCATGCTTTTTGGTTAACACTGAACAGTAGGCACTTCAATTAATTCCCCGCACCAAATGAATCCTCGCTGAACAGAACTAAGACAACAGCATCAATTACACTCACAAATCACTTTAGTAACAATGAGTCATCGTTAAGTGCTTTAACAGAATGAACAGAATGTCCTTCGAATGCAGTTGAGCCTGGCTAAGAATGGATAAGTAGCAGAAACATGCCCTCTATTACTTCTGTCATTCTAAATCGGTTTCCAGAAAAGCCGAGACACACACAGACCGCCTCTTCTTCCTTTAATGACTTTTACGTAGCGCCATATGAGGCCTCATTATACCCAAATGTCATTAAGGCCGCGCACGAGCTTGCTCCAACACTCCCCGTCCCATGTTGGCACCTCCCAGACTCCCTCAAATGAAGCGTCAAATGTTAAACAGACCATTACCATATATTAATATAAATTATAGAAATGGCAAACAGAGAATGTGGTGATTGGCTCCCTCCTCAATCTCTGTTAGAGATCTAATTTACCATGTCCAAAAGGTTTACAAGTAAAATAAGACCCGCTTGTAAAATCAGATTTCAGCGATGTTCAGTGGAAATGCACATTTTCAGAATGTGTATTTTCTAATAGAACTGTGAAGCTGAAGAGCTGCTGTCTCTGGAATAACTGGAATTCTAACATGAGATGTTTGGATTCCCAGTGTGCAGCTGTGCCGCCGCTCTCCAGGGAAGGGCCGTCAAAGGAAAATGCACTTTAAATTCAAATTGGTTCACAACATTCCTTGTTGTTATTCCGTCCACTGTGGAGAATGAGAGGGTGTTGGAATGGGGAAGGGTGCGCTTTAGGAACGATCCAGGACAAAATCTCTCTGGAAGCCCAACAAAGCATGGGAGAGAGGATGGACAATCCGCTTGAAAAGCGATTATTCAGAGAAAGGCAAGAACTGTGAGAACATCCAGCTATTTCAGACGATCAGCTATGAATGACACAATCTCCCAGTCTTATTAGGATTACAGCTGCCTCCGTACCACATTACATTTGGAGCATATACAACAAGGACAAACAGCAGCCTTATTGTATAAAGACCACAGAACGTACAGGACATTTCACAGCATTCATATGCAGAAAAGTCTATAATTAGTTTTTGATTTTATGTCCAGTTGAAGGACACAGACGGTCTGTGATTGGTGCTTTGCTTAAATGTTGACCTTCAACCAAAATAAGGACAATTCTCCCCTATTTCAGTGTTTAGTCAGGTAGTGGTCTAAATCTACCCCCACTGATGACGCCCAAGTTACCGATGGTACTCCACCACTCCAAGTATCTAGCACTTTAGAATTATTTCAGAAATCTGGAACAGGTCATGTAATCCAGTTCTTTAACCACACCACCATATGAATCTTGTGTGTGTGTGTGTGTGTGAGAGAGTCAGAAGCAGGTTGATTAGAGGGAAGATGTCCAGCCTCCTTTGAATCTACTGGCTTTGCACTACATCCAGAAGACGCTGCATTCCCCCGCAGATCAGGCTGTCTTCTGCACCGCTAGCAAGATTCAAGTTACTGGCGGCCTGAAACGTTTTAACTAGAAGTAGAGTGCCTTGACGTGGGCCCCAAGAGAGCCAGAGAGAAATCAGCCCCTGGATATGCCACTGCATTTTAAGAAGTCCTGAATTCTGACAGAAGCACAGCAGGCAATGACTACTTAGTAGAAAGATTACACATTAAAATGTACATTCTCTACCTCTACAGGAGATAATTATCTGTAGATGTGTTATATACAATAACTGTCAATGAAAAATGCTGAGAAATATGATAAATGAAAATTCTGGAAATTACATGCGCGCACACACACACACACACACACACACACTGCATATTGATAAATGCAATGCAAGTGTATATGCATATCTGCAATACTAGCTATAAACAGTGGAAGGCATTGTACTTGGCAGGAGGATTATCGCACGAATGGGCGATATTGGGACGACCGAGCAAGGCGCGTGAGATCAGGGGCCCACTACTTGGCCTCACGCCTCGTGCCCCATTCACACTTCCAGCTCTGAGAGCATGGGACAGGGACTAGAACCTAGTAGGAGTCAAATTGATTAGAGTTGTGATGTGGCCTTTGCTACAGCTGGTCCGAGACGGGCCACGTGACCTCAACCGGGGCCTGTTTTCAGGACAGTGGGAATGGGTAAGACCAGGCTCACACCTCTGTGCTGCACACTCCATTATGCCCCAGTTTAAAAGGTTCAACAGAGTTTACTCATCGTCACATTTACACTGTTACGAGCAGTAAATTGTTCTAAAATAACAGACTAACCAAGCAGATGGAGAATGGTGTTTTCTGTACTAAATGTGAGGGAATTATTTCTAATCTTCACCCCACCTAAACAAAAAAGAAGCAAAAGCTCTCTTCCTCTGACGGGGCACAAAGACACGCGCAGGTCCAACACAATGATCTCTCCCTGCCAGACAAAACCCGTTGCCCTTCGGTTTCCACTTGCTGAAGGTTTAGGTTGTGTGCCCTGCCGTAACAGAGATCCAGGAGGGTGATGGGCTGCTTTGCCAGTGGCGAGCCACGGAGCAACCAGGCCACGGCGACATCCTCCACTGCGGTCTCCTACAGATACAGCCAAATCCGATTAGCTTCCCTCGCCTACTGTCCGGCCTTCCTACGCTGCTACATCAAAGGAACGGGATTATTTGGACAATGCCTATAGATGAAAGCTTCACTACCTTCAGTGCAGTGATGCACTTCAAAGGGCACAGCAGTTTTTTTTTCCGTTTTTTTTTTTTGGGGGGGGGGGGGGGGGTGAGAAGGGAACTGTGGCACAGGACCGTGGAATATCAAAGCAAGCGCAGCATCAGAAACCATGACGATTGAGCAGACTGAGGGGAAAGAGGTGACCGGCCCATCTTATTTCTCCACTCCAACATCAATGGCCAACCAGACATTGCTGAAATTGGTTTTGATCCTTCTCATGCAGTCCTTCTCATGCAGAAACCACAGAATCGTGATCTGAATGCTACAGAGTTTTCTCCATCCTAAAAATTGGGTTGAACTAAGAGCTACGTTTGCAGCCAATTGGACTGATAAAAAGCAGAAAAACACCAATAAAAAAAGAAAGAAAAAGAGACAAAAGCTTGATACATTTTGTAAAACAAAGAAAGAAGTATCAGAAATGGATGACGTAAGGGGAGGAGGGACAGAACGAGAGGAAAACTAAGTGAACTTGAAGGCTTGGTGCAAAGCGAATGGCATGAGAGAGAGATGGAAAGATGGAGAGAGACCAGAACTAAATGAACCTGAAGGTTTGACCACGTTCCTTTGGGAGGAGTGTGCAATCTAAATTTAATTGAAACCCTGCTTCACCAGTGCCCCATGCTGGACCCAGTTATGTTCAGGATCAGAAAAAACACGTCATAAGCCCTGACATTTACACCGTTGCACACAACGAAAATTTTCACTACATCGATCTCCTTCCTCCACACTTTGATAACCCTCCATAGAAGCATTTTACAAGAATTTCACACACTGTACAAAAAACACGCTCTAGTAATGTAAACTAAACAAATGACAAACTGCTTAGCAAGACCTGGGAGAAACGAAAACCGCATCTGACAGAGGAATTGATTTGCTATTAGGTGGTAGCACAGAGAGAACACAGCGTGTGCTTTCGATTGTTTTAGTCATTTCAGCTCGTCATGTTTGTCATGTACCACTGCATCACTCCATCTGCAGAGCCCCAGGCCTGCATGGGCGGTAAACCGTAGCCGCCTGACTCTGCGGAGCGTCATTTTGTTCGGTGCTCGTCTCCGCTGCTGTAGTTGGCTGCGCTGGCTCTTTAGGTCGGAGACGTGCACCCGCTGCTACTCAGCGACGCAATGCACGCATGATGGTGACCGCGGCTAGCACATTCTTTCTAGAGAACATCTCGAATGGTTTCCATCATGTCGGTTAAGGCCAGCCTTCAGAGCAGTCTAGCAACACGGAATGTAGCTGCACAACTGATCTGAGCACAGCTGGTGGAGTTCAAGCCAGCCATACGACCGTCGACTTTGGTGACTCAGATGAGCATCTTTGGGAGAGACGTCAGCTGGACATTGCTGGCAGTAGATGATTTGGGAAATGCTCATATTCAGAATCATCCACATTATCCCACTTTTACCACGCCGCTTTCATTTTTGGAAACATCAGCCATCCTGAATTGCCTCAATAAAAATGTTTATTAAAAGAGGGTTTCATAAAGCGTTCTTGAAATGTATTTACGCTCAATCACAAAACTCGACCACCACCGTCAAATCCCACAATTCCTTGCTGTGGGAAATTCAACAAAACATCTTCAACAAAAGACATTTCTCAAACCAAGTGAACTGCTGGCTCCAGCTTTCTAGCTGTGCTTACAAAGCAGCTCCTGCTGGCTGAAACAATCCTGCAGAAAAGCAAACTTAAATCAAGCAGACATGTCTTGCCCTGCTGACATGCTTGGGATGTTTTGGGGATATTTTTTCCCTCGCTTGGTTCAACGTAGTTACTGGCAACAACAGCGAGTCTAAAATGTTTATTTTAAAAGATGAGTATCAGTTAGTGAAGACTGTCAACATTTACCGGAATGATGACTAAACAGAAGAACATGTTGAACTGGTTAGCCAGTTCCTTTATGTTTGATTCCCCATGCTTGGTTCACCCAGGCTAACTGACGTTCAATGCGATCTGACATTTAGCATGAAGAATCAGCTAGCGTACCGTTGGCTAGCCTATTACGTCACAACGGTCACATGGATGCCATTTGGGGGGGGGGGGGGGGGGGAATCGTTTGGTTGAAATTTCGTGTTCATTGGAGGATCTACTGCAGCGTCAGAGCCAAGCAAAGCCGACCCCGCCCCCGCAGCGCTTCTCTTCTGGCAACAGACAAACGGTAAACGAAACAAAAAAACAGCAGCCATCTTCACAACTGCTGGTTGTCTACTGACAGATTCGGGGACTGACATGGCCCGACACACGTACTGGCAGATTCAGGAACCTTTATATTCTTTACATACTTATTCTTTATTTTCTTATTTTTTAAAAAAAAAGTAAAATCATACATCCTTCTTAGAAATAATCATCAAATCTTGTTACTATAAGAACGAAATCTTCTGATGAAACGTTTCTTCCACACCACACACCTAGCCTGGAAGCAGAGCTCTGCATACCAGGAATATTTGAAAGCAAACCACACACAGACAGCCCTTCCTGCCAGTACAGCAGTGGACCAATGACATCAGCTCCGCTTTGAGGTGAAAGATTTCTACAGGCAGTGCAATTACCAGCTGCAATCAATGGGGTAGTGTTGGATCACAGAACGCTACCCAGAATTACAAACGAGAGTTCATTTTACTGTTATTTACTGTTTGTACAATGGTTCTCTTTGTGTCTGGTTAGTTTTTCTATTTAAAAAAAACAAACAAACTCAAATCTCACTGTCAAAATCTAACAAAACAGAGACAACACAACGAAATTAAAAGTAGCCTGTGTGAAATTAAGATCAAGACTCAGAGCAAAGGAAAAAATTCAAGACTAAAGATTCAAATTAGGTATAAAGTAACAACCGCAGACTGAACATCCTTATGCAGGCTGCCCTGGACACGACAGCTCGTTTCAGTGCCCTACCACATTCATTTCCGTCTACCATGATACGCCAGTCTCATGTCTGCCAGCCTTGTCTTGGTGTGGAGACAAAAAAAAACAAAAAACAGACACTCCGCCCGCCGCCGCAGGTACGGTGAAGCTGCAGGTGACCCCAGACTCATGTCACGGGCAGTGGAGCGTGTTTGAAATGATGCCGTTCCACATGTGCGTGTGCACCCACGCCAAGCCCGCCATCTGGTGCATTCCTCTGATCCGGGCAGGCGCACCCGGCGTCGGGCGGAGGGCCCTGTCTCCAGCCCGACTCCCCCTCCCCACCAGGCTCCAGGGCAACCGTCGCACTTTCGATCAACCTTCACGCGGGCGGCAGAACCACCGGCTGCCGCTCACGCCACCTGCCAGGCCGTCCTCATAGGGACGTGAATTAGCATAGAGCCACCGGAAGGCAGTCAAGGGCGGTCAGGGTTCAGAGGAACGCTCAGGCACGGTCTGTTTGTTAGCAGGTGTATTTATCAGACGCAGTGTTTTCAGCATTCCGCCACAATGTTAGCTTGTCGCATCGAGCGTGCAAAAAGTACAATCAGACTTTTCACTTTCTGTGAGCCCTACATACATTAGCTTGTGCACTTTAACCATGTTAGATTTGAGCAATAACTGACAAAATCAAGGGCAAAGCCACGAACCAAGCCTTTTTTTGCACAGGGATCTTCGAATCTTCAGCTGCAAAAGCATTCAAATTTAATGCATGAGCATTCCTAAAACCAGCCATAAATAATGAATGCATTATGAGAGCCTGTGTCCTACTCACGCCGCCAAACATGAATACTACGAACAGTGAAGTTCCTGCTTGCTCTGAAATTCTTCCCTCTTCTGAAATGCTGTAGCATCTTCCGAATTGCTGTAGCAAAAACTGTCGACCTTGTGGGGTTTCCTCATGCGACGGTGTCGAGAGAATACAGAGAGTGATGCGATCGAGGAAAAACATCCCACGAAAGGCCCTGCTGTGAATGTAAACAACTTGTCAACGAAAGGGGGTCAGAGGAGAATGGAAAGAATCGCTATGACGAACAGGCGGTGCACAGTCAAGCAAATTGCAGCCAAATACAGAGCCGGTGCACCGACAAACCTTGGCATGGTTCCAACAGTAGATGACCAGTTCAAATCCCATTGCTGTCTAAGGCAAGACTCCAATGAGCAAAAGATTCCAATTATAGGATCACCCAGGAGTGGGAAAACACCAGCTGGTCAGATGAATCCAGATTTCTGTTGCACCATGCTGATGGGAGGGTCAGAATTTGGCACGAGTGGATCGATGAACCCATCCTCAGGTGTCGACAGTTCAGGCTGGTGTTGGTGGAGTAATGGCATGGGGAATGTCTTCTTGGCCCACTACGAGTCCTCTGACAGCTGCGGATGGATGTTTAATCATATAGAGCATCTGTGGGATGAGGTGGAGCTGTTTTGCTGTTTAGAGCATGTCAGTACCTCCATCTAATTTGTGGCAACTGCGAGAAGCTGTCGTGTCCACGTGGACCACGATGTCTGCTGAATGATTTCAACACTTTGTGAAATCTGTGTCACGATGAGCTGCTCCAGTTCTGAAGGCCAAAGGAGGTCCAACACACTTTTAGACGGTTGTCTAATAAAGTGGCCACTCAGTGTGTATTGCTTTTAGCGATGGACAGTTTTGTCCTGCATATGTTAAGCTGCTGTTCTGGTGTTTGTTGTTTATCCTACTGATATCTTCTAGTGCTTATGGGCATAGAAGGCATTGTGAGCTCCACCCAGTGTATATAGCTCAGTATTTTACTCTCTTTCTCTCTCTCCCTTTCTCTCTCTCTCACACACACACACACACACACACACACAAAGTAATGGTAGGTTTAATGATCTGACCGGACATCGGAAGCACAGGCTACTTTATTAATAAGCAATTTAGAGACTATAGTATCAAAGGTCTCACACAGCTTTCCTGTACAGAGCTATTAGGATCCCACCTAATCTGATCATAATCCCACCAGTGTCAAACCTTACAAGTGTGAAACTTACAAGTGTGAAATGCTGAAATTGAGATTTGTCTCAATTATTAGAATTCTACTGTTTGAACAAACCCATATGTGGTATTTTTATCATTGACCAAAAATCCTTGGCTTTTCCATAAAAGCTGTTTCAGATTCAGACCACAAATACATGAAACAGCCTAGACACGCAGCCTTTGCACTCCAAAGGCTTACTGAACACTTCAAAGGATGATACAGAGAGAGGCCCAACCCGAGCTTTTTCACTGTGTGTCCATCCACCCCGCGAAGACGCACTGAGGCAGAGGAAGATGAGTGACCTCTCAAGCTATGGAGTAAATTGGGTTTGATATACGCCCCTGACATTCCCTAAACTAATAAGCAGCCCTGGCCTGTCCTGTAATTACACTGATCCATGTGTCAGCCACGGGCCCCTAAACAGCAGCACAGACTGGAATCTGCTTAGCTCAATCACAAGTGCTCCCCCCCTCCCCCTCCCCCTCCCTCCTGAAATAAGGGCTTCTGCAGATGCTCAGTGCCAGCAATCCATCCAGATGGCCGGCGCCCAGTGTGGTCGGCACCTTATCGCGAGAGCAGGTTTCTTTTAACGCAGCGCACGGGAGTACTCCTCGCGCTTGCAAATACGCGCCTGTGTTCCGATCCGTCTACACACCCCGCCCAAGTCCTCCACCTTCTCTCTAATCCGCAGGGTCTGTAGGTTTTCTTCTAATCAGATGAACAGAAAGACATGAGGTTGCTGGAAAACTGTTACATGGGCTGAGTAAGACTGAGACGAGGCTCTGAGGCGCTGAGGCTCCAGCTGCCTCGCCTCTCCAGCCTTTTCCAAGTCACCAGAACACCAACACGCCGTTGGATGGGAGCTCATTGGCCCGACAGGCCGGGCTCAGCATGTGACGCGCCCCTCGGCCGCCAATGACCCTCCAGGCCTCCTCGCCGCAGATAATGAGCCACAGTCAATAAAACCACTGGCTCGAGGATCACACCACATCACACTATGCGACCTGCAATTTTACACCATGGCTTCCTAAAGCCCAATGCTCCACCCCAACAAAAAGAACGCTTGTCACGCTTTCTGTGCGCAAGTCTAACAAGAAGCAACGCTAACATGATGGAGTCCAGATGCAGGCAGAGAACGAGAATCCCAGCCACAACCCTCGCACCAAATATGGGCCCAGATGCTGCAGCACGGCACGCACTCACCCCCGGCCCCCATCCCCAAGGCCGGGGTGACCAGCCTCTCTGGCGAGGAACTAAACTTGTTATGATGCCATTTCTCCCATGCAATCAGCGCAAACCTATCAGTAACTGGCAGCAACTCCACATTGTAAGCGTGAACAGAAGGAGGGGGTGCAAATCAGGGCTGAGGAATTTTTTCTTGTCCCTACTTTGCCATTTGCAGAGTAACTCTGAAAAAATAGGTTAATACACAGTCAAAACAACAGATTTACACAGAAAACATGGGATTTTGTCAATACAGATTGGTCCTGTATTGCAAATAGTTGGCAGGATGAAGAACTGTCAAACTGTTAAAACACACGGTTCTTCTGGTTATGGATTTTCTGGGCTCTTCAAATGTGAATAATTAGAATATTACTAGCAATTTCAGAATGTCAAACACACAAAAAACATCCATCATATCATTCCTCAGAAGATAGAGTCAGTTTGTCCAAACTCAAACCACTTAGACTCAAGCTGCCAAAAACTGCTTCAAGATCTTGACGAGACTACAAATTCAAATTCAAAATCAAAGACAAACATGCGAAATTGGAGAGTTTTTCTCTGACGGAATGCAAAGCGTTTCTTACGCGCCGACGTCTCCCTCTCAGCCATAACCTCTGTCTGAGACTGAGGCAAGCTAACCAGGAATGCTTTGATCATAAACGACAATCCCGAAGCACTTGAAGACAGCGTCCCCGCCAGTGATAGCAACCGACCGGCTGGAACATGGCAGGCAAGCTTTCCGAGACTGGCTCACCCAGCCTCGCGTGACCCATCTTGTAACAATGTTTACGGTGCATTGTTCCACACGCAGCAGATGGGAGCCATAATTACTTCAATTACACGGCGGATTGTGAAAGCTCTGCTTGCCAGCGATTCAACCTGTTCAGCCTCAGTCAGGGAAGAAATGACTCTGAAGGCAAGTGGCAGGACTGAAGGTGGCCGTTAAAACCCACGTGGAACACAACCTGCAACATGGATACTGTTGGTCTTGGTGGACTTGGGGGGGGGGGTGGGGGGGTGCTGAGGAAAATCACAGGCAGACAACTATTAAATCACTATCACTATCTGTGTTCTTATGGGCTCACAGTTTGATTTATTAAACACTGTACATTATGAGCACGTCAACACGTTTTAGTTTTTAAGGTGATGCCAAGAGCTTTAGAGCCTTGGGAGTATATAAACACACAGAACAATCGTTTATTTTGCAGCTGTGCCTCAGTTTAAATACGTCTGTCCAGTCTCCCTTCCTCCCGTAACAAGAATACAAAGCACCAAAACCCCCACAGGCATTAGAAAATCCAGCAACAAGAAACATGGCGTGTGGAACCCCAAGTAAACGCACACACTGAGCACCATATGCGCATCTTCAGGGCACGTTCAGACAAAGGCTCTCTCGCGCCTAGCGACAGCAGACACGAGCAGGTGTGCTCTCACCGGCACCGACGTCGGCACGCGATGCAACAGTGGAGCAGTGGAGCAGCCTTAGATCACCACCTCCTCATGTGCGACGGGCCTCTTCTCGCCGTGACAGGGAATGGAAGGTGGAAAATTAAAGACGTGCGAGCGGAAGTCTATCACGGGGATTCTCCAGAGCACGGCAAAATATCCCACGCCAAGACCATCCTTTCACGCTGACAGGAATACAAAACTCCCACTCCCCTACCCCCAGAGCATACAGATGACAGAGCACGTAATAACACCTTGCCTATTATTTAACGGGACTTTCTATCATTGTGGCATGTTATTATCTGCGGGGAAGAGAGATGGGCATTGTATCGGCCTACATTCAACAGGGATAATTGAGGATGATGGTGAAATACAGCAGTGGAAACAGATAGCAGATGATGAACAGATTCTAGATCAGTCAAGAGGACAAATCCCCCTCTCAGGGCTACACACTATTACAGGTTGTAGGAGATCCATCTGTGGTAATGGAGGTTATGAGGTTGTATTCTCTGACTCTAGATTTGTAGATCATAGGTGCCTGGCGCATCAATAAAATGAATGTGCTTCTGGCTGGGGGCCTGATGTTATTAGTACGCAGTAATGGCTGAGGGGAAGAATGAACGTAGGGTAGTGGAAAGGTTAAGAGAAACATATTGAAAGATGGTAATCCTCGTTTTGAAACTGGTGGGCTATTACGGCACATAGACGAGCTCGTCTTGTTTTAGGCTCAATGTGATTTGCCTGCGATGAAATGGTCTAGGTAATTCCATAATGCCAAATGTCCCAAGGAATATGCTTCAAGACCAATCTCGTCCCACTTCTCTTTGCCATAGTCAGGTGACGTGAGGGTAGTAGGATATTTACACCAAGCTCAGCCAGCAGTGCATGGTGCAGGGAGGCTGGCAGGCCTGGCTAGGCGGGGCTTCACCTTGCCATCTCACCTCCTCGCATCCCTCCACGACCAGGGCTGCCTCTGAGTGAGCCACAGCAATGGCGGCTTCAGAGGACTCGGAGCTCATCAGCGATCTGTGGACAGATGACATTTAATTAGCTCCTTTAATGGCCAGTAATAAAGACACTGGAGCTGTTTCCTCCGCGACGACCTTCCAGACTGCCTCTCCTGGTCAGGGGAAGAACCAGAAGGCAAAACGCGGGACGTGAACCCAACGGCGACCTGACTGTGAAACAGCAGATTGGGCCGATCTAGGAGTCGCTGTTTTCTTTTCTTTTTTTTGATCCCTCTCCTGACTGCTGTGCCTGTTTCTCCTGACCAGTGAACCTTCAGTGGGAAGTCGGGGCGCGGAGGGCATAACCAAATTAAATTACTTGGGAACAAAGTACCATAATCCCAGTGATTATTGGATCAGAGGCTCTGGTAACAGGCTCTTAGAGGTGGCAAGCTGAGCAGATTAACTGTGCCGCATCACCTTAACCTCTGCCACGCTGATCCTGGAGCTGCTCGGTAGCCCTAATGCTACCCAGGGTGAGCTGGCAAAGCATTGCTCTAGCTAATCTGAGAACAACTTTATATAGGCTTACCCTAAATCAGCAAAGAAGAAAAAGATTTGAGTAGTGTGAACTGATCTCAGATCTGGATCTAGAAGAAGCAGGGCCATGTTTTGGGTGGTGACATCAGATCTCAGATCCGGAAGCCAGAAGGAGCAGTGCTGAGGGGGTCTGTGAAGGCTGAGGGGGTGACACGGGGCAGGTGGGCCTGAGACAATTCAGCACAGCGGCAGCTGGCCGGGGTGTTTTCAACTAGACCAGAAAAAAAGAGATTTCAGTTTTCTGAGACTTTAAATCCAAGATTGTAGTTCTATCTGCTTCAGTTTTAGACTGAGCTCACTCTGTTCACTTCAAATAAGTACCTGAACTCTGTAACTTCTGGAGGAAGGAGGGAAAAAAGATAGAAAACAGGGGAAGAACTCTATTTCCATTCAGGTCCCTGCACCGCCGCAATAAATAAGCGCACCTTAATCTGTGGGTTAGCCGATCAAGGGCCTTCTCCGCATCCCGACTCCGGCAGCGCTGGGAGCTTAATCCCTCGGCCAACGCCATCACCTGTAAAATAGCCCAGACGCTTCCTCATCACTTACCGCTGCTCAGCACAGCTGTCACGCGGCGCCGGGATCAGATCCATGCGGGTTGCCAGTTAAGATGAAAGGCTCGAACACTTCAGCGTGCCGTGGTGACAAGCGGCGGATGCCGTGTACCTGAGCCTTGAGCAGATCGACCCTGCGCTGCTCAGACCTCTCCTCTTTCACCTTCTCCAAGAGCGGAACATACTGCGCATGGGTGCACATACAGAAATGCATTAGGGTTCAATATAGAAAACACAATCTTTATAACCCTCGCAGATACCGAATTGGCAGATTTTCGACAAGGAAGCGGTTAAGTTCCACCATTAGCTCTTCATACTGCTTTTTCATCTTGGCATTCTCCCTCTCAAGTTTCTGCAATAATGTTTACACTCGTGTGGATGTAAACTAACAAGTAGAGACACAACTACTGTCTGCTAAAGATCAGCACACCGTTGGGAGCATCATCAGGAGGCCCTGCATTATGCGTGCTTCGGTGTGTTCCCAGGGGAACGGAGGTGTGGAGGTGTAGCCGTACCTCCTCCATGGCTGAGTTCTGGCACGCGTTCCTAGACAGATTGTTGGGACCAGGACCAGTAGAACATCTCTTCAGGTCGCTGCTGCTCACCCCCCTCTGAAGTCCCACCTAGGAAGAAGCACAGAGAATAAGACCTGCAGGTAAAGATGGCAGACGGATCTGGGAACGGTGGTGCCACGCTTGTTCAGTACCCTCGCCGTCATTACATGGGAGTCTATGGAAATGCTTCAGACAGTAACAGTGTCGGGGTTTTAGTGCAAGCAAACGCAAGGAGAAATGACGCAAAGCTTCCGGTCTGCGAGATGTCTGCCCTACGTTTAGTCTACTCTGAGTAATACCGAAGGCGTGTGGATAAGCACGCATTAGCTTAGCAGACGCACGGGCTGTCAGCTTTGTGCCTTTCAGCGTGAGCTGAGCAGTAACAGGGAAACGTTAGGGTGAAAAACACCACACTTACACTTCACGCTTGATAAAGATTCTACATCCACAGCCTCAAGAAAGCAAGGACCGTTCAAAGCCGGCTGCTACGGCAACAGCTCTGACCTGTCTGTAACTTGAGAGCAAACCTCACATTACCTCTCCATTGGTTTTTAAATATGTCAACACTTGGCTGTTTGTTGTTGAGTTCACATCCTGTACTTTTTTGGCAAGTACTGCAATGCTTCCAATGGCAGAGAGAGAAAGAACAGAGCATGAGACGAAGAGAAAGATAAAAGAGAGAGAGGGAGAGACAGAAAACAAGACAGACAGAAAGAGAGGGGCCTCTGTAGATAGATATTAATGGTAATTTATGGGCAGAACATCCTGTGATGACTTCAGCCCCTTTTGACTTCAACCCCCCCCCCCCACTTTCCAGTGGATTAAAAAGCTCTTAGACCCGTTTACATCTGAACCACACTCGAGACACGGAGGAACACGAAAGAAAAGGAGAGCAAAGTTGAGCCCCACCCATTTTTTTTCTTTCTCTACCCATGCCAAATTCCGGCTGAACAGGAGGAAGAGAAAGGAGGTAAAGGAGTGAGATACAGAGCGCGAGAAACAGAGAGTGCATGCGGACTGTGACGAATGCTTCTCACGCTCACATCTGGCTGTGCCGGCGTGAGGTGTGGGAACAGGCAAGGCGTGCTAATCCGGATGGAGCCACGGTGTCGGGAGGGTTCGCGGGCTGCCAGAGAGGCCTTTCAGGCAGACGGCGAGGAGGGTCACAACCAGGTCCACAACTGGCCACAGCTGCCTATGTCTGCACCTGAGCTCCGGGGAGAGGTCCAGAGGAGCTGGGCGACATCCTTGTGCAGCTACAGCGTTCATCACATTCACACGTGACTGAGATACTGGAGACAGAACCGAAGCTAAAAGCTGAGGCAATTACAGACATTTGTTGCCAAAAGTCTCGATTTTTGCATGACTGTATAGCGGAGATTCACAGTGCCAACGAAGGGGCAGATATGCACCTTCTGTTGGGGGAAGCTCAGGTTTGCAAACACGTGTCTGTCAGGCATGACATAACTGTGGCGCAAGAGAGTTGGGATTCAGTCATATCCGTGGAATCTGACTGGCTAAGTGTGAAAACGGTGGAATTAAATGCCACCTGATCATATTCCAGTGCAAAAAAATAAAACTAAACAAAAAACAGATGAATGACAACACTAGAAACAAATGACACTGTGTGACCCATGTCATGAGTGCAAACCATGCATTCTATCGCGCTAGAACGGGGGATGACCCCAGGAAGCAATAAGACTGAGACCTACACGCAGGAGGTGTCAGACTGCTTTTCTGGCGAATGTCGGCGTCAACTGAGATGCACAGAGCAACCCCCCTCCCCCGACCCAATCAAAGCAGAGGACAGACAAAGCCCAATTAGCATATGACGGAATAGTGCCATCAAGGCAAACACACACAGACTAAATCCAGGAGTCTGCTAAGCAAGAACAAGACAAAGAAAGAGGAATAAAATGCAGACAAATGTAGCAAAACCTCTCTGGGCCCATAGTCTGCATATTAAGTATCAAATATGGTCAGAGATCATGCCATCTCTACCCACATAACTGTTTTCGTTAACGTATGCAGTGCAAAAGACTGATCCAAGATCAGTCTTTTTACAATGACAATGTACAGCCTGACCCTAGACGATTCTAGACTTTAAAACCAGAACATCAGAAGACGCTCACCAAGCGCCTGGCCGCCGGTTTGGTGAGTTGACATCACAGTTTGGCTGCTACTGGAAATCTGCCTGGCAGGAAATGAAAGGCGGCGCCTTCTGATCCCAGACCAGGAAGATCTGGGAAGCACGGGCTGTCCTCCTAGCTTTTTAAACGGCCATTCCCAATGACCGGCTTATCAGGCCACGCCAGCTGGTCCGGAGTTCTGCAGCTCTGAGCCCCTCGGCCCGTGCAGCTGGAGAAGAAAGCATAGGAAGATAGAGCCAACACCATGGTGTACAGGAGATGTTGGGTGGGCTTTGAGTTGTAATCACACACAGGATGTGCACTGGGCAATCAGCAAAAGATTCGGAACATGGCTCGATGACCTAATATTTCCGAGATGGACTGTTTGCGTCACGTCGGGCGCTGCGCAAGAACAATCGCCGATTTGTGTGCAAATAGGGCCGTGTTCTCAAGGAGCACACTTTTCACACCCAGATACAGAGCGAAGGAGATGAGAGCGAGAGAGAAAGTGAGAGGAAAAGGGAGGGAGAAACAGAGATGCGATCGATAAATGGATACATTAGACGATGCCCTGGGACGCACCGAGCATGCGTATGGGGACAGGACTCATCAGAGCAACTCTCCCTCCCCCTGCGTCTCTCGATGTCCTACGTGCAGTAGAGAGCTAAACAATCACTAAAGCCTAACGCACATCAAGCGATGCCATCTTTAGACACGGCATGGTGAGCTTGAAAGGGCAATCAGCCTTCGCATTCAGCCTGACCCCAGCGAACATTAAACGCTGCACTCAGCTTAACCCTCGTGCACAAAGCAGAGGGGCTTGGGGCCAGAGGGAGAGGGACCGAGTGAACCCTCCCCCCAGCAGTGAGAATACTGATCGGCGTGCCACGTCCAGCGTGCTTAATTAGCAGGCGGTTTCTGGTTACCCAGGCCAGGTCGTGACCTTCCCAGGCGGACTGCTGAGCCGGGTGGAGGTTGAAGCCTCGGCGTGCGGCCTTCGGTTCGGGAATGGGACCGCCTGTCATGCCTGAGAAACCAATGGATTCAGGTGACCAGACACTAAACGTATACTCGTACAGCCCAGCTGAAGGCAGCGGCAGTTCAGTGTCTTATTCTGCGACCTTTTTGTTTGTTTGTATCCACTTCGAGCTATCTAACTAATATGGAGGGCATGTGATGGGGATGTGTTCGGGAACAGAGTGGACTGGAAGGCCGCCTCGGCAGTTTGGACTGCCAGATGAGAGAGAGGTTTCTGGGCTGCTGCTTCAAAAGCCCATGATTTGGTGGAGGATAAGTGAGGAAAAATGGCGAGCAATTTTCTTTGTGCTCCATCTCAGTTATATGGCTCTTTAAAAAAAAACTGTTGTTATGAGTAACAGAGATAACCAACAACCACTAGAAGGAAATGGCAATTTGTCCACTATTTTTCCAATTTTGTTTTCAACTGCAGAAAAGGAGAAATCTACTTTCTAACACCTACAGCTCTTGGTCATCTATGACCACAGAGCAACATGAAGTAAAATGTGATGCCTTTTCTCCCTGCTTGTTAAGCCCCAACACCCCTGAAGACTTGGCTTGCATGTCTCAGTTACTCTCACTAACAGCACCACCTTGCAGTTGAATTATACATGGCTACAATCTTACAATACTCTAGACAATGCATTTAACAAGGCTGGGAAATCACATGATGACAATAGGGTTCCTGCTTTCCTGGAATGGCTCAGCAGCACCACCTAGTGGTAGTTGTTTTGAACTGCACCGCTTTGGATCTTTCTCCTTGCAGTCTGCGGTGATTCTTGCCAATGCTAGTGGACAGGTGGGTTGCTAGGCAAGTACCTCTGCAGACAGGTGCAACCCTGAACTAATTATTGCAGTAAGCTCTCCTAGCTTGCTCATGCCATGTGGATGCTATCGTAGAATGTGCAGAGTTGCTTGTACTCAGTCATGCTGAGAAACTGAGTCTGGATCTTCTCTGAGATGTGAATTTGTGAGTGCTAGGTCTCACCATTCAGCCAAAAATAGGGTTTCCACATCTTCACACTCACCCAAACATACACAACTTAACCTGCCGTCAGTCCTTGTGGATACGTGTTTCTTGGACCAGCTAACAGGCTTTGAGAGCAGATACTTAATAAAACATCTTAAACATATTTAACCCGTAGTGTGTCTAAAGGGTCACAGACCCACGTCTGCCTCAGTGGAAGCAGTCCTGCAACCTGCTTTCCCATACACAGAAGAACAAGTTCTCAAGAGCAACCAGATCATGTGTGATGCACCTATCCTTTTACCATTTTTGTGAGCAAGGGGAGAATCAATAAATTTTCACATAACAAATATACTAAAAACGTTTTTGTTTGGTGCAAAAATAAGTGAAAATCAAAAGGGAGTCCCCTTTGATGGGATAAAAACGGTTTCTCTTTACAATAAATTATGCCAAAACTCTGTACAAACAGTAGTTAGTATAAGTTACAGAGGACAGTTGGGAATATAGTTTATTCGACATTTACCACGTACGCTGGTGGGCTCCAAGATGTAGAAACAATACAAACTTATAAGACAGAACGTCAAGTAGCTAATAAACGCGAAAACAATCGTTTCTTCTCAGAAATGATTGAAACAGCTTATTTTTCTTTGGTATTAAACAATAACTAGGTGTTTGATACAATTTTAACTAGCTATCTACTTACTGTAGAGCTCTGTCTGTTGTTCCTGCTGCATCGCGTTGCTAACGAAAACTGCCGACTACTCGTGCGCTGTTATTTCAAAATAAAAGACACGGTAGTTATTCATGCCAACGTATGTGCTACGACAAAGCATTTTTTCCAGAAGATAAAACAAATGAAAGCATATTGTTAACCTTATATACATACTTTGTGCTACCTCATTACAACTATTCATAGCCGTTATTATAGTTTGCCCTGACTAGGACTCTCATGAATCAGGAAGATTCCTGTTTATGGCATAGCTCGACCACCGTTGAATACCCAAGACTCGCTAGGCATACATTCATCACCTATTAGATAAAAACCCAACTGAAAATGCAGGTATTTTCTCTTGTAAATGTATTTATTACAAATAAACAATAAATGGAATTTGTTAAAATTCTATAGCTTTTGTGTGAGGTATCTCATTATGACAACATTTTGACATCCTACAATTAAGAATCTGTAAAAACCAACAAGGCACCTTGGATTCCTCTTTACCATTTTACATTTAAAAGCCATTACAGTGCATTTGATTTTCTTGCTCTTTGGATAACCTGGACTAGGATGAAATTCATAGCATTAAAAAATCAACAACATATACAGAAACCAATGTGTGCATATTATTTCTCTTAGGCTTCTGGGCCACTTGAAGGGCAGTAAGAACAAAAAACAAACCTCACGGCTTTAGTTAAATATTAATTTTTTAGTTGAAATTGTTACAAAAGCAAGCAAACCAAAGATTAGATGCACAACAATGAAAAATGGTGCTCTAAAAATGACGTGATGAGTTTGGGAGGAATTATGAATTCAACAAAAATACTTGTTTACATAAGACAGAACAGTCCCTGACTGGCATACTGAATGTGTGCCATGATTGGGTTTCACAGTGAAAGGCATTTTGAGAATTACTACGTGAAGTGACAAGAAAAATATCACAATGTTCTCTGTGTCGTCATATTAATACGCTGCCAATATATAATATTACATCATATTTGTTTACTTCACCCAGTGTTAAGACTAGTGTTCACTTACGTACTCTGCAATGATGGGCAAATTTAACCTCCATTATATTTCCCATCTTCCTTATTTGCTTTGTTTGTTTTAACGAATTTCCCAATACTGTAGTATATTGTTTTAGGCAAAAGCCCACGCAGTCACAGTCCGATATTTCCATCTTTTTGAATGCCACTCTCCCACCTCCCAATTCCACTTCAAAGCCTATGCATAACAATACGTGACTGACACATTTCAGCATATCCATAAAGCAACAAGGCATACAGACATGAGGTAAAATTACACAAGGCGGCCTAATATTCAATGGACTGTTATAGGCAACGTATCTTTATTGTGGGTAAATACTTCCCTTCTATGATCACATCACGCTGACCTCACAAAGTAGGCAATCTCATCCAAGTCCACTGGGTAGTCAGTAAGATGCATGGGACCTTTGTCAAAATGTTCACTCTTGTAGCTCCTCCACTTGCCAGCAGGTAGGTAAATATCTCTCTCCTGTTTGCCTGGCTCGAGCACCGGGGCTACCATAAGCTCATCACCAATGAGGAATTGTGAGTCAATCTTGTAGGCAGCCTCATCATCTGTAGCAATCCACCAAAGAGGACGAATGATAGGATCGCCAGTGTTCAACACTTCCCCAGCGAGCTTAAGTACTCGAGGAGCCACCAGGGTCTCGTGAAGTGCTGTAAACTTCCTGGCGATCTCCACAACCTCATTGTTGTAGACCCATGGAGGTATTGAAAACTGCATAACTGGCATGAATGCCGACAGTTCCAGCCAGCGGATGTAGAGCTCCCGGTCCGGGAAACCCTTCTCTCCATCGGTGTAGTCTGGGTAAGCGTTCCCGCCTATCACGTCTGGGAGCACAAACTGGTAGCCAAGAATGCTAACGGTCAACACAGTAGGAATGATGGACTTGAGGCCCAGGTCGTAACCCCAAAGCGAGTTGCGGTCGGTGATCCGGAAAAAGCAGGAGATGTTCTGGGATTGGTACCCCGCGCGCAGTTCGGCACGGTCATTGAAGGGTATAGCCATCTCTGTGTAGCGACGCGTGAACATGCTAGGATCCTGAAGGGGCACGAAGGTGCTGAACTGCTGGGGCAAGTAGCTGGTCTCTCCTGCATCAAACTTGAAGGAGGCTATTCCATATTCATTCTTTAGATTACGAAGGTGCAAGGCATACCAGTCACGGGTTTCTGGGTTGGTAAAGTCCAGGATGCTGCCAATACCATTCCACCAGCGGATCAAGGCAGGTAATTCGCCACTAGGTTCTCGCACAAAAAGCCCTCTCTCCACTCCAGTGCCAAAGTTAGTGGAATTGTAGTTCACAAAAGGATGTGTCCACAGGGTGAATTTAAAACCATCATCCCCAAGTTTCTTAAACATGTGAGATGCATTGGGGAACTTGACTGGATCAAAATCAAACTCCCCATAGCCACTGGTATACTGATCATCTAGATCTAGGTGGCTCCAGTTGAAGCCATGGGTCTGGATTTCAGATGCATATGTCAGCAGCTTGTCCTGGTTCACTGCTGTCTTGAAAAAGGCCCAGGTGGACCAAATCGGCTGTCTAAAAGCGGCCTCAGAAGGCACTTTACTGGGCTTGTTAAAATATCGACGAACCATGTACTTATGTATGGAACCAACATCATGGCCAACGCAGACACGATAGCTCAACTCAGCACGAACAGGCCGTCCACAATCGGCCTTGTACGGGCTGTTTTCATACCGTGCCTGGAATCGCATCATCTTGCTGTTCTCATCCCAGCCAAGATGGAAAGGGACGGAGTCATTGATTTTGATAGCAGTCGCATTGGAAGACAGCCAATAACGCTCCAAGATGTTCCCAAAGACCCGTTGTTTTGAACCAACATCACCTGTGATGAAGGGCTCAGGTTCCTGGCTTCCATGAAAGACAATAGGCCAGTGCTGGGATCTGGTCTCTCCTCCGCCGTACCAGTGCGACCCGTGGTAGGCCATGGCATGCTCTACTGCACGGGAAGTTTCAAGCTCCTCCCAGCGCACACGATAGCACATCACGGTGTCCTTGGGTTTCACTGTCTCAATGAAGAAATTCAGGCTCCCTGCACTGGATCGGCTGCAGGTGAGAACTCTGCCTTCTTTTAAGCAAGAATCCAGATCAAGAGAGTCTGATCTGCAATTAAAGAAAATAATTTTTTTTAACGAATTACAGTCTGTAATAAAAATGCTGTACTGATATCTGATCAAAATGCAAATAATTTTTCTAAATCCACAATGGGTAACTTTGGTGAGCTCCAATACAAAATTGGCAAGCAAATTTATAAAAGATCTGAACTGACTAATCTGTAGAGGTCTTATCTGCAGAGATCTTAATTAACCAGCTAAGGTACATTAAGTGTCTGAATAGAGTATATATGTGCTATGGGGCCAAATGATGATGCGTACCTAAAAGTCATCTGGAAGATGACTGCTCCAGCTTGGTTGTGGATGACAAAGCCGTCTTTGTTGAGGTCTAACAGCTCGGTCTTCAGTAGATCTGCCTTGCGCAGTGAGGTGGAATAGTAGCTCCAGGCTGCCACAGCTGCGGTCACAAGCACCACCCCGAGCAAGGTTGCCACCATTAGCCTACGTCCATGCCGATCCACTCTCTTCTTCTTGGGAGGCGTGGATTCTCGCATGGCACTGAGCCCAACATCCCCGACGGTTGCCGAGACAATCTGATACATCTTTCCCAACTCCTAGAGTTGCTGCAAACTGTTTTTAATAAATGCTTTTCTTCACCTGCCAGAGCAGCCAACGCACAGGTGTGTACTGCACATGTGCGTTCCATTACCATCGGCAGCCGTAAAGAAAGACATTCTGCTAATTTCAGTGTTCCTGTGTCATTGTTCCTGTTCTTTGCTTCCTTTCAAATGTTCCTGTTTCACTCTGTACATTCCTGGAATAAGCAACAAAAGATTAAAATGAGAATAAATATATAATATTTGTTTCTATTAACAGTCTATTTATTACAACTCATTCTGGTCAACTTTAATGTAAATGTACTTTAATTACATTTAATTTAATGTAATTAATTTAATTAATTACAACAGTCAGGATTATATAAAAAGGTACTGACTTGTCTGAGTAATCCTAAATGCCAAAAGACAGACACAACCAGAATTTAAAAACAAATGAAGCCTCCACCCCATCTTAAAATACCCCTGACCCTGTCTGAAGCATTCGTTTGCAGATTATTTATGGTACCCATGACCCTGAGGAATGTATTGATCTTTACTATTGCAAACACAAGGTCATGAGGTGCATTCAACATACCCATATTGATTTTATAGCTGTCTGATGGCAAAATATACCACATAACCTGAATGATATCCTAGATTACATTTAAACATGTGGATTATAGTACATATGGATTTGCAAAAAAGATTAATGTTTAAGATTAAGATTAAAGTTGTAGCAGGAGCTAAACACCTTTACCAACGCACTTTCCAGGTACTTAGTATAGAAGAGATGCTGTCAGCAAGTTTCACAGGAAGTACACTTTTTCTTCAGAATGGTAATGTGAAAGTGTAGCACTAAAAAAAATACTGTTTACATAAACCCATGTCTCAGCATGTCTGTTATAATCAACAGTTTCGCATACTCCAATTTACAAACATTAGTAATTATAGACGATTTAATGGGTCCCAAGGCACTTGTACAGTTTAAAATCAGGTCAGAACACTTTAGAGAAATTTACACACAAGCAATAAAAATACATTGGGTTTAGAATTTCATAATAGATTGATAACGTTAAGATACAAGTAGACTAACTTTAGTTTATAAATTAATGAAAAAAACAGTAGGTTACTACTAGTTTCAAAATTTCTGATGTCTTGAACTCATGTAACAATTCTGAGACCATTAAAAGTAAACCATTCTAGAAAACTGTTATCTATAATTATCCAAAATAGACTACTCCACCTCAGCCCAAACCAATAGTTGTAGTTACTTAGGTTGGCTAATCTAGGTAGATAGACAGCTGGTCCACTACTTTGAACCTTTGGCCTCACAATACTGGTCTGAAGCGAGATACAGAGATACAGATAGATATATATATATATATATATATATATATATATATATATATATATATATATATATATATATATATATTTATATATATATATAGATAGATAGATGGATAGATAGATAGATAGATAGATAGATAGATAGATAGATAGATAGATAAAGTTTACTTTCATGGTGGAACCACATTTAGCTAAACATTCACTGCTAAGAAACATTGTTTAGAGAGATGATAGCAGTGTAGTTACGTAAGCAAAGGTGCAGCAAACTCGTTAGCCCAGTTGTCTAACCGCTGTACGATAACAAGCCATGAAGCCTAGCTGAATTCATTCAGAAAAAAAAGAAAGAAATTATGACACGCTGAGAATTAAAAGATGAATAAGGACACAGTTACAGTGAAAGGTACTATAGTCTGTAAGTGTGAGGACAGCGACTTACTGTCGGAGTTTGTTTCCGGCTCGTTAGCCGAGTCTCGCGTCAGTGCAACGCTGAGAAGTTTCACGTGACAAAAAAAACGCAATTAAGGTTGCATTTTGGGAAACGTAGTACCTTACGACATCGGCCATCATATTTACGACATGACCTACAACAGTGAAATTATAAATATTTACTGTTCGTGTATTGATCAGAGTTATGCGTTTTACATTTAGCCTTTTTTTTTTAAACTGAACCAAGTACTTTCCAAGCTAAGAATATTCCAAGACCTTACAAAAACCCACTTCATGACAACTACACCCTTTGGCCATTAGATGGCAGCATCATGCCGGTTACTTTAATAAGTCAGTAATGTTCACGAAGGTTAGTTTTGGTTGCATTCTGTACAACTACATCGAGAGGACTCAGAGGGGCTGATCCGGGGAGTTTTTTTTAAGGGGACTAGTCGAAGGCGTCTCAAAGATCCTCGTCGCCTACTTTATTTTTGAGTGGAACAGCTGTGTAGCGCAACATTGTGCGCCCACACCGCAAGGGCCAGGGTGGAGGCCCCTTTTAAAAACCTCTTATTATTTCTTATGCACCGTCCCCTCGTGGAGGCCTCCCCCACGCAGTGCGTGCCTCGCGTGCCCTTCGCCTACACACGTGAGACATACAAAGCCGAGATGAAGACAGTGTCCCGTTCCCTCTTCAAATGACAGACAGAGCATTCACTGCTTACAACGACAATTATTAATAATAATAATAATAATATAATTAGTTAATTAATAATTATAATTTATTTTTCCTTCAAGCTCAGGTCCTCTTGCTTATGACATTCCATGTATGTCCTGCTTGCTGGCACCTTGCATCCCACTGTTATGTGCTGGATTGTCTCAGGGGAATCTTTGCACAGCCTGTATCTGGGGTCCAGCCTTGTGCGGTAGATCCCTGCCTCTACTGATCTCGTGTTTAGGACTAGTTGCTGTGCTGCCATGATTAGTGGCTCTGTGCTATCTTTTCCAGCCATTATTTGGATTTGTCCGCTTCCACCATCAGCCGCTTCCACTCTCTGCCGGATTTTTCCTCCCACGATGGTTCCTGCTCCTCCTCATTTCCACCCTTGGGTTTCTGCTGTCTGAGTACTCACTAAGCACTTTGTCACTTGGGGCCATTACCCTGGATTATTGCTGGAGCTTGGTTGTTTCATCCTGGGTAGTGGCTCTGATGTTCTCTAGTCCTCATCCCCCTCCTTCTGCTTAGTGTACAGACTCAGAGTGCTGGATTTGGGATGAAACCCTCCTTGCGGTGGGGAGTTTCCTGGTCTTGCTGTCAGTGGCTTTTCTCTCTTCCTTAAGCCAGCGGATTATGCCACCAGGGTACCTGGCAGGACAGAGGTGCTAATAGTTCGTATCTTGTTTCTCCCGTTTAGCTGACTTTGCAGGATTTGCCTCAGTCTTTGTAGGTATTTGGTTGTAGCTGCTTTTCTTGTGGCCTCTTTCACACACACACACACATACACATACACATACACATACACACACACATACACATACACATACACATACACATACACATACACACACACACACACACACACACACACACACACACACACACGATCCTTTCTCTTCTCTCAAACCTCCAGAATGGAGTTAATTTCAAGAAAGGGCCATTTATGACTGAAGACTGGCTCGCAGGCAGGTGTGGACAAAGTACAAAAACCCTGTGCTTACATGGAAGTACAGAAATGCTTGGTGTCTGTGGAAAGGTTATGAATTAATAGCAAATGCAATAATTTTTAATGTCATCTAACATACATTTCATGATCATGTATGATGAAGTCACTTAAAGCTCAAATTAAACACAAGACATCTGAATATTTATAAGTTTACTTAAGAGATTCCATAAAGTGTTTACTTAATGAAGTCACATACAAATGTTACAAACCATAAACTTATCAAAATCAAACAAAAATGTTTTATATATATAAAACTTGTAAATTGACCTTGTAAATCAAAATCAATGAACTGACTTGATCAGTGATCATACAAAAATGGTAAACCATTCATTTATGTTCTGCAGAAATACAGTGTCCACGTCTAATAAGTGTAGTTCTTAGGTTGTCTGTGATTTTCAAACAAAGCTTTTATCCCAGCAGTACCATACCTCTATCAGGCACCTCAGGACTGGTAAAGGCAGGATGCTGGGTAACGTCAAAGAACACAGAAAATTCAAAATAAAGCATTCTGAATTTGATAACCACTAAGCAAGACATATAAAATAAAACAGTTCTCATGCTGTTCCCTTGGCTTCCAAAAAAAATTTCTAAAAGAATGACATTATCTCCTATGAGAAACAACAAAATCTCTCTGCCACCATGCATAGTGAAAACATCTCTCTCCACAATGTCCAATGCAAACCCACATCCCAGAAACACACAGCAGATACAAACATACATTGATATTCCAGTGATCTGCTTAGTATTCAATCTCATTGAAGTTTTCCGAGAAGCCCGAGTATGAGATGCTGTCTCCAGGATCTGTGGAAAGAGGGAATAAGAGAGAAAGGAGTGTTACACATTACACATTCAATAATATAGGCTACACTCTTATCTTGGTATTATCTCAACTGGAGTTATGACTGTACACACTGACATTAAGCGCCATATATAAAGTATCTGTCTGTATGTGTTTGTACTGACTGACTGTAGTGACGGTATTTCTGCTGATACTGACAGCCATCCTTATATAAGGCATACGCAACACGTGTGGCGCTTAAATGATTATCTGTGGTCCAGTTGATCAACGCCGTCCTAGAGAAGACGTCCTACTGAGTCAAATATAACAGAACATAATGGTATCAGGTATTGCAGTACTTAATTGTACTGATATGAACAGAATGCTCACAGTGACAGTATCAGCATGTATGTGTTTTTCGCTGTCTATGTGCTTTATAATTTCTATGACAAATATGATTGTCTAAGGTGTGTTAAGCAGTCCAATCCTTATACAGTCCTCCACTGTCACTGGAAGTGGCTGACGAAAACGAATTGTGACGTTGGACGTGCAGAACACGTCCCAGGCCAAGCTTTGGTAAATCCTGTGACAGGCAACACGCACACGCTGCACTTCCTGTGTGAGCTTCAGGGCGGGATATCCGTCGTCTGCTCTAGCGGTATCCAACTGCAGTGCGCAGCTGTGTGGCTCCTTGTGTGAGCCGGCCAAGCCATAAAACAAGCAGACCTCTTGTTGGAACACAGGGTTACAGGTCTGGAATTCCAGAGCATGTGGTTGTGAATTGTTATGGTCATACACACCCTGGCAGGGTCCTTTTCTGAACACGATGTCATCAAGAGCGATGTCGCTTCTTATTGAAGGCCCTCTGACGGCTTCAAATATGATCTGGCAAAAAAGAAAGAAAACCAGTTTCTTTAAAAGTGAAAGCAACGCAACATTCTTCAAAGTACTGGATCAGAGACCTCATCAGCAAAGAGCCTCCCTCTCAAAAACCGTATGACTGGGTCCAAAAAATACTTATTTGAGCCTCTCTCTCTGTACCAAACCCTTTGATGTCTAATGTGATCACTAGACCATAAAGTGTGTGAGTGAGTGTGTGTGTGTGGGTGTGTGTGTGTGAGAGAGAGCAGGCATGCAGGTCCAATGTTCTCACTTTGTGCCTGCTAAAACAATCATAGTCCACCATGGCCTTCATCCAGGAGATGCTCTGCTCCCCATGCCTCTGCCAGAGAAGCCTGTCCTTAGTCCCATCTGCCTGTCGGAGGAACACACTCAGGACACCCGTGCCTGAGCCGTACATGTGGTAGAAGAAGGTCAGGCACTGCAGCCTGCTCGAGCCACGCAGCTCTGGGGATGCCAGCTGTGATGAGTGCCCAGGTAACATGTGTGACGCCTCGATGTACATGAAGTGCCCTTGGAGACACAGTCATGGTAGGAC
Source organism: Electrophorus electricus (assembly GCF_041902795.1). NCBI lineage: Eukaryota > Metazoa > Chordata > Actinopteri > Gymnotiformes > Gymnotidae > Electrophorus > Electrophorus electricus. The sequence goes on from NC_137501.1 coordinate 4,040,361, forward strand.
ACAGTGTTAGCTGGCCCGCTAAGAGAAAGCGTGCACTGCTGTTGTGTGAATGCCTGTGTGAATACAGCTAAGAAATAAGAAATGCTTGTTTCAGTACATTCTTTATTACCACAAGCGCAATTTTGTAGTACACAGACTGAGCGAAACGAGCAGATAGTCTCCGAGAGAGCAAACACGTCATGCCAACCTACAGCATGAGGTGGGTATGTTCTTAACTCACCTACCCCTAAGGTGTGGTCGCCCCTGGGACCCGTGTAGGAGGTGGGTGTCTGTCCCCTGAGCCGTATCCAGTTGTCTCTCTTTTTCTCATTTTCCTGAGTATAGCCGCAGTCGCCTGTCTCAAAGTAACAGTGTCCTGGTGCAGGTCGCAGAGGTCCTGAAAGCACAGTGGCGTCCAGGATTAAAAATCAGGCACCTCAAAGAGCATAAGGCTCAAGAATGTCCCAATGACCACTGGGGTAGCCACGCTGCAATCTTCTTTGGGGTTTTTTTGGTTAAACGAGCTGTTCTTCATTTTCCTATGGGCACTGCAGAGAGGGTACTGGTAAGACTGCATCTATTTTTGCCTACTGCAATGGGCTCTGCCCATTTAATTTCCATGTTCACAAAAACAGATGTTTTCTGCACTACATATCAGTCTATAAACAGCAGTTATATAAAAACTGACAAGGTGTGGTTGTTCAAAACAGTATCCAGATGATGGACACAACCATTATAACTACATATACGCAGGGGAATATGTATTATTCCCATTATCCCCAAGGCTCACTTGTTGAAGATGTAATTCACTTGAACGAAACAGCTGTGTATATAACGTTGTTAAGTTTAAGACCATGTCTAGAGTAACAAACACCAGTCTTTTTACAGAGCTGTAAACAATAAGGGTTATTTGACACTCATGTTCCCCACTTAGGGCCAGTCTGGAATCAAACCGCCCTTGGTATCTATCTTTACCATGGCTAAATGGACAGAGCTCTGTTATAGTACACCAATAGTAGAGCTAAACATAGTTTCCTCCCTGCTGCTGGAGATATTCCTCATAGTCGACCATAATTCTCTGAATCTTTCCACAGTTTCTGTCTGTATCATGCTGAAATTGATTCTGTGTACTGTATGTAGTGAAGAACATCCCTGGCTGACATTTTTAGGTTGTTCTCAGTTAGTGACGAGTAGAGAATGGCACTTAGAAATCTTTAACATTCATTTAACTGTGAAATACAGAGCGGTAAAAGAGTTTCCACAGCTCTGCACCCAGGAGTCGTACCTGCTGTGATGCGACAATCCCCAAGGGTCACGGTGACATCGTCAAGGGCAACAATGCCACAGTCCCAGAAGTTCCTGCAGATACTGACAAACACTATCTAGAGGGGAAGTCCACAAACCAAAGCAGAGCAATGATACTTTGAAATCAGGTGACTCTTTGATAAAACGGCACTAAAATCTTTTGTAGGCCTGGAAGTAGTAAAGTAGTTCCCTTTTTGTCAGTGTGGTGAGTAAACCTACTTAGCAGAATGTTTTGAAGACATAATTTATCAAGAATCTGTAGCAAGTAAAAAATGAAAAAAGAAATAAAAAAAAAAAACATTTTTCCTTACTATTGCTCCATTACCTCAAATTTCCTTGCATAAGAAACAGATTTTTCACCGTTAGAGACCATTTGGCCTTGCCATAACTGGTAGGCTTTTGGCAGCACTATCAAGGTGTCTTCCAGAATTATTCACCATGAACATCTTCCATCATCTTAAGGTTTACCACAAGCATTCTGTTTAGATCCTCTTAAAAGACTTTGCAGGAATGGTTCAGTATACAAAACCCTGAGCTTCTCAGATTTTGTATTTAATTTTTTTATGAAAGAAATGAAAGTTGTTTAATGAAAAATATATTTACATAAATTCTGATTACCTTAGTGGACATGGGTTTCTGATAAGTGATGTCCACCTCGGTCCACACATCTCTGGAGCTCTCCGACACGGTCCAGATTCTTTCCTGAGCGACATTATTCTCGTCGTAGATGTACAGGGAAAGAGTATTGTCAATCTTCCAGAAACCAGACAGAGCATAGTGAAACCTCAGGCAGTACTTGTGGTTCCCTGGCAGGAAGGGAGCGTGCAGACGGCCCATGTAGCCCGGGCCTGAGGTGAAATGCGTGTGGGCCATGAGGAAGAAACCTGTCACAGACAGTCAGAACAATAGGAAATAACTATCATTAATTAATGATTTATGTATCTCCTCTTTTACATCAAACATCTGAGCACCGAGTAAATCCAGTAACTGGATAAGGTACACTGTTTTTAAATTCAAATGTACATCAAGTGTTCCTGAAAACTAGACTGTTTCTCTTAGGAGCAGCATTCGAATTTGGGCCACATATAAAACCACAAAAACACAAAAGGTGTTTGTTTTATCATTTACATTTAAAATATCCCCATTTCTTTTATATATATATATATATATATATATATATATATATATATATATATATATATATTATATAATTTTATATTTATGAGCATAAATATTAAGGATAAGGAAAGATTAAATGTGAATGATGTAGGCTTGCATATTTCCCAAAAGAGCTAAACATCCATAAATGTTTCTTAAATTGGTGCATGAAAAGTTGACTTTAGTATTTGTTTTTTTCCAAAATAACCAGGCATTCATAGCAAAGGTCTGATAATGCTTACCCTAAAAGGCTAACTCATATTTAAAGTATGCCAAGGCATTTCCACAGCTCTGCAAAGATGACATCAGGAAAATTAGGTCATGAGCCTGACTGCTGGCATCATAGCTTCAGTTCACATACCAGATCCAGTAGTGTGGTCTCCGATCCTGTACGCGTTTGGCCTCACAGTGACTCGGTTCCAAACAGACATCCCAGTGTGTTCTTGGTAGTACTGACACAGACTCTCCTCAAAGTCGCAGTTTGCCACGGAGGGGTCGAAGGTCGGCTCTGATTAGGCCATAGAAAACAAATCACAAAGCTTCAACATCCGCCAAGTGGACTGGATTATTCTTCCGGGATCTGTCTAAAAGGTGCTGAACACAGGAAATCTCCCATCATGGCTGACGGAATCCAAATAGAACAAACCATGCAGAAAGTATTTCTATGTTGTATATATGTGGCCGGCCTGTGTTTTCTCTAGGTAGGTCAGTGTACACACTCTTTTGGAATAAGATTTAAAAACAGAAGCTGATAGAAAGAAAACCATTGGCACAAGTACAAACAAAACAGAATGCAAAGTGATGAGAAAGCAAAATGTTCCATTCTGTTCCATATCAGCTCCACTCACAGACGGTGGGAGCGGCGTGTCTGTTTGGGGAGTAGCGGCTGCGTAAACTGACTCCCTTTCTTCTTGTGAAGCAGTAACAAAGGACAAAAAATCTGGAAAAAGTCTATCTGCAAATCTGCTAGTTTGGGCATCTTAAGTGTCGTATAGTACAAAATCTGTATTTTATTCCTTTTTAATTTTGTGGGTCTGTAAGAAACTGATATGCAATGATACACTGCAATTCATTACTAAAAATAAGATGATAATTTTTTTTCTTTTAGATTTTATTTTTTTTACATATTGCATCTTTAATGCATTAGACGATGTGTTATGCTTTTTTCTACATTCCCCCGCCACATGAGCCCCTCAGTGTGAGCACAAATGATTAAAAATCCAACGATTAAAGCCTGTATCCAGGCAGTTTCATTCCCCTGTTTTAGACTGTGCAGAGTTACGTCATATGTGCTACTGCTCGTCCCAAAACACAACTGCACTGACCTGTTTCCGTGTGGCAGAACTCAGGAGAAAAGGCAATGTCATCCACGGCCACATAGCCACCGCTAGCACTGTTAAACGCGACCTCGTACACCACCTAGACATGCAGAGGGAACCCAGAACACTGTGCTTCAACCTGAGTTCATTAAACGCAGAACAAGCTCTCCCGTAAGTGGATATTTCTCATGGCTATAAAACGTTTCGAAGATGCATGTGAACTGTTTACAGAGTACCGATAAACCAGTGCCTAACGATACGAACATTTCCTGAAAGAAGAAAAATTAGACAGAACGACAAAAACAGGATGGCCCGGTCAGACAGTTCTGGACGAGCTAACCCAAACGGGAGCCTCTGGACGCTGGGTGTTGTTCTAACTGAACACTGAAAGTGTTCTTGCATCAAAACACAAAGAGCGATAGACACAAAACTCTGTCTGCATGTTATGGCGTCCAAACCCCACTCAAGCACTCTTAACATCTTTATTTACACAGGTCCTAAGAACTGGCTGCGGCCACTTAAATGGAGCAACAGTCAGCTGGTCTGAATCAAGCCTGCGAGCTGGCCGAGAACTGGCCCAAATCTGGCCCTCTGGGGCGTGTTTACACAATTGGTGTTGACAAAAAACAAACACTGCGTTCTCCTTCAACCAAAGACCCTGGCTTAAGCAGGCCTGGATCTTTAGTGTTTGGTCCTGCCGTACACTACGTTGCAGTACAGTGCATTTTACTGTATTTGTTGATGGCATCTCATTATAATGTCTCTCAGGCTAACCCATACACTACAGCACACGGTACAGTTATTAAAACCCTGACAATGTGCAATAGAACTTACAAGTGTAACTATAAAAAGTCACTCCATTAACAGCTGGCAGGACTGAGGAGGTCAGTAGTATTTCATAAACACATTTTGACCAGTTATCTTAGTGCCAAGTGTCTCAGCCACACCACACTTTCATTTTTTGTAGAGGTGAGCGCTGACTCCAGAGTGTTTCTCTAACCCTCAACACACTTTCCCCCTTCCTAAGTTTCAAAGTCAAAAGAACTATTCATAAAGCAGTAAAGTTGCCAAACTGGATGTTAAGAGTATTTGTCCTTTATTTGATTTCTTTTTTGACTTTGCTGCACAACAACATTGAAACAATGCTGAACACTCAGTGAGCAAGTGCCATTTCCCTGACTCTCTGTTTCCATGAGATGCTTCACAGGGAGACTAATGGACAATCTCAGCCGCTGCCTTATATTGTAGTGCCCACTGTCTCTGAATTTCATTACAAAAGACATACAAAAGAGCCCAGTGTTCTAACAAAATATTTGTGCAATCATTCCAGTGCAGAAACTCAAACTCAGTTTGTTGCTCAGTATGTTAATTGGAAGAGAATTATGATTTCATTTGTTCTGAAGAAAACAACTTTTGTTTCTGTGAATCTAAGCTTAGTTTGTTTTGATGAAGTGCTGTGTGAAACATTATTTCATCCCATATGCAACAGTTCATATCAACAGTTAATATATATGCAGTTATGCAGTTAATATCAATGACCATCTATCTCTTGTACTGACCTCTAAGGGGTGGTATGCCCGAATATCCACTTGGACCAGTTTCCAGGTGGAGGTGGCGTACACATCCGGCCTCCAGATCTCCTCGTAGTGGCCCAGTGGGTCCCTGGTGAAGACGGAGAAAAAGTTCCCCCTGGCCTGGTTCCTCTGATAGTAGAAGGACAAGCAGCCCGCCATGGGCGTGGTGGTCATGGGTGACACAAGCTTGGCTACCTCCTGGAACTTCTTAACATAAATGGAGTCCACATACATGTAGTGACCTGGTTCAAAACATGCAAAAGCATCAGACCAATAAGTTAATCATTTGAAACAGTGACAGATTGACCCTTTGAGCAAATCAGTAAATGGACAGAAACCAGGCAACAGCGGAGGACACCGGCAAGCTGGGAAGATCCTGAAGGAACTCTGGTGGTTTTGGAACGTTCGGCCACGCAGGCAACATTCTCGCTCTTAGGTTATTGGAAAACATGGTGACGTTGGTGATCGTTGTGATCACTACAACATAAAGTTGTTCTTCCGTCCTTCTGTACCTTTCTCGTTGTTCATAGTGTGGTCGTCTGGGAGGTCGGACTGAAGGTCTTGAGCAAGCCTGGCTCCCACGTACCAGTTCACGTTGGGGTTCCACTGGTTGCTGTAGCCACACAAATGGTGCTCCTCAAAGTTGCACTCTAAGACAAAACATTACACATTTCTGTTTTTAGGTCATCTGAAACTTACTGAACATATATGGCAATACTGTTAAGAATTCGCCATCTATACATATCACATGTCACTACTTAATGATAGCTAGCATCATGTGAAGCAATGACAATAGGCTAGGAATATCATCTTATATGAAAATAATATATGAATCAAAAGATGTACCTATACAATAGCCAGGGATGATATGAATTTCAAAGATAGCAATGCTGTTTCCTGGTCTTTGGCTGGGTTGGGCCTCCATTAAAAGCTAAATCAATCAAATAAATAAATGAATACATGCACAGATTGTATGTAGCATGATGCTGTCTACTAGTCAGACTCTACAGGGAAGCTTTAAAATAGCAAGTGTACATGGATGCTCAGTAGGGGCCCAGAATAAAGTCACTAAAGTGTTCGTTCTTTTTGCATGTGGGATAAATCTATGAGTGATGGTCTTCTGTTGTTGCTCTGCTAAGTCTGAGAGAGGTCACATGAGGAAATCCAAAACTACATCTAACGCACATCATAGACTGTTACATCTGTGTAAATATTTAATATATTTTCATCATTACTTTAATGTGTGTATGCTAGAAATGAAATGCTGGACAGCTTCATTTGCTCTGCAGTAATAACTCATAATAATTATTAAACATAATCATCTTTATTTCATTTGTTCATGGCTTCCATATTACACCTTCCATAATGTATGCTGTTCACCTAAACACTTAACCTAAATAAATGGTCTTGGTGTAAAAATAGCATGTAAAAGAAGTGTTAGCAAAAGCTTTTTTTTCAAACCCAGCTTTTTTGTATTTTAAACTCAAATGGCCAAACATGCTTTATGTGTGAACGTTTTCAGTTGTCTTCTTGCTGAGACACAGAGGGAGACTCTTCCATGTCAGCTGCTAACCTGGTAGGTGCCAGAAATGTTACGCAGGTCTACGTTCGCTATCAGCCAGCTGTCCGAAGATTTGTCCGCAGACCACAGCACGTAGTCAAAGTTCTCGCTGTCGGGGCGTAAGTGGACCAGGAGTGAGCCCATCCCAGTGATTTGGTAGACCAGACGCAAGCAGCTCCACTCAAATATTTCCAAATCAGGGCTCACTAGAATGGCCTTGTCAGTCTCCTCCATAAACGAGGAGTCTGCCATTATGAAGCGACCTATAAGAAGGTCAGAGACATGTTATCATATGTAATGGTACATTCACAAGCCAACAGTCAAGCTGCATCAAAATATCTACTGTGGATTTTCCATTTCTCAGTAAAAACATACCACATCGCAACTACTTTAAAAACCTGCCAAGTTCTACCACTGTAACAGTTTAGTGGAAAGTTCTACCACTTTGACAGTTTAGTGGAATGTGTAACCCAGTCAAAAAAGAAACATGTAGGCATTGTTTGAACATGTTTCACTTTCCCCCCTCTGTCTCTTTCTAATCAATTCATGAATAATTTGTAAACATTACTTAGTCACATTTTTGTAATCTGTGTTTATACTGCATTATTGTGTGTAATTGTGTTGTTTTTCTTTGGGGGTTCTGCCCTCACCTGTATGGTTGGATGGATGGGCAATCTGGCATATGTTGCCTAGATACACTATTAAACGTCATATACTGACAGCTGTATGTATATTGAACATTTACAAGTTAAAAGTTTATAGTCCCACAGGGCAAAGGAGCCAGAGATTCCAGTGCAACCTAGGATTGAACTAAAACAAATATAGTGCTATATCTGACCGTATGCATGTGTTGCATTTTAACAGGTGCTGGCATGAATAAACAATATGGCATATAAACTTGTGATTCTGATTAAAGGACCCATCATCTTTCGTCATCAGGGGCTGGCATTTATACCAGTGGAGCTGAATTCTCTAAAATGACCCAATAACCCAAACAAGACAGTATATCAGTGTCATGCACAATGAGGCAATGCATTTGCAGTGATATTGAAAAGTCTTAATTGCTGAATATAAAGTAAATCAAATGGATGGGTGGTCCATACTGGCCCACGTTATTATCCAGCTTGAATATCAAACACCAGGTGTGATCTATATTAGGTCTTTTTTCAAACTGAGATTTACACAATAACTGGAAACACATGGTGATGATGGCTAGAACTGTTCATTGAAGCACTCTGGTTCAAAAAGACTGCTTAGAGCATATACAACAGTCTGCGATTGAACTTAAACAGTTTAATTTGAAAAGCGTACAGAAATGCTATTTGTCAAGGAAATTTCAGCATGCCATATGACCTTTAGAACCTTCTGGAACTCCTCCAAACGTTGTCACAGTTGCGCTGCTACTGATTCCACCACATTCTGCATCTCTGCTTCTCTTCTTTGTCTTCTCTTTGTATGCTCTCTTGTTAAAATGATTTTTCCAACATCTTGGTACTTGGGATTTTTTTTTAATTTATTTAGTCCATGGGCAAATACTAGACCTTCAGATAGAACCGTTGCCCCAGTTTCTTCTGAACTTGGTGTCTGATGGATGAAATAATGTCTTTAGACTGTTCTGTTGCTAGCCTACTAGAGCTAATGTTGTATTTAAGGTATTACATTGGGAAGGTTGATTGTGGAAAAATAGACACACAGCTGCCATATGTCTTGGCCGTAGTCAGTCAACATGAAGAAAGAAGCCGGCCAAATGTCACTGCACTAGTTTGCAGTTAATCTTGGTCTTTCTACACTCTTCAAAGCCCCATGCAGACAGGCCGCGGGTGTACATACATGAACTGGGTTCATCGAAAGGCCTTTTACTGCTATTGTAAAGCTTCTGTTGTCTCAAAAACACAAAACAGACAGCTGCTGCATTTGCTAATTAAGGCACTGAGACTTAGGAAGGGGTATATTTCCTCTCTCTCAGTGTTTTTTTTATGAGCCAAAAAGCCTCGAGTCATCAAACACATAGGAGCTCATTACAAAAAAGACAGGCAGCACTTTGTGCCTCTGACCGCCAGGCACCAAGTCTAGCCACAAAGCAGGTGATGATGTCATTTGCAGACATGACTCAATGAAATGCACATGGAGTAGCGGTGATGGCTGCCCTGGTGGTAAGGGGATATGCTACCCTGTAGAGCCTTTATTTCACAATGACTCAACAGCCTCGGTACTTGCTGAGCTTCCCCTCCCAGCGAGAACTCCACTAACTCAGGTTCCCTCTACACTCTCCCACTCATTCCAGCTGCTGCCCAAATCAGGGAGCCCTGAAAATCGAGGCATTTGGTTCAAAGCATCCTCCTCGTCCCATGCATGCAGATGCTGAGCTGGAGCTTGCGGACGTACGCTGTGTGTCTCGAAACACTTACAGAATGATTTCTGCAGCTGTTCAAAAATGTCAGGAGAAAACAGGCTAGTAGGGCTGCTGGACTTACTTACTCAATCCCCAGAAGACAAGGACACCCCCTCATTTGCTTTTCTCAGACACACATGCCTTAAGAAACCCCCATACTTCCACATATATCACCGATGGCTGTACAAACTCACCGCTGAAGGTGAAGGATATCAATCGTCCCAGAGAAAAAGCACCTTGGATTTGTAAACCACATTAATACTAAGAAAATATTTACCATATTTCACCTCAACATACTGGCTAGTTTGTTACAGGACCTACGGGATAAAGTATTTCCACCACAGAGTGCTGGGGTTGCCAGGGAAACCAAACAGAGACACAGTCATGGCCCAGTGTGGGTTTATGGTGTTATTTAACATACTATCAGGGGAAATGCAGAACAACTGTTCCCCATTCAATGGGCTGAGTCAGGAGGTGACATTTCTGGCAATTGGTATGGTTACAACTACCTACCATGCAGCCACAAGTGCCATTACAGCTGATCCTGGGTCAGTGGTGGTGGCCTACTTCCTTCACTCGGCTCACTGATTCAAGGCCTCACATTTCTCCACCACCAACTGTTTACAACAGTAAAGGTTTTTTGGCACACTAGCAATGACAGCAAAACTTAGTTTTGGAGGGAGAAAAAAGAATGTGTATTAAAGAATACAGTAGGTTGCTTCTTTTGCATACACTGCTTGAAAGACTTCAGATGGACTTTATTAACTAAAATAACAAAAACAAAAAGGCAATCTTCGTGAAGATGGCAGGACCCCAAGTCTTTCCTGTCTTTTCATGTCCATTAATGAGCCATTACATCTCAGGGTTTTTACATCTCAGTATGTAACAGAGGTGAGAAGGTCACACTATTACCACAACATAGCAAGAAAATAAATAGTGAAAAATACTGTATTGCACTTGTGCAAAGAATGTTGACCACGGAAACATTAAGCACAATTCTTCATATGTCCTTTATCTGGTTTCAGCACCTGCTAATCAGATAAGTACATTTTAAGCATATGCGTTAACATCTATGCAGATGATCTTTAAATAATTCAGCATGTACATTATTTGAATATTTTTGTTGAATTCTGCTGAATACATCTGCCCTTAACCACATGGAGCACCACAAACACAGTTTTAGTCAATGCAATTGTATGACTTATGATTTATGATGTTGTTGACCCTTACATTTTTTAACCATTTAAAGGCATTTTCCATGGTAACCCAATTATATTTTAGTTTTAAATTATTTGTATCTTCCCTTATTGCTGCCATGGAGCTGTCTTTTATTAGCTGCTGTTGTGTTATGACCACTGTAATGATCAGTGCCATATGCTGTTTGTTATGGCAACTGTAATGATCAGTGTCATCTCCTGTCATCTGCTGTTTTGACCACTGTAGTGGTCAGTGACATCTGTCGTCTGCTGTTGTGTTATGGCCACTGTGGTGGCCAGTGTCTCCTGTAATCCGCTGTTGTGTTATCGTGGTCAGTTTCATTGGCCAAAGTGAGGAAGCTGAGTGTTCTAAGACTGTATAACAGTTTGAGTGAACCTAATCTTTCGAGTCAACCCCGTGATTCATGCATTTCCGAGTTTCGTTGAAAAAATCTCACAACGTGAAGGGACGCTGAAAGAAACTTTTATCAACACGAAACCGCTGCGGCCACTTTATCAATCTGCAAGAGTTTAATCTCAACAGGCAGCATGGATGCCAGAGTAGTCTAACATACCTTCGTCGTTGACAGTCCACGGCGCGTACGCCGGATCAGAGGTGTAGCCGCAAGCGCCTTGCTCAAAGCCGCAGGAACCGGGGAGCAGTCGCTGTTGCGCCCCCACGGCCAGCGCGACTGAGAACGCAAAATTAGAAATAAGACATATTAGACGCTAATAAAATAAAGCTTCTCTAAATCGTTGCAGAAACTACAAAAGCACGTCGGTAGTCATACGAGAAATTAGTACCCGAAGGGGTTACGGGGAAAAGCTGCCTCTCCAACGGGAAAAAAGTTCACGTTGATGAGCAGAGGATCTATACGTACACCTCGGGGCAAACGCTTGCTACTGCTCATGTGAAAATGGTTCAAATGAACTATGCACGTACTATTTGCATGTGTGGAAGCAAAAAAAAAAAAAAATAGAAAGAAATGCCTTACCCAGAAGTACTGAAAGATGAAGGACACGCATGGCAGAGGTGGCAGCGGGAGACAGCGCCGATGGCGTAAGCTTTGTCTGCTCCACAATCACTGAGACCGGACAGCGTCAACGCAAGTCATACGCGGGGATGTTCAACGACTCCTGGAGAGTCACTTCGTTAACTACCGTTACATAAAATCTCCATCGTTTGTATGAAGCCGCAATTGGACGCTCAGTTGGTCGGGCTGGAAAGAGGAGGGGTCGCTCCTCTGCTGGCGTGCGCGTCTTCCTAAACGGGACACCATGGGATGAGTGATTCTCGCACAGACGAGATCATTAATCGTAATATTTGCGTTAGGATGTGGACTGTCATTTAAGGTGCCAATGCTTGTCCCTTCAAATGTGGTGTGAACAACCTTTTGGATTTGTTTCTATTTAAACACAAACTGATTTTAAAAATGTGTACCAGCTTAGGTAAGCAGTTAAATAGTAATATACAGTTATGCTGATAGTTTAGTAATCATAAATACAGTGAAGAGAAGTACGACACATGCAGGTGCAAACTCGTGTTTCTGTGGTTTATCTGGGTATGCCGATTGTCAAACGCACTACACACACTAAAGTTCATGAGAAGCTCCACTTCATTTATCAATTTCAGCATCATGTATACAAACATGAAATAATCAACGCCACTGTCTTACCAACATGTTAGCCGTTTTTCTCTTCTCCAGTTCAGATTCAGGAACGGCAAAGAACTGCACAAGTGTTTTAGAAAACAAGAAGAAACCCGATTGCAAATAATAAATACTCTGAAAAGGGCGCAGTTCAGCCTTGAGAGGAAAAGCTTACTTTTTCTTTTTCTTTTTTTGTGTGTAATCTTAAATATTCTTAAATATTAAACGTTTTGAAGAGGGGAAACCTGTCCATTGGTTTAAGATAATTCCGTCTTACTGCCTGTTTCTATCCATTGAACATCATACATATTTCTTGATTGTTCCACAAATGTGAAATCATATATTCTGATCTTCCTACACCCCATTAACTATTTCTTGTTCATTTTTAAAGCATAGTATGGTACCCCAGCATGCTGTCCGGCAGGGTCATGGTAGCTCAACAGTCACTCACGTCAAGTCCGATTTATTTATACACAACAGGCCTTGTCACAAGGCACCTTTACAGATGTCTAGGTCTGATTACTGACCAAACGAGACCCTGTAGATGCTCAATACATTCCCAGAACTGTCAGCACTGTCTCAGACCCCATCCATGCAAAGCCAGTCTGGTCTGCGTCCATATGGAAAGTGATTCCTCTCCCACTGCCCCGCAGGATTTTAAATGGTTATCCTTCATTTTGAAATGTCTCTGGAAAACAGAAATATTGCACTGCTATTTCACCTTTGCATATGCCCAACTGAATCCATCTGCTATTTATCTACAAATAGCTAATATTTCTCTCAACATTTTGTAAAGCCACTTTTTAATAATGTATCTTCTATTAAAAACAAAATATATACCTGTACTACACTTTACACTTCTGAAAACAATGAAAGCCAAAATTGATTTAAATCAATTTGATTTTATTACTGATTATCTTAGTGTCACATTAATCAGTGTTCTTCATTCAGTGTGATTATATGTACTAATGTCTTGTGAACTATACAGAACTCATTTTACTGCTTTGTATATGTTTACACCTCAGGCAAATTGAGTTATGTTTCATTATACTGTTCACCTATGTATAGATATGATTTCGATAAAGTTGAAATAAAATTTTGAATAGAAGTAAATGGAATTGTTAGCAATCACATATAAGTCATCATTGGGACTGCATGTCCATGAAACCAGGGTTGATGACATAGTTGCCTTACGTTTCTCCACCTAAAAGAGTGAGTACCATACAAAACCAGGTGTTACAAAAGTCACAGAAGCACTAATGAAGAGTCTGGCCTCCACTGTTCGACTCCATGCTGTAAAAAGACTGTGTGTGTGCGCGTGAATCAGTGTGTGCTACTGTCTGTTCTCTCTCTTTTAATAAACACTATCTCTGTTTCTCTCTAGGTCAACATGTAAGACCAAAGTGCTTCCAGAGCCTCTACCCTGGATGTGTCTTCACAAGTCATTAACAATGTGGTCATGGAACAAATTGTGGTTTTGGTTTTTACGGGGGGATTAAGCTGAATCTGTCAGTTGGCATGGACATGGAGCGCAGTGGCCCTTAAAACAAACTAGTTTCTAAACTAGTTGAAACTAGTTTCCACGGATGTGCTAAAGATACAGGAGACTATTAGCAGTAAGAGCCTGGTGTCTTTTGTGTAAATTACTGCAGTAAACATATTGTACTTTTCTAGATGGGTTTGGTTTTTTTTGGTTTTTTTTAAATTAATGTATTTTTTATCTCATTTGAGATTTAATGGGGGGAAAATCTGTTACATACAAAGGATGGGAACTAACAGCTGTGAGAAAAAGGCTGAGAACCTTCTGGGATCACTTTTATTTCTTCATGGATAGCTCCTAAAATAAGATCTGATGTTTACCAAAGTAATAGTAATATTGAATAGTTCTACTTAATGAAAAGCACACATCACTTGTACAATCCAGAATTTTAAATGAACTAAAAAATGCTTTAAACAATAAAGGTAAAATTTTAAAAAGTATGTGAACTACTTTGCAGTGGTTTGGGGGTATTTTTCTACAATGCCTTAGCCATTCTAAAATGCAATTCCTCTTTGTTTTCTCCTGTTTTTTTTATACCTATGTTCTAATCACTATTATCTAGTAGGATTACACCCTCTGCCAATTTTTACGTTAAATAAACATCCAGTCAGTCACCTGCAGCACCGCCTGATGCAACCTGGAGTTCACTAGTCCCTAAAGTCATCTTGCTTCTGAGGGAATAGAGCTGCCCACACCACCACACCCACTCCACAATACTTCACAGTCAAGATAAGGTTTTGGTGCTGATATGCAATGCTGTGTTTTCTTCTGTAACGCTGCACACATTTAGCAAAAAGTTCAGGATTTATCTAACACAAGAAATATGTCTAGTAGTGGCATGGAACATTCATGCGACCTTAGCAAGCTTGAGATGGGCAGGAGTGCTTCGTAGATCAGTGGTGTCCCTTCCCATAAATGCCGCTCTTCTTCAGTGCTCATTCTCATGAATGGTGGTGTAAAGTCCAAGACAGGCCTGCAGCTCCTTTGCTGACACCTTACAGTTCTTTGGCATTTGTTTGATTCAATGGAGTGGCCTGGCACAGACTGAGGTACTAAATTCTTCAATTTATAAACTGACTGTGGATTAATGGAGGTCCAATTCTTTAGAAATCCCATTTTGGGCAGGCTGATCTTCAGAGAGTCTTCTTCTAAGGTCCTCAGAAATCACTTTTGATTAGATTATATTGATTAGACCATATTTTCTTCTTCTTCTTCTTCTTCTTCTTCTTCTTCTTCTTATTATTATTATTATTATTATTATTATTATTATTATTATGACCAAGATCATTTTTTAAAAGCTAGAGTTGGAAAAATCCAAATCACTTCGTAGTGTTTCCTATGTCTCCTAAGAACAACACGATCTTCTGTACAATGTTCATGCCATACACATGACCCAGGGGTCACCTTAATCAGCTCTGCTTAAAAACACACATATTCCCTCATAGTCTCTGCTCGTTCTCAAGCATAGAAGTCAGACATTATCATTAATGGACTTGCTCGAGTGTGCAAGGCCATCTTCTCAGAATGTAAACATATCAGTGGGCCCAGTCAAGACAGATTTAAACAAAGTGTGTTGCTGTGAAGAAGACCTCCAGGAGATCCCAGCAGGCTTCTACAACAGCACCCTTCTGCAGCCACCCAGGGCTGGGTAGGGGCCTTGAGTCCAGGTCCTTCGTGGTAACAAAGTGTGAGGGATGAGTGCAGAACCTTGTCTGTCCACCTCGGGTTCTCTGTCACTTGTTTGACAGTTCTACAGCACGCCATCGCGTGGACTTCGTAAGACACCCACTTCAAGGGAGAGTGCTGGATTTCTTCAGACATGGCAGCAGACGCTGGATATAAGTTATCACAAGGCTGTGCCTTCAGCAAATTCAGAGTTTTGGCTTGTTCCACTGACACAGCAGAGTTTCCTTGCTCTGAAATTCAGGCCAACTGGGAAACTAAATATTTCTAGGTTCCTTTTTGCACGGTGGCTACGGAGAGCATCTAGGCAGCCATATGTCATATCAACTCAATTTGAAACAGAGACCCAAATACATTTGCAGGTTGTGTGTCTGTGCATTTGTACATGCACACCTTTTCTTATATTGCTGTTGGAAGGCAGATGGGCTGTCGTCCCACGCAGCTCTGTGAGTTTCTGCATGCTGAGTAATTGCATTTAATGTTTCCGAGCAGGAGGTGTGTGTCATGGGTACTTCTCTCCATGTTTCACCTGACACTTTCCCTGAGCTGTTTCCCAGGCTGATAGCACAGAACTGTGGTTATTATTGTCACATTCTGCCTCCACCACAGAAAAACTTGTCGGCCTGCTGAACAGAGGGAAGACTTTGATATATGAGGAGTTACAGACTGGAGCAGTGTTTGCTGGGGATGATTCAGAGATGCAGCGTTGGGCCTCTGTCCAACTGGTGATGAGATCAGTGCTCCTCATAGTTTTAAACACATGTACACCTGTGTGTGTGTGTGTGTGTGTGTGTGTGTGTGTGTGTGTGTGTGTGTGTGTGTGTGTGTGTGTGTGTGTGTGTTCTGTAGTTGGTGCTAATGATGGTGTGCATAAAGGAAAAGATCTGTAGTTGTAAACATTAGTAAAGGGTAACATATATGGTTTCACAACCTACTAAGTCCCACTGCATAGTTATTTACAATGTTGCTCTTCTAGAATAGCCACATCTTTCTATGGTGTGGAGTGTTTTGATTATAAAATGTACAGCTGCCTGACAATGTGAAGTTTGTATTCATCCAGCTAACAACTGGTATTATACATCATCATAATAACATAATTGAGTATTGTGATCATCATATAAGCTGAAGGGACCTGATATTGTTGCATAGCTGAGTAACCAGACAGTTAGAAAAATAACTGAGATTAATTTATTATAAACAATGTTACTGTGCAGATACTGATAAATAATGTGTCATACTGATCTCTCTCTGTCTCTGTCTCTCTCTCTCTCTCTCTCTTTCTCTCTTTGCTCTGTCCCTGCCACATATGGACGTTCTGAAAACCCCTCTCTCTAGCAGTGCACTGTGGGTTGAGCTCTTGGAGTTTTAACACGTGTTTAGTTTGGAAGGCTCTCAGAGGCCTGGGAATGGGAACAGAGGTGAGTTGGCAGACAATAGATCCTGTGCTAGCCAGAAAAGCATCATATCCGTCAACTATCATGAAACACCGCAAAGAACATGAAGGATCAGCTCCTGAGGCTTATAGCCTCAAAGCCATAAAAAAGGGCGGTGGAATAATCAGGTCATGCTGGTCAGCACCTGTGAGGTCACTGGGAAGCTTTGCATCAAAAATGTAAGTCTCAGTGTTTCCCTTCCTCATCAGTATTGAATTGATGTCTATTTTACCAATAAAATATAATAATAATAATAATAATAATAATAACCTGATAAAAAGCTGGATATGGGAAAACACTAAATGTCATTTATACTTTTACAAGACGTTATTTCATGCTTCTTATATCTGAATCAAATCTTGATTTTATAAATATTAATTTATACTATGTAGTCAAATGCATCTCAGGTTAGCCAGTTTCAAATTCATCTGCTATTTAGTTCAATTTGCAATTGCTATTTATATGATCTGACAACAAACTTCCTGTATCGATGCTCTTTTCTTGTTGCATTATATGTCAAATGATTTTTTTGTATGGTCTTTTTAGTTTTCCTATTGTCACAGGAGGATGATAACTTTGCTACTTTGAGGTGCTTCCTGCACAGTTCCTTTCGTGATGTGAAGAGATGAGGAGGGGACATTGTACTCAAAGGAGGCTTGGAGAGGAAGATTTTTGAAACTTCTGTAACATCTGTCTTAAATGTATCTCAGACCACCTCCTGAAGGGATATAAACGATCATACTTAAACCTGTTTTAAATGCATCCCACATATGCTTCCATTTGCTTTAAGTAAATAATTCCTCTGCAGATCTAATGCTGATACCAAAGTCACATGAAATGGCCAAGTGTAAACAGGGTTAAAGGGTACAAGGTTAAAGGTTACAAGACGCTTTAGGAAGATATGCAATGCATTAGACATTAACCTGTGCCAACTACCCTCTAAAACAAAGCATTATGTACCATTTCTCACAATATTCAACTAATGTAGAGATTTCAAAGTCACAATAATATTAGTCTGTGAATGTAGAAACTCTGAGCAGATCTTTCCTCTCTTTGCCTTGTGCTCGCTGGTAACACCTCACATCGGGGGTTGAAAAGGTGCGTAGAAAATGACCCACCCAGGACTTGCCATAACAACACTCTGGCTTATAGCAAACTCATTGCACTCATCGAAAAGAAAAAAAAAAAGTATAATTAACAAACATTGAAAGGGTAATGAATCAAACTTTGAAGAGAATATCTAGGGTCACTTTTTAGCTTTTTATTCCCACAAATACATTTATGGAAGGGAGAGATATTCTTAATATTCACACTCTACATTTACTTTGAGATGTACTCTGCAGCAAGCATAATATATGGCATCTGGTTTATAACCAATTGCACAGTGAATTAACACTAAGCTAGGGTCAGGTCAGCAGCTTGACTGCAAATGGCATCTTAATCACTGAGGCAACAAAACTATGAAGCCGTAGCTTATGTGCACAAAGCATAGCTCTCAGCATGCAGACTGGGACAGTCAGTTTTATGGAGCACAGCTGGTTCTCATCAGCATCCCAGCTATCTGGTCTCCATGGCTACAAAAGATTCAATTCCTCTAAAATGCAGGTTAAATTTAGCTTCATCCTTTGAAGTACAAAGAGAATGAGATATTAATTGTTGGGGGGCTTGAAACCATTATCTTCCTTGAATAATTTTTTATTTGATTAATTTATCTACTGTATCGTTGCTCCTAGGCGTTGCGCCCTTACAGTTTAATCTAACATACGTGAAGGATGATTAGAACAGTGTATCTCATATTACACCTTTGAGAAATATGAATTTAGATAATAGATTTTTTTCTTGTGTGTTTACTGATAATAAGTGTTTGGTTGACTATAGTGGAAGTTATTTCAGTATTCAGTATTTAGAACTAGGTTGGCCTGATGGAGTTGCTTTAGTGAATATATATGGTTAGTATGTCCTGAAATCCGGAATCATGACATAATTGGACATATCATTTCCAGCTATTTTGTTACATGGTACATTTGTGGTGGACTCAACTTTTTGTAGTTACATCTTTCTTTTCAATTGTGTAATTGCTTCAAAACCAATAAACTCAAAATTATTTTTTCTTGAAACACTACATTATTATGCTATTATGTGAGCTCTCTATTGGACTAACATGTAAATATGGGTTTTGACTGAGTTATGTTAGGGCTTCCTTAGGAGAACATCATGGCACCATCTGAGGACTGTGATCCAATGGCCCAGTGCTAATACTAACATTAACATTAGAATTCCAGACTACACTTCTTAGAAGTTTCCAGAGATTGTTTACACCCAGCTAACAGCTCCCTTTTCCCCAGTTTCGGGCTGCAGCATTATTTAGCTCTGCCCAGGCAGCTGAGGAGTGGTCTGAATAGTAACTGAAGACTCTGAAGAACCTAGGACCTAGGTCTCCTAAAGATAATCCCATAATGCCTTGCCTTTGGAGTAACAAGTTGCTTTGAAAATGTGTTGTAGTGTATGACACCTGACATTTCAGCTCTTGCTAATTAGACAACACAATGCCATGCTATAAAAGTCCTAGATTCTAATTACTTGAACCTTAAAAGTTAGTCTCTGATTCCAAGTTTCTGCATCAGGCACACATATAAACACCTCATGTAAACTGTAAACAATAAAATGATGGATTGGATTATTTATTTAATCTAAAAAGATTAAATTATGAGGTAAGAAGTTCTGGGGTATGAACCGTAAAACAGTTAATTACAATTTAAGTGTTTGTTCATGTATTTTTTAAATGAATCTAAAATTTTTAATTACTACTTTTTGCAACTTCATGCAACGTAAGGTTTTGGAGTTCTTATAAAAAATATATATATATATATATATATATAGAGAGAGAGAGAGAGAGAGAGAGAGAGAGAGATACACACACACACACACACACACACACACACACACACACACACACACACACACACACACACACACACACACACACACACACAGCTGACTGTGATTCAGCTCTAAAATACATATAAAGTGAATGTTATCTGTCTTTCTACTGTCCCCTTCAAATGAGTCTGTTTATTTGGTTAGATTCCATTATTAAACTTAAATCCATGGATCTAGATTAACTTCAAATAACAAATGTAAGGTCCTTCTCAGTTAAGAATGATTCATTATTAAGTAATTTATTATGATCTACATGTTCAAATACAGAAATGAAGGCATATTGAAGTGTTAAGGTTGAGCCTGGCTCATACTTCAGTCCAAAAATACAGCCACATTTGCTTTATGTGGTCAATAATAGGCAGTTAGGATTCTGCAGTTGTCTCAGCTGTAATGGAATCAGCCCTGCTCCTAAAAAAAGAAACCCCATAAACTAGCAGAGGAAAATTATGTCAGGGTCTCTGGGAGATGCACAACACATCAGTCATGGTAGCAGCAGTCCTGGACAAAGACAATGAGGCAGAGACTGATCACGCACTGCCGTGCGTTTCACGTGTGGCGTGCCGTTCAGCGCAGTTCTGGTCAGTGCTGACTGTGTTGTTTTATCTGCCTAGAGGGGCCAGGGCCCTCCTGCAAACGTGGAGAAAATGCCAGTTATCTGTCCGGAGATAAAGATCCCTACAGAACGAGCCGTGCACAAGAATCTGCAAGCTGCATGCAGGTTAATGAAAGAAGCGGGTGTACGGGTGCAGAGCGGAAGCACGAGGCAGTTTAGACAGAGAGCTGAGGGATGGATGCATTTAACTGATGTGCAGCTCAGTTCTCAGAGTGACAATGAGCAAACGACAGCAGTGCCTTGGCCTGTATTCGGGTGGATTGGTGGGG
Source organism: Electrophorus electricus (assembly GCF_041902795.1). Taxonomy (NCBI): domain Eukaryota; kingdom Metazoa; phylum Chordata; class Actinopteri; order Gymnotiformes; family Gymnotidae; genus Electrophorus; species Electrophorus electricus. The sequence continues at coordinate 4,060,972 of NC_137501.1, forward strand.
TGGTGGGAGAGTAATTGAGTCAACCCTAGATTTCATTGTTGCAAAAAGAGCATTAAAAAGATTATTTAGAAAGAAAGATACATGCATACAGAACACACTTTACTAAATATTGCTCATGCAAATCGAGAAAAGGAAGAACTTGGTAAATGTATCTATGTGCAGCCAGGATTCAGGAGCGTGTAGAGGGGCTTGGCTACTCCCTGGAGTCTAGCCTGGGTCTCATTTACATCCTGCCAAGTGTTCGGGCCCCATCACCGATGGTCGGCCACGTCGGTGAAGTGGGAATGACGCCTTCTGAAATCAGCCTTCCTGTTCTTCACATCCTCTTTGGGTATCTGTAGACAAGCAAAAAAATATGAGCAACAAGAACTAAAAAAGTGGTTCTTGTAGATGTAAATTATCACCAAAGTAAATTAAATAAAATTGAGTTTGGAAGTGCTCTGATGCTTCTTCTATAAGCTCTATGTCAGTAATACACTTTGAGGGGTTCACACAAGTTGACTACTCAAGTCTTCCTAAGGCACAACAGCCAATGTAATTGATGACTTAGCAGTAATCACGAGATGCTCAGTGTGCAGATATCTTTATCTGTTTCCTGTTCAGAATGAGGAACAACTCTATGAGGATTAACTTTAGCATGATGCATCTGTGTACTTTCCAGCTCCTGGGAAAAGGTGACTACTTAAGACAACTTGCCAGTTGTCTGAATTTTATTTCATTTTTATTTATTACTCATATGGTAGCATGACTCTTAGGATGAAAAGAAACATTAGAAACATAACAGTAAATGCAAAAACTCCCTCATCTGCTTTGCAATTAAAGATTACCATTCATGTGACATCATTTGATGTACTGCAGAAAGATTTTTTTTTAATTACAGAATGCCAGTTGTATCAAGTCATTGCCAACAAGAACCATACTATTCACTGAGAGTTTGCATAACAATTCGACTCTTGCCAAAGGAAATATACTCACCTGTGAGCTGAACTCATGATCTGAGTCAAATAAAGCTCTAAACATTCTTTAACCGCAGATATTTACTTCAAACTTTATATATTGCACATCGTGTACTTTGTTCTATGTTGTAATATGTGGAGGAAGGTGATCTAATGCATGTGTAGAATTCAGGTCCCTGAAATCAGATATAAATGTAAATTAATGAAAGTCCCTCCCTCACTCTGATATCTAGATTTGTCATGGTAAGTCCATTTTTCTTTTTTCATCGTTTTATCTGTGCAGTAATCCTTCTTCACCTATATCACCAAAATAATACCCACCGAGTTCTCAAGGTGAAACTGTCTTTTGCCGATAGGATGGAGCTACATTGGGGTTTGGTGCCTATATGTGAGCTCTGGTGAGCTTTACACTGAGCAGGGAGGCAAATCACCCTGGAAATGTCTGGGATGAGCATTGAAAATCAGTGTGTGCTGTCTGCAAGAATCAGAGCAAAACAAGCCTTGGAAACAGGCCTCCTGTGAGTGAAACACTTTTTCCACACTTTTTTTTAAAGTGTGTGGGTGAGGTAACAATGTGGTTTCCAAATTAGGCTCTTTAAGCCTTGAGCTGTTCTCTTAAATTAGTATTGCTCACAACCTGTCAATTTCACTCGATTGATTACAGTATTATGACATATTCAAGAAGGTGATGATTTGCACGTAAGGAAGCACCATTTCCTTACTCTCATCAGAAAAACAAAAATCGTAATTAATCCCCTCAGCCAAATAAACATATAAATGGCAATGCCTGCTTCACCAAATAACAAAAAAACAAAAAAACAAAAGTCCAAGCACAGCACCAAACCAAGCACTAATGACCATCTCCCTCTTCTGGCCAACACAGCAACAACACTCCTCTTCTCCGTTACAAACACAGTCTCCTCAAGGAGCCAACACAGACAAACGTGTATCTCAGCGGCGGAGTGACGCACTGCCGTGGACAGTAGGAAAGCCTGCACTACTCACATTTCATCGTAGTTAGGTCAGTGGAAAGGTAGGGCAGCTTGCCACTCTGTGTTTGACAGTCTTGTTTCTCTGTAGAAGACAAAGTGCTAAACGAAGAAATAAGTAGCCCGGTATTTGTCACAGCAACAACAGCAAAAATAATAGTAGGAGTAAAGTTGAAACTGAAGAAAAAGGTCGAGAATATATATATATATATATATATATATATATATATATATATATATATATATATATATATATATATATATATATATATATATGCATGCATGCACCATTGATTTTGGAGTGTCCTTGACCTCATACTCTTTTTTTTAAGAGATACTGGGACATCTGGGATTCCGTTGTTGTGCTCCAGTCCCGCAAATCAAATTATTCAGTGAATTACTACAAAGTTAGGCTTTTTAAAAAACAAGCAGCCGACAATGGATATCGCAGTAGGCTACACTAAACACTTACTGCGTCCATGAATGTTCCAAAATGTTTATATGTTGACTTGTGTAATTACTTTTCTTTGCCTCGACATGCGGTGATATCAGTCTTTTGGTTCTGCTTCACTATGTTTGTGCCTTTAAAAGACAAAGAAATGGTCGCTTATAAGTTTCACTGATCAGTTAATTGTTTCATAAGACTACTCACCAATTGGAGATTAAAGTCAGCCTGCTATCATTCACTTTTAAAATTTATTAATCAAATGTAGAACCACAATGGTATGTCAGAGCAATATACTACATATAAAATAAAAATGAATTGCTTATCATCATTTCACCACGTTTCGCGGAACGTTTCTAATGACGCCACGCTGTTACCAAGACAGTCTGCTTCTGTGCGAAAATAAAGTGTCCCGGATGAGGTTGAGTCACTCGTGCTGACGTCATTCGTGCTCTGAAAATGGCCGAGTCAGAAGAAGAGGTGGACGTCTTGGTGCAGAGAGTTGTCAAAGATATCACTAACGCCTTTAAGAGGAATCCTAATATGTGTGTACCTTTCGTTTAATTGCAACTCAACACCTTTATGCTTCACGGTGTTTCAGGTCCACGCGTGAAAATGTGCAGTTGCCGCTTGTTAACAGTGCAAACTATTTATTTGAGCTAACCAGCTAAGATGGCTAATAGCCGGGCAGGTGTGGGTAACGTTAGTAGATGCTGCACAAAACCTGGCAAACGCATAAAAAAAACTATTAACCACTCCTACTTTGTGCAAAATTGAACTTACTTTAAAGTACTTAACCAGCAAATTAACAAGCTTTCTGTGTTTCGTGCTGTTGTATTAGCTGGATAAGATCTTGGATGTCTCTGCTTGCTAACCTACGCCTGTGTGTAACTAGGATGCTGACTGAGGTTGAACAGTTATAATGTAGGTTAGGCAGCGAACTGAATTTAAACTAACATTTAATGTTACTCAGGTGGATTTATGTTGTCAGTTAATCATCTAGCGTCTTGTTTTGATGTTGGATACCGATAGCATGTTGATGTTCGGTTGTTTTGGGCTTCGCAGTCCAGGACTAATGTCTGGTTACATCATACCGGTAACGATGAAATATGGATGGATACTTTTAACCGGTTAAATTGCATTGCTTTTACACAGTGAAACCGATTTTCTAGGTTTTCTAGGTTTAACATTGCACTTATCCAGAAGCAGAACTCTCCAGGTGTTTATTTTAAAGGTGTTTATTTTGAAACACCATCCCAAATGTTGCATCGCAGTCTTCAGTTAACTTGCGTCATTCTAGTTAACTCCGCTGCCAGCCTAGGTATGCGGTTGCCTATCGTCACAGTGCGGCATAGGTTAGGCTTTGTTTTTTGTTCTGTTTTGTTTTCTTAGACACCAGCCCTTTTGTTTTTATGCTTCTCTATTGTTTTTGGTGTAGAGATGAGATTGGGCTCATACAGTGCCCCGAGGCCCGCTACAACAGAAGCCCCATCGTCTTGGTTGAGAATAAACTAGGAGTGGAGAGCTGGTGTGTCAAGTTCCTGCTGCCATACGTGCACAACAAGCTACTGTTGTACCGTCAGCGCAAGCAGTGGCAGGACAGGGAAGGTAAGGCCGTTTCTCACACGAGTCTCAGATTCCACTGCGTTGCGAGAAGGACAGAAGAGAAGCTGTGAAGTGGGTAGACTGAAGATGCACGAGATTGAGCTCAGTGGGGTGTTTGCTTCCCACTGCGTTGGTCATGTGCAGGAGTTGCCCGTGCATGCTAACACTAATGATGGTGAGAGCAAATGATCGAAGCTTTGGCCATATTTAAAAACGTCCTCTCTCCCCTTCAGTGCTGGTGGACATCACTTGCACGCTACTGCTGCTAAATCCAGACTTCACTACTGCTTGGAATGTCAGGTACAAAGTTTGGTGTATATACTCAAATTGTTTGTTTAAAAAACCCTTTGATAAACAGTCTCCTCAGTATATTTATAAGAGAGCAAACTGTTCAGATCCTGATGGATAACCTGGTCTATTTCCTTGAATAATTTAGTTTTTCTAGTTTTTGTGATGACTGATTTATTATTTTTTATTGTTTATCTGGATGTAATGGCTGAGTCACTGGTGGCTTTTTGTTGAACATCGATTAATAATCATAAAAATATATATCCTCAAATTGATTACATTGTCCATTAGGTGGCGCTATAGTCAGTACTCAGCAACTGTGACTCAAGACTGCTACATTCCCCTCAGTTATTGAATCTTCATGAGGCATTTTGTTCTGATACATTTCATTTGTAGAAAGGAGCTGCTTCAGCATGGTGTGCTGAATCCAGAGAAAGACCTCTATTTGGGAAAACTGGCACTGACCAAGTATCCCAAGAGCCCAGAGACATGGATACACAGGTCAGGCTGCTTGTGATTCTTTATCTTTGAAAAGAAAAAAAGTCTGACCTATTAGTGCAGCTACATGGTAGCAGACTTAAAATGATAGCTAGATGTAATGGTTGCTTTCGAGAAAAACAGTTAAATGCAGTGGCATGAATACTGCGTCCTACACTCAGTTAAAGCATCTACAACAAGTTGGACAGATTGTTTCTCTCTATGTACTCTTAAATGATGACAGTTCAGCAGGCCTTTAAAAAATGGCAATGAAGTTCCCCAGTCACACGTGTTGGCCCACAGGCCTGCCACATTAAGAGCATTAGAATACACTTTTAGCCTGTCAGATCAGGTGCTCAGGGCTCGCATAGGCCCTAGGAGTATGAGGAAGACAAGCGTTCCCTTCCTTATTTAACAGGCCTCTAGTTCAAATGTGTTGCTTCATGTGTTTCTATAAAGGATCTTTTTAGTTTTAGTTAGCATTTCTTTAGTGTACTATTGGCCTCATGGTTTAGTTAACGTGCTACACACCAGAATGTGCCCTTTAATCGAATATACCGGCATGTAACAATGTGACAAAAGACCTGCGATGCAGACACTTGCTCTTTAGCTCTGGCTCGATCGGTTTCCTGGTTTTGCAGGAGGTGGGTACTACAGAGGCTGCACAGGGAGTGCTGCCCGTCTCCATCGGACCAGAAGGAGCAGAGGGGCCAGGCCGAGGCGTGGGCCAACGGCAATGGCCCGGGTCACGGCGAGCGCCTGCAGAGGGCCCTGCACGAGGAGCTGAGGGTGTGCGCGGACGCCGCCAGCCGCTACCCCAGCAACTACAATGCCTGGTCTCACCGCATCTGGGTGCTGCAGCACATGTCTCAAGGCAGCGTGAAGGTAGGCTGAGGTCCCGCCCGTGGAGCCTCGGGTCCCTCACAGTGAGTTGGTTTTATGAGCAAACAGCGTGTCTGCTTCTCAGATTAGATTTGGCACGGCAGGACGCGGATTAGAATGGGCGTGAAGGGAACCGCTTTATTGCACCTAATGATGATCATTTGTAAATCAAGGCAGGAGGTGTTTTGAAAATGTGTTCTTAGCAGTGCTTCATATTGTTAGCATTCCCCTGTTTAGGGTTGGTTTTTTTTTGTTTTTGTTTGTTTTTTTAATCACAAAATATGAAAATGACACCTTTAGTGAAAATAATCCCTATTTTAAGACAGCATGTCAAATCCGTTTTGATTTTGTGACCTTATTACTGTCTATTCTTGATGTCTGGCTCTTACCAGCCTCCCCTTGGGGCCTCTGAGTGATGCTCTGCTTTGAGCCGCAGTGTTTTATCGCTGTGGAAATAAGTGACAAGGAGGTAGTCTGGAGAGCTTGTTAGATCTCTGGGCTCACAGAGTCTCAGCATTTTTGATGTGTCCTTTTCAGCTCTTAATGGGATTCCGGATGAGGCAGATGTACTGAACACAATCCGAGCCCCAGGGCCCAGCCAAACAAGAGGGGGCTGGTGGGTTTTAATGGTCCGAAACGGATTTGGATGCAACGTTACCATTCTACCTCTGTTTTAGGGCTGATGGGTTAACAAGGAGGACAGGAATCCTGCTGTCGTGTAATTCTTTAGGGGAAACGTCTTAATAAAAACCTTTTATCGCCATTTAGAATTCGATTTGTTCATCCAGATGATTTACATGAAATTATGCATGAATTTACCCACTGATTTCTGCATGGTGCTCTCGAGCTTCCTGTCTTTCCAGCTCAGTTTGCTTCTGAAGCACAACTGATCTGAAGTGTAGAGAACCCCAACAGCATCTGTCCTCGTGCACACGCACCCGCCCTTTTCTCTCGGTCCCGCTGGTCATCAGGTCGCCTGTGCCGTCCCTCTGCTGCAGGTCCTTCATGACGAGCTGTCCTCCACGAGGCTCTGGGTGTCCATGCACGTGTCTGACCACAGTGGCTTCCACTATCGGCAGTTCCTGCTCAAGGCCTTGCTGGGTGAGCTGGGCCAGGCCCACAATGGGTCCCAGACTGAGAGCCTCCACCCCCCGCTGGATCCCCGACCAGCGGCACAGTCTAACGGAGAGGCCGGGGCCTGTGAGGCGGGCCTGACGGACGACCCCCATGCTGACACCATTCCTCAGCTCTTCCGTGAGGAGATGGAGCTCTGCACTGACCTCATCGAATCGTACCCCGGCCACGAGACACTCTGGTGCCACAGGTGAGAGTCCTGAAGGCCTCGTCATAGACCTGGTACTTGGACCTAGACTGACATCCCAGTGCATGAGTAACACCACACTAACATCATTTCAAGGGTGTGTCATTGCACATCCAGTTTGCTACTTCTTTTAACTGCCTGAAAGCTTTAGCAGCCTCTTAAGATAATGCAGCCAGTTGCTCTGTGTGGTTTAGAGTCATTAGTGCTCTCATTAGTTAATGTTTACCACACAGCACATTTAGACTGGTTATATAGCTAATTTATCTAACTCTATACCTAGGCCACACCCTTTTTGGCCATATGGACTGTATTTTATGCAGATGTTCTAGCCCAGTTTAGTGTTGTAATATGCAAATTAATATGCAGTAATATGTAGGTCAATGTAGAATAAAGTGGGGTTTCTTTTTAATGTATATATATTTTTTGACACTGTCTAATTATAATTATCCATTTTGACAATGTCTAATTATAATTATCAAAGATTGCAGGGCCCAATATTTTTTAAAATTGTAAGTCAGGTAAATTTCTGAAGCAAAATTAGTATGGAAAATGGTAGTAAATAAAGTAAAATGTTCTCTCTAGATGTGAAGGAGTGTAGTGTGGTAGCCTGTTCCAGTTGTGGCTATGCCTCACCCAGCTGTATGGGAACCTAGCAAGTACGATTAGTGTTTCAGCATCAGCAGCTAAAACCCCACTGGAGTCTCATTAATGGCTGTATCCTGCTCTGACATGTTAGCTAGAGCTGTGTTCAGTGACTCTCTGTGACTGTAAATATCCATCTGGATTGGAGATCAGGTAGGGTGTTGTGCGTTCAGTTGTACGTTCGGCTGTGTGCTAATTGAAGCCGCTCCGTCGGCGCTGGCCTTGCCGTGCACCGTGAGTAGTGTGACTTTGTCTCCAGTAAGCTGTCCTTGGCCTCATGGACTTGCGTGATGTGTTTATAGTGCAGCGTTTGAGTTTGATGGATGATCAAGGCCTGCAGAGCAATAGCTTACTGAAGAGAATTCTCTCTCTCTCTCTCCCTCTCTCTCTCCCTGGCCACGTCTGTCTCTCGGGGCTTAGGAGGACAGCAGCAGCAGCTCAGCGAATGTTGTTTACACCTCCTCAGCTTGTGTTGCCATCATAAGGAGTACCATGCCAACAGGAGGGTCTCATTTACTGTTATGTTCCCACTGTTATGGTGTGGCTAAGTGTTCCTTCTCTCATTAATGGAGTCTTTAGAATGGCACCTATGCCCTATGGTATTTGGTTAAAGCATGGCAGGTAAAGGTGTTCCAACGTCTGTAATTAGGTTGTCCTGAGCAGACGTCATCACTACTAAATAACCTGAATAATACACCTTTGCATATACACATTTATATATCCATCATATCTCATATCCCCAGAGATCGAGGCCACACCTTTACCAATTTGCGATGTGTAATCCCAGCGTGTTTCCCCCAACAGACGGCACGTGTTCTATCTGTGGGACCGCTGGCAGAAACTCAGTCAGGGGACAGGGTCCTTGTCCCCAGCTGTTACCGACAGCAACGCCCTCCTCAGCGAGGTTCGAGACCCGTGCGATGAGCTCCAGGCCTCCCGGGCCATGGACATCGACTGCGTACAGGATGGCAGCAAACACGGAGGCTACACGCAGGACACGAAACGTCTGAAGCGCGGGCCCGTCTCTCCGTGGCCCGGACTGCTCTCTGAGCATGCCTTCATCTCGCAGGTCCTCGGCACCCGCTCCACCCCGGAGCAGGGCCGCTTCGCCAGAGCCTACAGGAAGTGGTTGGACTCCGTCATAGGTCAGTAGTGTGAGAAATGCCTCCTCCCCCCAGAGGTGGGCGAGCCACGATAGGCCATCTTAGTTCGGGCACCACTCATTTATGTCCCTGCCCGCTGAAAATGGTTTGGACTCCAGTTGGACAGAGAAGCTCATTGAGTGAATTCCCCTTCATGATGAAAACCACTAGCAAGCCTTGGCAGAGTACAGTTCTGCTCTAGCTGACGTGCTACGCCCACTTTAGTTCAGGTACTTGATATCTCAGGTCTGTTCCGAAATGTCGTTATTTACGACTTTTTATACCATTTATCTTTGTAATCTTCTGGTGGTTTTGTTTTGGTTTTTTTCCTTTTCCTGTTCCACGACTGCAGGATGTGCACACGTCTTCGGTTTTAGATCTTCTGTCAAAGGACTTTGGTGCACACCTGAGAGTTTATGCAGCCCAAAGTGATCCTGACCCACTTTCTCTTTTTTTTTTTTTTTTTTTTTTTTTTTCCTTCTTTTTTTATGTTTAATCAAGAGCAGACAGGGCTTGGGTGCCTGTCTGCAGCTCCTCTTTTGAGCTTTTGTACTGACGAATACAAATCTCTGAGCGTTTTTGCTCAGACTCAGCAATGTGAGCACAATCAAGGGTTTTTAAACGACTCGAAGTCTGTCTAGCAGGTCAAGCCATTTCTAAGTGAGACTATTAATACGTTTGTGTGTAGCTAATAAACATGCAGTGGAAACGGGCAGTGCTTGCGAGGTTTTTAAGGGTTTATTTCCCGGTTCCTCATCTGCCCCTGCATGAATGGAGCCCGAGCTTCTCACATTTAACTTTAATCTCGGTGAAGCACATGGCATTCTCATCGCATGCTAAAAACAGTTCATCCGGACAGAAACACCAAATGCTGTCTAATGAATGTCAGTGTTTAAGCACAAACAGCGATTTTGTTCATTTTGTTTGTTTGTTTGTTTGTTTGTTTTAATACTCTTTTACAAAGGTCTCACACAAGCATGGCTTTTCCTTATGAAGGGGAATTTCAGCATTTGTGGTAGTGCGCGCCTCGTGTGCGTGTGAAATTGTTACTTTATTAGAATCCAGTACAAGCTACCTAGTTAAAGTCTAACACTCGCTAAATGGTGCTCATTTTTTCGACGCCCGTGAAACAAGGCTTTAACGTGCCTGGGTTGACATGCTGCTTAACTTTAAACGATACTTTTGAACTAAGTTTATGCAAAACACACAAAAAAAAAATAACTTTTGTATCCTGATCTAAAATTCATGGTAGCTTTACTTGTCATGATTTATTATGTTTAAGGACATTCATAGTTGAGCCAGCCCTCTTTCAGTACTGACCTGTAGTAATAACTCTTCACATTGAACTTTAACAGTAGCAGAAGTAATAGCACGTTTCTCAAGGTCTGTTTGTTAGAAACACACAAGCAATATGACCTCATCAATCTTATGGATTACGTCGCTTCTAGATTCACTTTATTATAGTTTTACTGCATATATAAATTTACTTTGTGGAAAAAGTAGTGATTTAGTGTCCCAAAAAAAAAAAAAAAAAAGTCCTTCAGCGTATTTGGAAATTTTTGAACACCAGTTGCTTAGACTGTTTTAGCATATTTATAGGCAGAAAATGATATTTATTGGAAAATTCCTACTGTTGTTATGCTTTAGTTGAGGTCTGGATTCTCGAGCTGTGTTGGGGAGGGGGGGAGACCTGGCCCTTAGAGCTATGATGTTTTTAATCTTGATTTAATAAAAGTTGTACCATATCTTATATTTGCGCAGTTGCACAGAGAAGATGCACATTAGTGTTTCACCTTCCCATCTTTGTGCAGTGATCAGATGACTTTTTCTAGAGCTCTTGCAGTTTGGCTTCTTATGCCACATTGCCCTGATGTGAAGGAGTAATATGGGGTGTTGGGTTACTAGTCTGTACTTGGCAATAAAAGCCATTCTTCACACACACACACACACACACACACACACATTCACTGCACAGTTAAACATATTGAAATGTTGACTGCTTTGTATCTGTTATTTGCTGGCAAAAGGAACATCATTCCGTGTGTCATCACCTTCGTCACGTGTCGAACTTTCACGTAATGAACACATCATAGTGTTTTGGTTCTGTCTTCCTCATCACTGTTGTGTGCATCAGCCCTATAATGGTAATGCTGGAACAGACATACGTTACGGTTTGACAGCTGATGTATATCAAAGCCCTTAACGAAGGGTGGCTTTAAAAATACATCATCCCTCATTAATCTAAACTCCAGATGTTTGATATTAGTAACTCCTGTATAGTTCCATTACATCAAACTGAGACGTTACATGTTCACCTAAAAAAAACAACTTCGTTGCATCTTACTTGAAGCCATCGTTTTTGTTTCTGATTTAAGAGAGCTGCCGTTGCTGTTACTTCCGTTGGAATCAAACATGTCTCTGTGAGTTGTCTCCTGCTTTCCTGGTCCAAACTGGCACAAAGGGAGCACACGCTCACTCCTAGCTTAATCTTTCCATGCAATTCTGTTGCTTTTTTGTATTCTTGCTATAAAGGTTCTGCCACTGTACCAGCCGACTACTCAGTGAAGTCTGCAAACCGACCAGAGCTGTCATGTAGTCTTGTGTTCAGATGAAAGCTTCCGTTTCTGAGAATGAGGTCTTTATTATTATTATTATTATTATTATTATTATTATTATTATTATTATTTTAGGGCTTCCATATTAACTTTAATCTATTATCCTCCGTTTTGGAAGATCTAACTTTTAACAGGTTGAAGTGTGTTTTTCTGTTGTCTTTTTAAAAAAATCAAAAATATTTAATTTGTATTGCAACATGGTTTATCTTCTTGCATCATATTGTCTGGATTGAATGTGCTTAGACAAACAACATATGAAGAACGGAAATGTACTGTTGCATCTATGCAGATACATTCTTATCAATTTCATCAAGCTTTGATAAGAAATGTTTTTCTGTTGTGTATTTTTAGGTAAGTTTGCATAAGGTACTGTTTTGTTTTGTTTTTCTTTAATCAGCCACAATAACTAACAAATCTAGCATCTCACCAATGTGTTCTGTATTTATTTGTAGAAAGACTCATATTCACATTTGTCAGATGCCTACAACATAAAATAAAATTTCTTTGGAAAAAGAATTTTAAGCTTTTTAATAGCTTCTGGATCAAAATAGGAAGGTGGGTTTTCGAGTGATATCGAACATTTTTGATGGGACCACGAGTTAAAGTAATAATGCTAAAGACATGTATGATTAAATGTTTTGGGTACCTGATACAGCATTTTGTACCCAATATCTAGATTATTGTATTGTGTACAAATATAGCGTTTTCTCACTCGCCTGGAATTGGGTAGGCCTTTATTAATTGTTTGCTCACTTCTGCAAGTTTCTGTTCAGGCCTGATGGAAATGCGAGAAGACTATAGTGACTCATATCATTTTACCAAGCGCGAATTGGCGTGAAACCCAAACAAAGCGAGCTAAACGCGAAGCGGCAGTACCCAAAGTTTAGCCGAACACAGAACAGCAGCGTATCATTCAGAACCGGGGCCGCGTTCGGTACGGTTCGGTACCGAGCCTCTGATGTCACGGTGGCGATGTGGGAGGAGTCACGTTCGCAGACCGACAGGCAGCGACGGAAGATGGTGGAAGCAGGCGGAGCGGGTGGTCCGTTACATTACTGAAATCCTGCCCGTTCAACACAGGTGAGAGATTATTGTAGCACTGGCGCAAAGCCTTCCACACCAACAACCCTGCGCCCCAAAACAGCTGTTTGTGTCCGCGAGCCTGTTCAGTGCTGCGGGGAGGAACCTCTTGCGATGAGGACAAATCTCGCCAGTTTGGTGTGCATATGGATTACTTCAGAGGCGATTCTTCATTAGTGGTTGATGGCGCTGGTGAATCTGTCAGTGACTGCATCTTGTACCTGCGTCGACGAAGGTAAACGAGGGTGCTTGATCGACAAGCATATGAGCATTTCTGCTACGCCCACTTAATTTATTTTGAATCAGATCCGCGATGCAGATGAGATCTGGGCCCGAATGGCCAATCTGTATAACCTTAACTTTCTAACATGGATTTTTATTTAGGGGAAAAAAAAAAAAAAGCGACGCTAGTCAGTAGGGTGGAAGATTGAGGCAAACTTGACATCTGACAAACTCCCAGCTGTGCGAGTGTTCTGCGTAGACGGGCTACTGCTTGAGCATCTGTGTTGGTGTGAGAGAGACTGCGCGAAATCCTTCATGGCTACATCCACCCTCATATTTCCTGATTACATTATTAGAAAGCGACATTAAGCCGTTGGCACGCCACAAGTGATCGGTAGGTGCGGCATGTCTATTTCCCACCGCGATGTCTACCTATGCGTCGCAGTGGTCCATAGGGCTTGGTACTTGTGCGCTGCTGTTCGTCGGCTGTTGTTTGGTATGGCGTCCGTACAGTACGGTAGCGGTGTGTGTAATCTGAATGTGCTTTTTTTTTGTGCAAAATCCTGCCCTGTTCCGCTGTGAGACATCGGGTGCTGTGGAGATTGGGGAAACAGAAAGTAGAGTAACCATTATAGGTGATAAACTGGGAATCCTCCTAATTCTTGAGGAGAATTTCGTTACACTGATGTGCTTTCTATAATTCGACTTGGTATGGAGCTTGGTCTTCACGCCCGCGTTGGTGCTGCGTGCAGGTAGATTACACTGCGCTACGAAGATCGCCTTCACTAATGGCACGGATGATTTGACTGGGGTGGTTTTTGAACGAGAGTCGAGTGTGAAATCGGCCACGTATGTTTCTGTTCTCGGACCATGAACATTCCGTATACCTGTTTTGTAATTCTTGTATCCTGTCAGCCTGTGTATTGCAGATGAAGGTGTAAGGATAGCCCTTAGTTTGACCCACCCTTTGCAAATATGAACGAATTCGCTGCTGAGCCTAACACAAACACAATATTGCTCAGTCACTCGTGAAAATAACAATATGGGTGGATTTTTGTGTTTTGTCTTTGACGAACGATGCTTAATTGTTTCTTAACAGTTTTTTTTCTGTTTACTTGTTACTGAAATCACAAAATAAGTTAATCTTAGAAGTAGGTGAATGACAGTATGTTCGGAGCTATGCTAAATTGTCCACCCTTGAGTTAGGCTTGTACGATTTTCATATCTTACTGCAGTCATATCAGGGACATAGGGCTTTGAGGGGAATGTTATGGTGCATTACACACACAACTGCATTATGAGAGGAACAGAGGGTGATGAAAATGACCAAAAGTTGATGTCAGGGTGGTCAGGTAGTAATGTGTGGGTATGACTGACAACACTGAAAAATATAACCCCAGTATGGAGTCTGTGCCCTTGGGTTATGTACAGTATAACCAAAGACTATACCCAACAAATGATTAATCTGTATCAAATGATTGATACAGGATTGATGATTGATTGATTCAATTACCTAATATCAATAAGGTCATTAGTAACATTCAAATAAGTATTGAACTCAGTATTAAAGAGGTAATGGTCACTGTCTGTGGAGAGTTATCCCTGTCATGTGACTTTCTGTAATCATGTTTAGACTTCAAGGCAAAAAAAAACCAAAAACCCAAAAAACAGATCAATAAATCAATCTAGGCAATGATTAAATAGGACTAAACAAGTGTGAATATTGTTCATCCCAATGGACTTCATGTGGTTGGTAAAATACAAACAATTAGGAGAAAAGACCTGACATCTTGAGAAACATTTCCAAGAGTACTTACAAACAATTTGGAAAGTAGAAATGCTACATAATTTATAGTTGCTCACCCTATATTGACTTAATGTAAATACAACTGGTCTATAGGAAACATGAACAGCATGTTGCTGATGCTAGAATGGAACAGTGCATTCTCATCTAGAAAATCAGTCTTTCTTTCAGTGGTCACAACTATAATACCAATGCATTTTTTGCCATTACCTTTCGAGACAGTGTGGGGAATTAAATCCCAAACACCGTGCAGCCTTTTGACAAAACCCGCTGGGGCTGATTTCTGAACGTACCTAAGATTTTTTTAACTAAACCGCATGATCAATGGTCGTCTTCCACCAGGTCCTTTTTTACCCAGTCACTGAGTTCCATCTTTGTGTAGCCTTTGGAGAAATCAAAATAGAAAATCCTCCTCTGCGCATGTTTGCATTCCACCTCGATTTCTCCTGTGCACATTCATGGGCTGGAGTCGTAGAAGACGCAGAGGAGCCACTTGACACGAGCTGTCTCAAAAGCAGGACGTGTGTAGAGGCTGCAAGCTCCGTGCTCAGCAGCATGACATCTCTAGGGGTGGGATCAAAGGGTGATCCTCAACCAAATTTCCCATGAGGGAGGATTTTTGGCGTGACCGTTGTCTTCCCACCATCACGTGTTTTTAAATTAGCGCTTTGACTAGAGACTGGTGAGTGTGACAAAGCCTTTGCTCCCTGCAGAAAGTCTTTCCAGGCAGATAAGCAAGGATGTGGGAATAAGAAAGCTCCATCCCACCCCTCCTGGCTTTTTAACCTGCAGCCACTTGGCCTAGCAGTGATAACCAATCTGGTACTGGAGGAGACTGTGAAGTGGGAGCTTTGCAGCTCATCTCACATCAAGCGTAACATTTCTTTTGGGGTTGTGGGTGGGTGGGTGTCTTCCCACCGCCACCTGAAAAAGTCTTCTTTTAAATAGTGTCATACATTTTCACAGCTTTTGCGCACACATGGCTTGAACATGCACTGATAACATTTTGAAGGGGTTATTTGCATGGGACAAAGCTATTTGTACGGTTCACAGAGAGGTCAAGCACGCTGAACAATGGAGACAGCTTCCATTTAAGGGACGTATGTATTTGTTAAGATGTCAAAACATGAAATAACTGCCCATGGAGATTTTGTTTTTTTTCACCATTTTAATGGAATATGTTTAAAATATATTTGTTATCTTAGCATTTGGAACAGTATTAATCTTTATTTTTGTAGTCATTTATATAAGTGGAACACTGTCTTACTCTGAGTCTGTTCCCTGCCAGTGTGCATAAAAAAGTTCATTTGTAAATCATGCGTCATTAGTCTGAAAAATACAGTAGTGAAACTGTGGGTGGAACAATCATTTGGCTGAGCTAAAATTTCACATGTATCGGACACTTTCTGGCAAAGCGTCTTTGTCACTTTTCACATTATGTAGTATTAATCACAAATAAACATGCCGAGTAGTAGAGCAGCAGCCCATCATTAAAAATATAATGAGGTGTGCCGCTCAGAAATGAAAGCTTCAGGCCATATGAATTTTTAAGTGTGGGATGGCGTATTGTGGCTGGCCACCCCAATATGAAACCACAGAGGTCAAATGGCTGCAGTTCAAAAATATTCGAGGCTTTGTGCAGGGCTTGCACTGCTTTCCGGTTATTTATTATTTGTTTTGTACGGCCTCGGTTTCTGTGAGGGGAAACTATTGGCCAAATGGCTCCGTGACTCCAATTTGTTACTGTGGTGGTTTCACCTTATCAAAGTGAACCTACTATTACTAAACCAAGGCGAAATGAGCACAGTGTCGAACATTAGCAAAAGTCACTTAGAGGCCTTGCCTATATTACCTGAACAACAGGCTGGAAAGAGGGCAGTCACGATTTGAGGAGTTTAAGGAACTAGAATCTGCCATTGCTTCCGAGCCATGGAAATGGGCAGCGGTAGCTCAGTGGTTAAGGTACTTGACTTGTAATCGGAAGGTTGCCCCACCACTGCCAAGTTGCCTCTGCTGGGCCCCTGAGCAAGACCCTTAACCCTCAATTAATCAAGTTGTACTCAGTCATAGCTGTAAGTTGCTTTGGATAAAAGTGTCAGCTAAATTTCCATAAATGGAAATGGAGCCATTTGCCTGACTTCTATGTCTGTGCGCAAACCTCCCTAGGACGGTAGTCTCGTGAAGCGCCTGGTTGTTCTTCATCTGGGCAGACAAATGGTTTTAAACGTTAGTGAAACTAGGTTACACAGCGACAGCGTGGCACACGAGGGGGAACGGAGAACGAGGATGGGAGCCTTGGCATGCCGTCTGTAGACCAGGTGTGATGTTTACAATGGAAATATGTTAGGATTAGGGAAATGGGATCTGATTTGAGACCAGTGTGTGAAACATCTGGAACGGAGGCATTAAAATCCGAGCTTCTGAACCCAGTTCTCGGGGACACCCCCACCCCGGTCACAGCGGAACCAGGTAACCGAGGATTGGTGAGCAGGCATGTGGAATGGCTGGGGTAATCCGCACGGACTGGATCATGACATGCATCACTACACTGATCTGCTTGCCTCCAGTAAGATGGGATGTAGATGTAAATATGTTACGTCTCTGGATGCGAGCACTTTCCAGTGACTGTAAATGTAAGACGACATGTTTCAGTAGGATGCTCACAGCCGCTCTTTGCCTCCAGAGAAATCAGAACATCCTTCTGGAAGAGTTTGAGTATCTCGCCCCTGCGAGGCCTGTTTTGGTGAGGTGTTGTCTGCGCTCAGGCGAAATCATCAACTCCTATTAAAAGCCTGGCCGCGTCTTAAATTACACATTTCATTACTCACACAAATGGAATTAAAAAGAATTCGTAATAAGGAAATGAACGCAGTGCAGCAAAATTAATGTAAGCAGCAGGTTTGCTGAAGCACGAGAATTGCTTAATTATATAGTGCCTTGTCTTTTCCTCCATTGGAGAAATTAATAAATTGATATTTCAGCATCATCTCTTAAAAACTTCGGAGGAACATACTGATGGATTATGTTTCCTATGTGGGTTCCCGTTTAACTGGTAATCCTCCGTCTCCTCTCAGTTTTATTAGGCCTGACAAAAATATTAATACACAGGATTTAATCGTCCGTGTTTTAATAAGCGTTTCTAATCAACGTTATTAATACCACAGCTATCTACTCTGTGTTTGGGACTGGGATGTTTGTTCACGTTTGGTAGTGTGTAGGTCTTCGTGAATGTTGAGTCTTCTGTTCAGTGCACTGAAATGTGCGCGTTTGTAACTACGGCAGTTGAAGTGCTGTATGTGACGCCGTGTTCATGTACGTGCGTTTCTCCAGGCAACGATGTACATTCTTACCTCTTTTGCCATCAGTACAATATCTTTTATTCAGTTTAGATGGCTGGTCTGTTCAGGGATTTAAAAGAACATTTACCAAACGTAAATGTACCTACATCCATGTTTTCCATAGCACGGAGCTCTGTTGTTCAGAAGCAGCTCACCAGTAGCAGAGAATCGTCATACAGCCAGCGTCAGAAAACACTGTCAGTGTAGTGGTTATATGGGCTGCATGTTCTACATTCAGTAGGGGACCATGTGTAGACAGGTGCTTTCTATCAACTGTCTATCTGTCAGCTGTGTTCACGGAGCGGGTGTGTGTTATGGATTTATGGGCCTCTCGCTCATTTCAGGAGAGCCCAGTGTTGCCACTGGCTAAACTCTCACAGATTACGCATTGTGAGGCAGACAGCCTAATTGGCATGTAGTTTGTACTCCAGAGTCCTCAAAGACTCTCAGATTAACAATGTTGGCTTGTATAAATTACACAAAACATAAAGCTTTTCTTTGTGTGTCTGGCTCATGTCTGCCCTCACAGTCTCCCCATCGTCTCAGTATAGAGCTTGAAACTGTGACCTTGTGTGTGTGTGTGTGTGTGTGTGTGTGTGTGTGTGCGCGCGCGCATGTGCTGCCTTGGATGGGGGTGCGTGCGCGTGCATGCGTGTGTGTGTGTGTAGGTGTAGGCAGGCCCCGCTGTGATAATTCCCAAGCTTTCGAAGGTCGCTCCGCATGTGAGCAGCTCTGTCTCGGAGCCACAGAGCACGCTCAGTGGCGGTCCCTGTGAGCGGAGGGCTGGGCTAGCCTCTGGCACGGATTAACTCTGCATAATGTGAAAGAGGGTCTAATGCTGCAGGGGGGGGGTAGAGAAGGGGCAATGGCACTGTTGCCCCCACTGCTCCCAGACAAAAGATCTCCAAAACAAACTCGCTGCCATGAACAGTGACTGTTGGGTCGGTTTCAGTTAATGGTTTAGTCTCGTGGAGAGAGCCATTCACATTTTGGCTTAGATTACGAGCTTTTCACCATCTGGGAACCTTCATGCGTGCTGTTGCATAAAAGAATGATGTAATGATTTATGTCTATCAAACAAAAACTGCACATTTCAGTAGTGAGAAACAAAGGCAGAGCCAACATTTAAAGACCCGTTTGGTTTTAGTAAATAAAAAGTCTGTATTAATGGCACCATGTGTCTGCATAAAATAGCTGCTGCCAGATGCTGGTATTTCTTGTTATTGCACATGAACCAGTACCATGGTTGTGTTTGGACCTGTGCCAAAGCTTCTCGGTTAGTTCATCAACGGTTTGGAGGTCAGGGAAAGAAATCAGACTCATTTGGAGAGACACTGAACCAGTTTTAAGCCAAAACTAAGCTTAATGGTGAAATTGAAAAAAGCCCCATACATCACAAGTACAGGCGGAGGTATGACTTGATTCTGCTCATCGTAGAGGTAGCCCTGTTTTGGGATTCAGTGGCATACGGTTCCTTAAAGAACAGTAATACGTGGTTGAGATTGATCTGGTGGCTTGTCATGGAGATATTATGGCTTTCACAAAGGCGAACGCGTTAAAACATTCTAATGTGAGCGTTTGGTCTGTTCTTCGGTGCACAGTTAAGAAATGCCATGTCGGTGTGGGTGCAGGCCAGTGAGGCGTGTGGGGGCACATGGTGTACGTGTAAAGGTTACCCCTCCTCACCGGGGGCCCCAGTGGGAGCAATTATACACCTCTCGAGTCACTCCAGTAGCTTATTCTCCCTCCCTGTGTGCACACCCACCGCACAACTGCCTTTACCTCTCGGCTTCAGACAGTTCGGTTGCCTACAAGCGCACGCTTTCCTGCTCACTTTCATTCTTATTCCAGGACGGCAGTCGTATGTGATAATCACGCTGGGCTGCGAAGTCCTGCAAACTCCTTGGAACTACTCTGAACTGCTGCGCGTGGCTACGCCGGCACACAAACATGGTGGTGTAGTGTGCCGGCATAAACTCAGCAGTCAATTTTTACGGGCAACGTTGGTTTTTAAAAGGATGGGAGCGTTTTTCGTATCTGCAAGTTTTGACCGGGGGACTTCGGAGTGCTGCTCAGCCCTCGTTTGGCTGATTGCTTTGTTTAGTCATTTTGAGCTGGATGACTATGGTGAGGAAGACCAGACGTGCTAATCAGGCTCATCCGTTCTTCACTACAGCTGCCCTGCCCCAAAACACAAATGGGGTGATGCAGGAAGCCTGTGGACGTGCCACGGTGTGTTGGGAGCCACAGTTCACCGTCAGACGTGCCACGGTGTGTTGGGAGCCACAGTTCACCGTCAGACGTGCCACGGTGTGTTGGGAGCCACAGTTCATCGTCAGACGTGCCACGGTGTGTTGGGAGCCACAGTTCACCGTCAGACGTACCACGGTGTGTTGGGAGCCACAATTCACCGTCAGACGTGCCACGGTGTGTTAGGAGCCACAATTCACCAACAGATGTGCCACGGTGTGTTAGGAGCCACAATTCACCATCAGACGTGCCACGGTGTGTTAGGAGCCACAGTTCTCCGTCAGATCACATCAGGGCAAACAGAGGGCCAGGATATAAAGGAAAAAAAACAAGCTATTTCCAGAAAATTTATAAGGTAGTAAATCAGCTGCTCTCCCCCATTAGATTAAACCCGATCAACACTGGTTGAATACCCAAAATAAGATCTCCCAGTGAAAGCTGGTAAGGCAGATGGTTTCAGAGTTTGAATATGTTTGTGATTGATTGAGTCCATGTGTTGTATCTTTAACACCGGAGGGCTCTCACCTTAAGATTGTGTCAGATGCTTTCGAGTCACATCATTGTAGGACCGTACTGGTCTTCACCACCTCGCAGAACTGCTAATGAAAAGAGAAACTCACTGGTGAGCAGCTTTGGCATCGGAGCAAAAATGTTGCGCAGTGGAATCAGGAGCAGCAGCAGAAATTATTTTTTTCTGCAGAATGGGAAGTGAAGGTGTTTAGTTGGTGGGTCAGGAAACGAATTCACTCAGGTTAACATTTCTCTGCGACTGAATGGAGAGCAGCCAATCCAGGCAGCCTCCACGACAGTGCCGTGTTTCATAACTGTGTGCGACGTGTAAGGTGATGTTCTTTGGTGTTTGAAAGACGCTGCTGTTGTCGATGTGGATATAAATAGGCCTTGAAAGAAAACACAAATGCATCCCTCAAACATGCGTGTACACACACACACACGCGCGCACGGCATCATCCTGGAATGAGCGCTGTCGTAGATCATGAATAAAAAACAAATCCCAACAAACCTGGAAGAGGCTTTCACATGGTACTAATATAAATAGCGCTGTCGGCGAAAGATGTTGACAGTAGCTTGAGAAAATGGGGTTCTATATAAGCCTGTGCATGTCCGTGTGTGTGCATGCATCTCCCACGATGTTATGTAGCAGTCCGTGTCTGAACCTTTTGGGTTTTGACAGTAATTTTACCATTTTTGAAGAAAATGGACTGATGGAAACATTTAACATTTTAGAAATAAAAATGTATTGTTAAAAGGTAATATGCTGTATAAATGGTAGCCAACCGTATGATAGTGCTGCTTGCTGTCATGATATGAAAATGCTTAAAGAATCAATAAGACGTAATATCATTTAGCACTCGCACAACGCAGTGGCCCCCCGCTCTTTGTAGCCCTGTATATGACGGTGCCTACTCCCTGCCCTGTGGAAACCTCTCTCAAAATAGCTCTCATTTCGTTGCCTTTGAAAGATATCTCAGCTAGTTACCTCACACTGAGACTGACATCAGAGGAGCAAATGAAAAGTGCCGGTCCCCTCCCAGCCACAAGAAGCTCCAGGGTGCTCCGTCCTGCATCCCGAGCTGCAGCAGGACAGCTGGCTGAGGTTGGAAGGGCATCTACTGGGCCACGGGGGATCCAGAAAGCGCTTTTTCGTTCCACCCCGTGGGGCACCTGGCGCGCTGCTAATGAGTAACAATGGAGTGCAGGGACCCGTGCGGAGGGCCTGCCCCCATCCTGCACCTCCCGTGCACAGGCCTGCCGTCGTGACCCTGGCCATGACGGAGGCCTGGAACTGGCAGGAAACATGTTTTACTCTATGAAAAGGCCCTGAAGCAAAATTCACTGGGAACATCGATGCTCTATTGAACACGATTTCAACACTGGCTTTAATCTGGACAGCAGCCCTGTAAAAGGACACAGTGCTACTGTATCACAGCCCAAATCCACAGTATCACACCTAACTTTCAGCACAATACATCACAGTCCAGACTACCTTCACAATCCTCACCCACCCAACCACCTACTCACAGTGCCATTTTTTTATACCCCCCCCCCCCGCACAAGTCAGCAGTCTGACTGTGGAATGAAGGGATGCTTGAACATATTAAGCCTAAAATGTGTCCCAGAATGCTTTTGTCGTGGCAACAATTGATATTTATATTGTAACCTGTGTTGAATCTGAATATTACCTCTCAATCTAAGAGGATCTTAGTCATCTGATTCTTCCGCCTGCTGCAGGGACCAACCAATCATGCCTCGGTGTACAGATCTGCTGTAGGGCCTCTAAGGGCTTCAGCTTGCACTCTTCCATCTCTTTTAGTGCGCGGCTGAATGCACGGCCGGCACGGAGACACCACTGATCCGTGTTGCTGGAGCCCACCCTCCACGGCCTCCTAACCCACCGACCCTCTGCCTTATTGCCAGGGGAACAGCAGCACACCTCTGGGCCCTTCTGCCTGGATCGCCCTCGCTGCACACGACAGTTACAGTGATGGTCACAGAGCCTAGAAGGCAGGTTTCAGCGTTAGTTGACACAGGGGGAGCTATTTTGTGCACTTCGGTCACTACCTTTTTTCAGAGTCCAGCGGCCTGTCCACATTTGTCTCTGCTCTCTCAGTGAGGTTTAGATGACGTCTGTCTCTCAGGAGAGAGAGGAAGTGAGACCACGGGCTCAGCAGTGAGAGAGAGACCGTTCAGAATCACACAAGCGGTGGCCTGGAAAAGGCCGAACGTGGCGCCGAGCTGTTATGGGGATGAGAGTAGGTGCTGGCCAGGCTGCCAGCTGGTCAGTACATCAGGAGGTGGAGCGCATGCAGTCTCATTACTGCAGCCTGGGCACACAGGGGAGTCATCCAAGTGGCTCTGGCCCACTGCCAAGCAGATGTGCTCATCATATTTTCTACAGAAACAGGGAGAGAGAGAGAGAGGGGCACCATTGCACATCTGACTGTACAAGAAGTGCCTAGGAGAGCCAGCTGTACCTACCAGTACAGTATTGCCATCTCTCTCTCTCTTTCTCTTTTCCTTTCACACCTTGCAATCTCAATCTCAGCAATACTCGTCTGATACAATATGCAAAAACTCAAATGCTTCAGCTCTTTACAAGTGATCAGACGGCCTGCGGACTGCTTTGAGAGTGACCTCCATATGTTCCTTGTGTTTCCGTGGGTGGTGGTGGTGGTGAGTGGTGTGTGGGGATAACCTGACTTGGCTCTGGTTAAAGGATTTCTTGCATACAAACTTTCCTAGTCTTCCTTGTTGAAAATAAATTGGATTTAACCTTGAATTTGGTTAAATGCATCCCCTGCCTGAGCAGTATGCAGTTTGGCTCAAACTGTTCCTGTGGTCAATAGTGAGTTAACTCTTCGGGGGGTGTGTGTGTGTCCATACCTCTCACTGGGCACTGCAAGACAGCAGCAACTCAGCTTGTGTTGCGATCGTAATGAGAGCCAATGCAGCAGGCCACTCTATTTCACACCTTCGCTCTTCCTCTCTCTCAGGAAACCTCTACAAACCACATCACAGTGTTTCTGTGTTCAGGTCTCCGTTTGTGTTACCATCATTAAAAGCACCATAGCATCAGATGTCTCTTTCTCTCTCTCTCTCTCGCTGCATGGTCCACAGCCAGCCTCTCTCTCAAAAAAAAAATAAAAAATCACCTCAGTCTGTGATGACCATATCCGGTGTCAGTGTATAAAAGTGTCGGCTAGAACATAACTTACCTGTGTCTGCAGTTAACGGGGCAGGAAGCATGGTATTATCACTGGTCATCACATCCTTACTGGGGATGTCCAGGCTTCTGCCTATAGGCCTGTCCATCACTGCCGATGCTCCATGTTCAAAATAAGGCCCATGTCATAGGACAGCGTGTTGTCTCTGCTTAATCGCTCCTGCTAGATTCCTGCCGTATTTGAGCTTTAGCTACCCATGTTGCCATCTGATACAGCAAGCAGCCGGCTTAGGGCCCAGATCCGGGGTGTGCGGTGCCGGAGTGGGCAGGAGAGGAGGAGGCACTCCTTACTGCTCCAGCCGCAGTGTACCGATGGCTTCCCAAGGGACTGTGGGTATATGAGGAGGGTTCAAGAAATGGTGTGGCAAGAGAGAGTCACGGGACACAAATGGGTTTCTTATAACATTCAGGAAGGACCGCCCAAACTATGCCAGATATTAATGTCCTGTGTATTATCGGTGTATCATTTGTGGTTGACTTTTAAGAATTTGCAGCTTTGCCCATTTGACAGCAGTGTAGATGCGGGACACGGAGGTGGGTTGCCATATGTTGTTTTATGTTTTTATGTATACTCTCCCAAAACAAGGAACCCCAAAATTCTGACAAATAATCTTAAATAGGCTGTTATGTTTAGCATTCAGTTGGACATAACTAACCTCTGCAGCCCATACATATAAATCTGACCAATTGCTGGATATTCTCCTTGATGCCTCTAATACATTTACATTTTTACATTTTAAGCATTCGGCAGACACTCTCATCCGGAGCAACTCACAATTTGAAGACACGTTACAGAGGTAGGTAAGTGTAGTGTTAAGAGTCTTGCACAAGGACTCTTATTGGTATGGTATAGAGCACATTTCAGCCATCGTTTCAGCACATATATTGCTGCACTGAGGAAAAGATGAGTCCTCTGTAGAACTGTAGTCAGTTTTTTAACCTTGAGTATGTCTGGAGATAAACAAAACAGGCCATCACGCATTTAATGTCTCCTCATAGGAACTGTGGAACATATCCTGAGAGTAGTAGGGGCCTAAGGTACTGCTCATCACAAAGTCAGAAATAATGAGCTCATTTATTTAGAAAGGCCCAACTTTCACATCTCATCGATAGTCATAAATACAGCCCTTAAGTTACCTTTTGTCATAATCGATAGGCTTAGGATTAGCCACGCACCCCATGCTAAATCTAAACTTCTAAATAACAAATTAAATGACACTGCCAACTTTTTCATAGTAAAAAAAAAATTCCATTAGGGACAGCATTTCAAATGAATGTCACCCAGCCGTAGACGTCTGGAGCCATGTGAAGGGAAGCAGCACTGTGTCAGCATTCTCATTAACACGTATTAATGTGTTTGCCATTTTATGTTCACATATACTAGCAGCAGCCCTCTCGATTCTCTACCTACCAAGTATTCAGGACATTCTAAGCCTCATTAATTAGTTACCTCAATCAAGTATTTGATTTTTTTAAATTAATTGAATGGTTTTTGTTTGTTTGTTTGTTTGTTTGTTTGTTTTAACAGCTTTTTGATTGGATTTAATCTGAGTGGCTGTGAATATTATGTTGCACTTCTGACTCATTCATCCAAGTATCCTTGCCTTGCCTTGTTTTGTGGAGTCCCTCAAGGTTTGCTCATGAGGCCAGCACTATGCATGTTCCTGTTGGATACACAGCTGTATACGTCCCTAGATACTGACCCTCGAAGGTTTGTCAGCTCCTTGCTTGATTATCTGATGCTGTAAATCCTGAATGCATCACAAAACAAAACTGAATTTCTTATTATTGGGGATGGTAATGTGAGAATCCTTTTACGAACTGGAAAGGTTAAAAACTCAAACTGCTTCTGTGAGGATTTTGGATACCTGTGCACTAGTTGTGTGTGTCTTTCAGAATTTATTTTTAGGCCCCTAAATGTCTTTGACCTTCAAATGCCTTTGTGATCTTGCCCCATAGTTCCTTAGTGCATTGATTATTAAGTATGTTCCTGCAAGAGCTCATATCTACCAACAGTGATATGCTAGCCATACCTGCAGTGCAACTAAATGAGTAAAGTAGTCTTTCCTTATTAAGGTCCTACGTTTTTTAACTCCCTTCCTAGTGACCTGAGGGCTCTTGACAGTCTAGGCCTATTTAAGCAGAGTGTTAAAACCCATCTGTTGAGACTACCTTTTAATTAACCTGGAATTAATGTTTTATGTGAATTCTGCACCTTTCTAGCGCTTCTGTTTTGTTCCTTGCTTTGCTATATATATATATATATATATATATATACACACACACACACACACACAGTATTGGAGGTTTTTTGTATAACTGAGTCTATATGTGATTCCATTAATACACACCACATGTAGCATAGTTAAGTGAAGTGCCAAGGCTGTAGAAATTCCTACCAAGTCTCTAATCCCAGACAGCATGTCCTTGACTTGCGGTGGAACTGTCAGAGCATTTCTCATTATTCAGGCAAATGTAATTAGTTCAGCACTGGAAGGTTTTTACTGGCTTATCCAGCCGCGGTAAATTGCAGGCCAAATTTTATTTGCTGCAGGAACATGTGAGTGGCCCTGACTGGATGAGGTATGAGATCCATACCGCTGATTGGCTGTATTCGTCACAGTATGCTAATAAGGCTTCGTTGAGAGCTTATTTTAAAGTTGCTGCATGATGCAAGCTGAAATGGATGGCAATTACTTCCAAATTTAATAGGTGGGGTTTGAATGAAAGCTTATAGTAATGTATAAAATAGGTAAACATTTCATTTGACCTCCCATGTGATGGTACGTGAAGTATAAGACTAATTTATCCATCAGTTTATTTCATAATAGACAAGAGTACATCTACATCCACCGTTAGCCGTTTAAATCCGCCTTTGGTAATCCTGTTAGGGACACGATTTAATCAAGGTCGCCATGCTTTCACGAACGTAGCGCTCTCTCTCTCTCTCTCTGTGTGTGTGTGTGTGTGTGTAGATATACATGCCCGAACATGAGCAAGTGATTGTGTTTGCCGGTGATTACAGAGAGACACTGACTCTGCTTAATCAGGTGGGAGTGAATGACTCGGCAGTGCTCGTGGCTGTCTGCGACACAGATGAGCGCCTCCGTAGGACCACGGTGTGTTCGCACCCACGCAGCTGGTTACAGCTGCACGTCGCTGATGTGCTCCCGGCTAGCTTCTGGGTGTTTCTGCGCTGAGGAGGGTGCAGGGTTGTGTGCTCGCTGCCTTTGTGCCCGTGGAGGTCTGCTATCTCTGTGTGCACACAAACGCAGTTTCAGAAACGTGTAAGCACAGGCAGGTTTGCTTTGGGTTCAGAACAACTCCAAAATAGTAAAGGCGACAACAGACCTATGTAAAGTGTACGCACCATATCGTGGTAATATTCTTTGTAGAGTCTTGAGCAGGTTCTGGAACACTGATTATATATAATATTATTCTGTATTAAACTGACTGGGTAAAGGTGTCTTTCTGCCATGCAGACGCTGATTGGGAACACTGGCAGTCATCCATTGATTTTTGTGCGCAGGCTAAAGGAAATGTTGCTATAGCAGTCGTTGCTATTTTAGGTAATTAATGGCATGGGAGTGTGTGATTACGTTTTGATGACATCCCAGATTTGATTGGAGAGGCAGCTAGAGGTTGGTCACTTCGGAAACGGAAAAACACACGCGTGTACACACACACACACACACTCTCACTCTCTCACACACTCTCTCTCTCTCTCTCTGCAGTGGGGCTGCAGAGGCTAATGAATCATGGATTGTTTGGTGGCTAGCAGGTGCCATGCCTTCTTATTTATGGTTTCCTTTGACCTCACGAACCCTGCTCATCTCCTAGCCTCACACAGCAAATTCACTCCGCCCAGCCGTGCGTATGTCCGTGTTCGTGTGTGTGTGTGTGTGTTGTGTCGTGTCCACTTTCCTATAACAAGCTCGGCCATGAGGAAGACGACGGTAGATAACGGCGCGCTGCAGGTCCTGTGCTTGTGCTGTTGAATGGAGGTTCTTTGACGTCGCGCGATACAGGCTCCGCCCTCAACGGAAAACCGAAGGCTGCATGCGCCGTGCCACATCTTCCCCCGTGTGACACCTGCGCTCATTCCGTTGTCCCCCTCCTCCGAGCGCACGAGCCGAGGCTCGCGCGGTGGCTCGCTCGGCCACGCTGGCGAGGCTGAAGCCGTGCAGGGGTCGACGACGGCCGGGCTGCGCCCGTCCCCGCCCGTCCTGTGCCGGAGAGAGAGAAGAGGAGGAAGGCGGGCTGAGCGGAGAACCCGCGGTGGTTCTCCAGTCCCGTGGGACCTTCCTCTTTCTGTTATCAGTTTGTCAGCTCTTCCCGGTTAGCTGTGCCTTAATCAGTGACCTTCATCTGAATTCTTGCCAAGGTGAGCTGTTACTGCTGCTCCTTAAATGTAGCACTCCAAAGCCTCCTTCCACCCCGCGTTTGCGCTCTCGCGCGCTCTCCCTCTCCTCTCTCTCTCCTCTCAGAGGTAGATCAGAGGTGAGCTTCCACGGTGCTTGGTATGCCTTTATTTCATTCACAGGATTTCTTTACAAAACATTCCACTGCATTTTCACACTGTTTGCACCTTTTAATGGTTTTTCTGCAACAAATCAGTACAATGTCCAAGCATTTTATTTATTTTTTTTTGCGTTGATTCAGGGCAGAAAATATATGGAAATTTCTACACATCCTTTCAGAATGGAAAAGAGATTATGCCTCGCAAATGAACTGAACATGTAGTAGCCAAATGCACTCACTGCTGCTCCAGCAACCCTGCTGGCACCGAGGGCTTCAGATATGAGTCCATCAGTTACTGTAACAACCTGTTTTTTTATTGGCGCTCATATCGTGCATGAGAGACCTGCATGACCAGGGTATGTGGCACAGGAGGAGTGGGTGGTGTGTTCTGATGGGGGTGGAGGAACAGGAGGGGTCTATCATGTGATCTGGATGTTTTGTGTGCAAACGCAAACAGCAGTCACTCCTTCACCCTTCATGTTCGTTAGTTGCTCTGACTCGCCCACACACACCTTACACTGTACCTTCATTTCCTCTGCACGGGGTTCACAGGACCGAGCCGTCTCTAGGGAGTACAGGACGAGTGAGGCGGTTGCTAGGACGGGTTTCCGCAGTCCTGCTTCCACATTTTTCCACAGAGTATGAACGCGCTGGTCGCTAGCAGCTCACCGGAGGGAGCATTATCACCGTGGCAACTGGAGCTCTTCGTGCATGTGTGTATTTGTGTGTAAGTGGGGAGGGGGGTGTGTGTGCACGCGTATCTTCACACATGTTGGGCGGTTTGCTTTTGTACATGTGATTTAATAGGAGCTGGTGTCGCCTGCAGGGTGTCCAGCCGAGCTCACGCCCTGTTACACTAAATGATATCCTGCTGCATAAAGCGCTGCTGTCAGCTTGGGTTCGAATCCTCCCATGGCTGATCGCCTTGTTGCTGCCTGCTTTGTGATTCACTCCTTTTGTACGCTCGCTCACGATTATGTGGTTGTTGGGTATCAACATTGTGACACGTGGCTTACATGACCGTAATCTGTGACGGCGCATCATGATGGTGCACGAGCGCTGGATCACTGCTGAGGAGTCGTGTATTTATTACGGTGACTCATACACTTGGCAGTGTGAGTTAGAATGGGGGATGTGGCTACTAGAAGCTTCCACTTCCACTTTGTTGTCCATGTGGTCTAAACATTGTCAGGCTGTGTGCTGAGTGAAGATAGCGACCAAGACTCGATGTTTGCTCGATCACAAACAGCTTTCAGAAGTTTCTACAAGCTTATTTTCTGCATGTTTTTAAAAATTCTTCTTGGATTTGTAAGTATTTTTAGGGACGTGCACGTTTGCATGCTTGGGATAAGAGCTGTGAGTGGCTGTATTTCTGAAGTCGACCGGGTCGTGCCAGGCTGACTAGGTCGTAGTGGAGGCCTGGTTTTGTGTTCACAACATAGTGTCCATCTCAGCTGCTGTCTGTCCTCTGCAGAGCATAAATGGGATTTAATGTTCGCTTGCATCAAGTATTGCAAAACCAGGCAGACAGAATGACAGTAGATTAGATGAACTGATTCATGTGGCTACCTTGTCTCTAGCACAAAAGGACAGGTTGATGAAGTTCGGTCCATTAGCCAGGGGAGTAACCTCTTCTCCAACACTTTCTATTCCAAAAACTATGACTTTAAGAAGAGGAACCACAGTGTTTGTGGTTGTTCAGATATATACTAGTCTATATATTTACAGTTACAGATAGTGTGCACGCCGTGTATTCTACAAACGTAAATTTAGCATTTTTATGATGGAGGTGTTAAAATGGTGGTATGGTTGGCGACATGGAATTCTTTTCTGCTGTGCCTGCAGGCCTTGCAGCGCTGCCCAGGCTTGGGTGATGAAGCCGTGTGTGTAGACGCCGTGCTGTTACAGCCATGAGCCACCAAGAGGCACCGCTGGGCCAGGAGCTGATCGAGACGGCCGAGGCCGACCTGGACAGGCGTGGCCCCGATAGCCAGCAGCCTCCTTACTACCGCAGACGCCATGATAACTCCGGCCGCTCCCGCAACCACCACAACGGGCACGCCAGCGACAACACGCAGCGCTACCGCAGGCACGAGGGCTCGGAAGGGGCCGGACGTCCACGCGCCTCCCGCCGGACTCCTGAGGAGGGCGACACAGAGCAGCAACCCATACCGCGCCCGGCGGTGACGCGCTACCGGCGGCAGGGTGACACGGAGGCGCGGCTGAGGGCTCAACAGCAGAGGCAGAGGCAGAGGGAGCGGCAGCAGAGGGAGGCGGAGCAGCAGAGGGAGGAGCTGCCTCCACAGCTGCCACCCCGGGAGCCCGAGGAGCCCGAGGAGGACGAAGGCGACGGCAGCGTGCTGGCCCGCTCGGCCAGCACCGAGAGCGGCTTCCACAACCACACGGATCGGGCGGAGGGCGACGCCGCCATGGCTCTGGAGGCAGAGCCCGAGGACGAGGGCACGTACGGACTCCCGCTGAGGCCCGAGGCCGAGGAGTACACAGAGAGCGCGGAGTCGGAACAGCAGCCGGTCGACCACGCCCAGTACCCGCCCCAACCCCCGCCCCTCCCCCGCGACCCCCTGCCCAACACGGAGCGGCCAAGCAGGCGCGACACTGAGGCTCTCAACCCCGGCTACACCAACTACGTCTACGCCCGGCCCTTGTACCGCCGGCCGGGCCACGAGGGCCAGCTGCAGCCCGAGGACGAGCCCTACACCGAACCGTACTCCGACTACGCCATTCAGGAGCACGTGTACGAGGAGATCCCGGACGCCCACGGCGTGCCGGCCGAGGGTCAGACGCCGCAGCAGAGGCCTGCCGGCTTCCGCCTCTTCGAGCGCGACTCGTACCGGCAGCAGGAGGCCGTGGGCTCGCGGCTGCACCACTACGACGAACGCTCGGACGGCGAGTCGGACAGCCCCGAGAAGGAGGCGGAGTTCGCGCCGTACCCACGGGCCGACAGCTGTGAGCAGGAGGAGGACATTGACCGGATCGTGGCTGAGGTGAAGGAGAGCCTGAGCTCCCAGAGCCTGGAGCTGGACAGGGAGGACGGAGACGACGAGTGGCCCGAGGCAGAGCACCGCGACCGGGCCCCGGCCGACGAGAGCGAGCCCCGAGACCCGGCGAGCAAAGTGGGGAAGGTAGAGGAGCTCCCAGCGAATAGCCCTTCCGAGGAGACCGCCTCCGCCAGGAGCAGCCAGCAGAAGAGGGACGCCATCTCTCTGGCCATCAAGGATATCAAGGAGGCCATCGAGGAGGTGAAGACCAGGACGGTGCGTTCTCCCTACACACCTGATGAGCCCAAAGAGCCCATCTGGGTGATGAGGCAGGACCTGAGCCCCACTGTGGAGTCATCCCTGCAGCCGTCACTAGGGGGCGATGTAAGTACACCCGTCAACGACCGTGGTCATAATTCTGATCTTGCTTTTGTTTTGTTTTCATCATTAATTGTTAACGTTTGATAAGGTCCCATTTACTGACTGAACAATGCCGTTATTGACTAGCCTTTTCAGTATTCTACTAATATGACATATAAAATAAATAAATTGTGCTTGAATTGCACCTTCGGTGTTTTTTCTATTTTAAAATGGTACATACCTAAATGCTTAGTCTGTGTTGCAAATATAGCATATTTCTAGGGCCAGAGAATACTCTGTAACTGGACACTGACACTTGTGCTTGCGTATGTGTATTTGTGTGTGTGTGTGTGTGTGTGTGTGTGTGTGTGTGACGTTTGCGTGTGTGTGTTTGCCATTGCAATCTCTACCCTGAATTTGAACTGAAACATTAACAGTGAGGTTAAACTCAAGACTGTCCACCAAAAAGTACATTAAAGAGCTTCTGGGGACTTTATTGATGACAGCAGCATTATAGATGATGCAGTTGCCAGTGACATCAGTAGGCTGTATTAAGTGTACATCTTAGATACGTCCAAATGGCCAAAGGTCAGGGAGCTAAAACGCACTACTGGAGTAAGTGAGGGATTGTTCCGGACTGCTCCTAAGAAGACATGTAATGTTTGGTGATATCTGATTCACATTCACCTTGCAGACATCGATCGCAAAGGGTCACCAAATAAGTACCAAATATGACAGTTTTGTTTCTGTGTTAAAATTACTGTTAACAAGAACATTTGCTTGTGTACCTTTGAATGGAAGGATATGAATTTGTATCTATAAAAAGGGCTAAAAAAAACCCTCAAATTAAAACCGACATTCTGCACATTAACTTCATAGTCATGGTTTCATGGTTTCCGATGTGCGTACAAAACCGAAACTACAAAAAAAAAGTCTCGCTGTCCTGTTACTTATAGACTGCACCACATTTCTTCCTCATTTGCTGAAAAAGGAGGACAGCTTGCAGTGTGTCCAGTCTTGTTTCGGCCCCTAGGCCCGCGTTGTCTTGTCAGCCTCCCGTCCTCAGAGTGCGACTGATGCTGCCCTGGCCAATCGCCTGCCTGCGGAAGGCCATTCGTGCGCACGGCGCTGTGGATGGGCTTCACACCGCGGGGGTGCGCAGGGCTCATCTGTATTCTGCGATGGCGAGCATGACCGGCACATGCAAATACAGGACCTCTTTCACCTCGGCCGTGACGGGGCTTGTCTGACGAGAGGGAGAGAGAGAGGGAGAGACAGAGAGAGAGAGAGGTGGGGGGGAGTCAAGCGTTCTAATTGCCAAGTTCTCTTCCAGTACTATAGTTCTTGTACCTCAGTTCTTCTCCCTCTCTGTCTGTCTCTCGGTCTCCTGAAGTGTCTCTTTTCTCACACACAAGCTCATATAAGCAGTACGCTTTTTATTAATTTAATGAATAGCTGTCATTCAGCTGCGCTCGAGGCCGGTCCTACTCGAACAGTATCGGATATCGTTCTGGGTAGTCAGGACAGTTGATATGTTTTTTTTCTCTGACCAACTCCTCCCACACCCTCCACAGAATCTTACAGGCTTCAGCTATATTACGCATTTAGTGCAGCTGCCATTACCTTATTCCAGGGACCCAGACACGCTGTCTCGGTGAGCTCCTCTACACGACACGGCCATTGTTGACCACCTCTGTTCCTTTGGCCATGCTAATTCCTGGTGTTTGCCTGAGCCTTATTGGCCAGCGTCAGGCTCTGCTGGCTCAGGGGAGACCCTTTTTTAGTGCACTTTTCAGGAGACCCCAGAGACGTATTTCACGTCGCCAATCACACACGGGCTCTCGCGCTTGAGAGGCTGCTTGCCATAGTTTCACCATTCCAAAAAGTCTTGAGGGATTCCCGAGGCCCTCCTGCATGTCTGCGAGTCCCCTCAATGTTCCTCTGAATTTCGATCACTGCTGGTCGCTGCCATGCTCTCTCAAATGCCGTATCATTTATTTAGCACTGGTGAGGGACAAAGATTGAGGTTGCGCGTAAATATTTTAGAGACTCACAACACTGGAGAATGGAAAAAATAGCTTTCTTCCACAGGTTCCCATCTCTGTTAAACCTGGGTTAAAGTTATGCTTGTTTATGCTATGTTTTGTGTTTTATAGAGCAGGCATGATACAGGTGACCCTTGCTTGCTTGTAAAAAATACTCCAACATAGCACAAGTTGGCCTGCAGGAACTTTTAACGACCGTCCCTTCCTACCGCTGGTCTTTGGTCCAACAAACACTGAACCATATCTCCTGTTAGTAAAGCAGCACTGGGTAGCTTGCCGTGATGTAGGTGGGAAATATAACCCTTTCCAGTAGAGCTGAACAGGGTGAGAGAGAGAGCCTGAGAGCTGTGCAGGGCTGGGCTGTAATGGGAAACGCATGCTCTTTCATCTCACACTGTGTTGAGTCCTGATCTGTGTCAGGGTCACAGGAGAGCAACAGTCACCTGGATTAGTCGCAACGAGCTCTTGCTGACTTCTTTTAAGTCTGACTTTTTTGCTCCGGTTTTCACCCGCTTGGGCTGTTCCTCCGATATGGAAAACTTCTGGATGGGCCAGGATGACCAAAGCCATGAAGATGAGGTTAGAAGCAAAGTTCGTTATGATTAGAGGAGCCTGCTTCTAAATGATGTTAACAGTGTTCGTCCTTTCTTCAATAATGGTTCTGAATATTAGTTTCAAGACAAATTGATGACATATGTTGCAACAAGAATTGCCCAAAAAGCAATAGAAACGTTCTTCTTTGTACTTAACTATAACTATACAACCATGTGATGTATTTTGTTTAGCATTTAAATGGCACCGTAATATCACAACCAGGGCTCTCCAGATGGAGATGATCTGTGGTAATGTTATCTCTGATTGTTCAACCATTCTCTTGTCAATGGGTGCAAGCCAGTTGTTTTTTTAGCCACTGTGTGGAATTTCCCATACCAACGTGAGTCAGAAAGTACCGGCCGTGAGACCCGAGTCTGGCGGCTGGTGCTGTTACTCATCTCTGCCGACCCCGCGCTGTTTCTTGTTACTATTTTCTATTCCGTCTTCGATATTGAATGCCAAACAGGTGGTACTTTGACGGTACATTTGCCCTTCTAATAATGTAATGGGGATCTATAGATCTGGCTACATTTACCTGGCGCTTTTATCCAAAGAGATTTACAATCATAACTGAATACGCTTTGAGCAATTTGAGGGTTAAGAGCCTCGCTCAGGGGCCCAACAGTGGAACCTTGACAGCAGTGGGGCTTGAACTGGCAACCTTCTGATTACTATTACGATTACCTTAATCACTGAACTACCATTTCCCCGTATTCTGAATGTCTCGTCTTTTTTCCTCCAGTGCCCAGGTTCAGACACCACCTCTCCACAGGGGGCGGAGTCTTCCAGCAGTCACCCTTTGCTGGACGACAACCTCGAGCCATCACCCGCCAACAAAGAGGTATGAAGCCCCCACAAACGTCTGGGACGTGACCCCCGCCGAGGGGTGGAGTGGGTGTCTAGATGTGTGGTTGAGGAGGTGCTGATGACATTCCATCAGTTGTTATCTTTATATCACATTTTCTGTATGATGGTGTTTAGTTATGACTGTTTTACTGTTCTTAACAATGGCAGTCAAGGAGAAGCATAGCCTCATTCCCGACATATGTGGAAGGTGAGTTTTGACCAATCATGTACTTTGATAAACCATTTCTAAACTCTCTCAACGAATCATTTTCCACCATGTTTGGTACTACACCTGCGTCACATTTTCAGTCAATGTGGGCGGTTCTGATACCCATTTGCCTAAGTTCTGGACCCTGCTTGTCTTCTCTCACAGTCCCAGGTCCTTGTGACCCAGAGGACCTCATCGACGGCATCATCTTCGCCGCAAACTACCTGGGTTCCACGCAGCTGCTGTCGGACAAGACGCCCTCCAAGAACGTGCGCATGATGCAGGCCCAGGAGGCCGTGAGCAGAATCAAGGTGAGCGCCCAGAGCCCCTGGTACCCCCCTGCAGGGCCATGGGGGAGGGGGGGTGGCTCTCCCCTGTCTGGAGTGTGAACCTCAGCCCTTTACTCCTCTTTCTCTGCAAAACACCACAGCAGTGCTCAGGATAAGCAGACAGGTTCGCGGGAACCCCCGCGCGAGGTATTGAGGGTGGAGAGAGAGAGAGAGAGAGAGAGAGAGAGAGAGAGAGAGAGGCGATCAAGGATAGCCGCATGTGTATATCGGTCCCGTTCGTTGTAAATGTGCACGAGGATGTGGATAGCATTTCAAAACGCGGCGAGTAAACAGCATCGGAGGTGTGCGACGAACGTGTTGTCCAGACAGAAACGGCGAATGCTAATGAAAAACCTTAAGTCAGCATATCTTGGGAATATGCTGCACTATTTACATTCTGCTTTTTAGAAAGAACATTAATTTCAAAGTGCTCTTGTCCTCTGGCCTAATTCAAGAAACATATTTGAGATGTGGAACCTTGGTAAATAAAGGGCCATGCTTAATGACTTCATTAATAATACTTATTCATAACACTTATTCTTACTTGTAAATCTTATATAGACATTTATTAATAGATGCTGTGATAACACTGCCTGTTTTTGTCTTTATACGCATTCATGAATATATATGACAGACAAACAAGTTATGTTTTTAAACATAAACAAGTTGTTATAAAAATGAAATGTGTACAGACTCCTTACATTAGGTCCTCATTTTAGTATAATGTTACTATTTCTTTTTCTTGGCAGTCTTTGTATAACTCGTATTCTAACTTGTTAACTTGTATGGCCGCCACACCTCGGCAGGCCGGTGGTGAGTTTCCACCGCGCGTCTACGTCTGCACGCATTTGCTGCCTCAACCCACTTCCTCCTCCTGCAGCACGCGACAGCCAATCCCTCCAGGCAGCTGCATTTCTGCGGTTTTTGTTTGTTTCTTTGTTTGTTTGATTTTAATCACCTTCAAAAAACGCGTAGAGGCCGGCACCGCTTGGTGTCGCCTCGCCGTGTGCTGCTGCTGTAGTGGATTGCGGTAATGAAGCGCATTTAGTTATGAAGGGCTGTCAGGATGACTGATCAGCTGCCAGCCTCTACCGTTTCTGTCGGCTCAGGGGCACCCGGGAGTGTTGCAACAAAAGAAGCCGTTGTCAGTACCTGCTGCGCCTTGTTGGCCGATTCTGGCGCCACAGCGACAGAAGTGTTCAAATAACAGTTTAAAAAAATAATAAAAATCCACACCCGCAAACAAACAAAACATCACTGAAGTCCACAGCACAGACATTTTCCATAGCGACCGTTCCTAGGCCTGAACAGACACAGACACATGTCATCAGCCCTAATTAAGCCTTTGACCTGATGGTGGACTTGACAATCAGAATATCTAGTTACATTAATAAAACCCTAACTGGCAAACTGAAAAAATAGGCCAACTATACGTAGGGTAATGAGTTTTGAGAATGTAGCTAACAAGTCATACGGGTGATAAATAACAGACAGCTTTCGGCTCCGTGAGCGCCACCCAGAGGCTGGGAGATGGACCTTCTCTGCGTACTACCACTGAAGTACTGATCTCTTTCCCACCCAAGGAGACCCCAGGAAAGTTCTAGTTATAAGTGGGTCGGGTATTCATCGTTCATATGTTGTTCATGTGTTTAACACTTCAAGCATCGTTTCTGGCCATGTCATTAGCATCGAAAATCCCGTTTATGGATTCAGGGTTTTTTTGTTTGTTTGTTTTTTTGCGTTTGATTAAAAGTGAAAGTCGCGTTGTGTCTCGCTACGTTTGATCACACAGCAGTGGGGTTCTCGGCATGGCGAATACTCTGCTGCAGTGGTGCTGTCAGTCTGTGTCTCCTGCCTTGTCAGAAACCCTCCTCCTACCCTCTGGCATCGCCCGAACACCCAGCCATCAATAATTCACACGCGCCGAGCCATCCTGCCGCGGCTCGTGCGCAGCACAATGGTCTGGTGTCATCTTCAAGAAAGCACGAGCTCTAGAACCCTGGGAGAGCATCCTCGACGCAGCCGGTCACACGGAGGCTGCCGTGACGCAAATCTCACCCCCGACGCTCCGTCTGATCTATTCTTGCGCCTCTGGCGAGTACAAATTAGCGCTCGTTCTAATTCTCGACACTGCGTGCGGCCTCGGTCTTATTTTGCACCACGCTTGGTAATATAACGCCTGCTGCACGCTTAAAACAAAGGCAAGTAGGCCCCCTGGTGGGGGGAAAGGAAAATAAACTGCTTGTGCCACGGATCGACTCAGAGAGCGCATATGATGGATGTCTCTAGTCAGGCCAGTGCTGAATTTAAACTTGACTGAGCGACCTAAATAAACTGTTATCAGTGTCAGAACGATGTCCACCTGCATATCTGTTGAGGACTGTGAGCCATAAGTCAGGTGTCGATGCTTGTCTGTGCCAGGAGGCCTAACGTAGCTCCAGCTCTAGCACCCACTGGGGTGGGTGGGTGGGTGGGGTGGGGGTGCGGGTGGGGGTGAGTCCATCAGGCCCCGCACTGCTCTAACCATGTCTCCTGTCTCTGTTTGTTCCATGCTAAGCAGACGGCCCAGAAATTAGCCAAAAACAGGAAGAAGGTGCAGTACATCCTCATTGGTTTGGTGTTTTGCTTTTTTTTTAAAAACCTCTTCCTCTTTTCTTTCTTGTCTTCTGTTGACACTCGTGTGTTCGTAGCTCCTGCCTTTCTTTCTCTCACCTGCTGTTTTTCTGAATCCAGCAACAAGTCATTAAACTTCGCACCAGGTGTTTGTCTGCCAAGTCTGCTCATCATCCCGTCTCCCTTTCATATCGGATGTAAATCCGGTCTTTCCATAAACACCAATGGAAAAATACTAGATTTGTTTAAGACAGAGGACGCTGGATGCAGAAAATACAGATTCCTACTGCATTATTTTCTTTCTAGAGTCTTTCAGTGGTGATGTGCTGTGTTTGTGAGTGTTTTGTTGAGGTTGTGTCTCTGGTACTCCTGCCTGCTTTACGAATTGGCTTTCTGCTCATCTGATCATCAACCAGTGGATGGCTTTGTCAAACCTCTCAGTTCCTCTGTCTCTCTCTCACTCGGACCATTTAAACCACCACAAGACAAAATTCACCACCACATTCACTCAAGCCAGCTTGCGCCGCAAGACGGCCGTGAAACGACTGCCAAAAGCATCAAAGACACCACTGAAGGAGATCTTTCTACACACCCTATCTGATCCAACTGAGCCCGGGGCTGAAAGGAAGCCAGCGTCTTCCCAAAGCCGACCACGGCTCCCCTTAACGAAACCGACTTGGAGCGCTCCATCGGCACGCCGCTGGGCCGCACTAACCCCCTCTCCCCGCTAACACCGCTCTCTTCCTGCCTTGCCGCACAGCCGGTGTTGAACTAACCCGAGACTAACTCGCGCGGGCCTTCGCTGAGAGGTACTTGCGTGCCGTGCTCTCCTGTGTGTGTCAGCAGGCCACGGAGGGCGAGGCTCAGCCCATGACCGAGGTGGATCTGTTCATTTCCACACAGCGGATCAAAGTGCTGAACGCGGACTCCCAGGTACGGCCTTCCTACGGGCTTATGATCGATTTTTACCACATGACCACTTTTCTTCCTGTTCAGCCATAACAAGGAGGGCAGTGCATGGCAGTAGGTGAAGACGCCACTGAAGATGAGTCAGTCTCTGAAAATGTTATTTTGCGATAATAATATGTACGCAAAGAAAATATATTTTCAATTATTTCTGATTTCTGAACAGTGTCTTCTCCTAAAAATGTAAATAATCCTAAATAATTTTTCTAATATTTACTGCAGGCCATTAATTCTTCTATTTTCAAGTTGGTTAGCTAAAACTTATTTGAATCTGTTTGATTAAAAAAATAAATAAATTTGTAGAATGTGTGTGGAATAGTTGTTTCTGTAACATTTTATTTTTGTCATGAATTTTTAAGTAAATTGCTTGACACAAACCAAAACGCTTCTTAAATGCAAATTTTATTCAAATGCGCAGACATAATATGAAATAAACAAGGTTTTTTGACACGAGCAGCTTCATATGAAGGAACATCATTATAACAGTAAATGCATTAGCCACGTTCTCAAGTAGTATATTCAACAAGTAAAAGCACTGGAATTGGTTAGGACTGAAAAAAACTATTTTAATTTCAAGTAGTTAATTTTTTCATATTGTCAGGTGCTAGGTTCTTGTCATATTTATATATTTTTATCACACACACACACACGCGCGCGCATCCCCCTTCAATCCCTGCCTCTAGTGTAGCTCTCAGCTGCGGCACCGCTGATTTCCCCCCCCTTCTGTTCTCCAGGAGACCATGATGGACCACCCTTTGAGGACCATCTCCTACATCGCCGACATCGGGAACATCGTGGTACTGATGGCCCGGAGGCGGATGCTTCGCTCCGACTCGCAGGAGAACCTGGAGGCCTCTGACCCAGCTCAGGATGAGAAGCGGCAGTACAAGATGATCTGTCATGTGTTCGAGTCTGAAGATGTACGTTTGTAATGAACTGTCAGCATGGCGCTCTATTGACTACACCACAGTTTATCACCATGCCCTCTATATGCACATTATATCTCAGTTAGGCTTATTTGGGACTTTTTGCTTAATTGTGATGAAAATGACCAATTTGAACCTTACTGTAAGGATGTTGTGCGGCATTACGTCATTTAAAGTTATTTAAAGTAAGATCTATTTGCCTCTCCAATCGCACAATCACATTAACCACAGGACACTCGTCTGACTGGAATTGACCTCGAATAACATTTGTCCAGATGGCTCTGATATGCTCCCTTCTGAGTGGGATTGATCCGGTCTGTCCCGATCTATCGTCTGAAGTGCTGCAGAGAAAGAGCCGTTATTCATTACATAAACATGGCTGGTTTCGTCAGCTGAGCAGTATTTTTAGCTTGTGATAGGGTGTTTTCACAAAGTTTTTTTTAGAATGATGTTAAAATGAAAGAGAACCAGCTGCAACTGACCGCAGTGTTTATGTTCACATTGAAAGTGAGCTTTAACGAGAACTCTGTTCTCCTTCTGGTCCTCTTTCACACTTATGACCACTTGCTGTTCACAGCACAGGTCCTTCAGAAATCTGTTACACTGCATTATGGTTGGTGCGTTCACGATTCAGTGCCGGTATTTTTTAAATGCAGAAAAGTAACAAAACAGAACTGATATAAAATACCAAAATGGTTTAAAAACAAGACCAGCACAGAGGTGACATATTCTACTGGAGAATCACACAATCCATGCAGTCATTTTTCTCCAGTTTGTTTTCAACAATGAACAAGTGATGGCCATCAATGGCAAGTGTATGACAAACCTCGACATTCACAGTAAATAAAAACACACAAGTCAAGCAGACCACAGTATGAGCCACAACCAATCCGTACCAGCTTGGGAGGTGATCCAAGACTGGTTAGTTTTGGGGGTGGGTCTGAGTTTATTTGACATGTTCACATATGCATAACCATGACTCACCAGTCTGAGACCACTTGAAAGGCTAAAATGGTCCAAGCACGAATACGCCCTTAAAGACATTATTTTCAGACATGAAGAAATTGATTTTGATTTTGTCATTAGAATGACTTCCATTAGAATGACTGTGTGGTTTGATAACTGTAGTTATAAACCAAATCACATATTCGATGGTAACAGCATTTATCTGATGGTCCTATTTGTACTGGCCACCAACTTCTCTCATGGACTTTGCTGGATGGTATATTTACAGTCACTTTTCTGGACTTTGCTGGACGGTATATTTACAGTCACTTTTCTGGACTTTGCTGGACTGTATATTTACTGTCACTTTTCTGGACTTTGCTGGACGGTATATTTACTGTCACTTTTCTGGGCTTTGCTGGACGGTATATTTACTGTCACTTTTCTGGGCTTTGCTGGACTGTATATTTACAGTCACTTTGCTGGACGGTATATTTACTGTCACTTTTCTGGACTTTGCTGGATGGTATGTTTACAGTCCTTTTTTCCTGTCTTTCCCTCAGGCACAGCTCATAGCACAGTCCATTGGCCAGGCGTTCAGTGTGGCCTATCAGGAGTTTCTGCGTGCCAACGGCATCAACCCTGAAGACCTGAGCCAGAAAGAGTACAGTGACCTCCTCAACACGCAGGACATGTACAACGACGACCTTGTCCACTTTTCCAAGTCCGAGAACTGCAAAGACGTAAGCACAACAACGCACAGTGTGTAGACGCTAGAGGGGTGACAACATGCATTGTTGACATCATTCAGTATTCAGTGTACAATTTGTGATTGTGTGTGTATGTGCATGTATGTTTCCGTGTGTGTGTGTGTGTGTGTGTGTGTGTGTGTGTGTGTGTGTGCTGTACAGGTTTTCATAGAAAAGCAGAAGGGAGAGATCCTCGGAGTGGTCATTGTAGAATCTGGCTGGGGCTCCATCCTGCCCACAGTTATCATCGCTAACATGATGCATGCTGGGCCGGCAGAAAAATCCGGAAGACTGAACATTGGAGACCAGATCATGTCTATTAACGGCACCAGCCTGGTGGGGCTGCCTCTCTCCACCTGCCAGAGCATCATCAAGGTATAACTTAGCTTACGATTCATTGTTTCAAATGATTGAAAGAGGTTGGTGGTGTTATAGCTGTGGTTTGTTATGCAAAGTATGGGATAGAAGTTCAGAGTTGTGTGCCGCTGGCTTGCCACCGCACAATACACAATTACCAGCATGTTTAGGCGTTAGTTCACTGTTCCCAGTTAGAGATAGCTCATTATATACTAACCCTCAAGTACAGAGTAGAATGATGCATTGATTTGACACAGTGGCCTCAGTTCTCGTCACTGGATGTGTCCTTTGCTCCCAAGGGGCTGAAGAACCAGTCCAGGATCAAGCTGAACATCGTGCGCTGCCCACCAGTCACCACTGTCCTCATCAGACGACCAGACCTCAGATACCAGCTGGGCTTCAGCGTGCAGAATGGCATTGTGGGTATCTACTGAATGAGAATACCTAAAAAAGGGCCAGATTCATAAGACTACACTACGCAAAACGTAAAAACACTGTATTTAATTACCATTCATGAAGTCCCCGTGGTGATCATTTGCACACCGGTGTCAACTTAACTGCGGTAAATTCTCCTGTGCCCAACGTGAAAGGCGATCAAAATTTATATGTAAATGATCCATGCATATTAAAGACCAATGCCAAGATGCACATGACTGACTAACCCCAGCCGTGAGACCAGTGATATGTTGTAAACTGCCGGCTGCTTAAAAATGTAACACTTTTGGAACTTTCATCAATATGGGAACTGTATGGTTGCACTTGAAGACTTCTTTTATTTGGTATTCCCACATTTTTCTCCCTATATTAGTCATAGCGCCTGTTCCATCAGGTAATTCTCCCATCGCACAATACCTGCCAACCAGGAAGGGTAATGGCTGTCACATGCTTCTTCCAAGGCATATGCAGCCAATCACAACGTCTTTTCAAGCTGCTGCTCGTGCAGCATCAGGGGGAACACTTGGAAGATAGCACTATGCAACCCCTTCTAATGCAAGAGCTCACAGATATCCATGATTGGTGGGTGACTGACTGGCATTTGATTAATGGGTGATTGACCCAATCACAGACACCCATGATTGGTCAGTGTCACTGTAAGTGACAATGAGGACAGTTTTACTGTCTCTGGCTCCCAGCCACAGGTGGCTGTGGCATCTTCGGGAATCAACACCTAAACTTGCATTGCTGTGGCGATAGTTCCTGGCATTCTAAGATCCTGATCAATCACGTCAATTTCCTCTTCGTGTTGTGCTATTGCAGTTGCAAAGTTCGCCATCATTTACACACCAAAAATGTGGATTTTAAATAAATTTGTCAATTAGTGAAAATTAGTTAATGAGTTACAGAAAAGTTCATTGAGGCAACAACCAGGTAAAGTGCCATTGGTACAGGATTAGTTTTTGCATAGTGGTGTTCTATTATGAATCACAAACGTCATATGCAAACGAGGACAAAATATACACCATATTTTATGCAAACAGTAAAACGTGGCAGAATTACACATGTATGAATGAGGAGACGTGTTACCATGGCACTATTTGCTGTTAACATTATGTTAAATCAGGCGATGTTTTACGAATTTGGCCCAAAGAGTGAGATGAGGTGATCTTTTCTAAATTCCGCAAATGCAACAAATCTTTTAAATACCACAAATCACTCCGTTTGGCCTCTCAAATCCTCTCGTCTTCCCGGAAGATTTGCAGCCTTATGCGCGGGGGGATCGCCGAACGGGGCGGAGTCCGTGTTGGCCACCGCATCATCGAGATCAACAGCCAGAGCGTGGTGGCCACGCCCCACGAGAAGATCGTAC
This sequence comes from Electrophorus electricus, assembly GCF_041902795.1. Classification (NCBI taxonomy): domain Eukaryota; kingdom Metazoa; phylum Chordata; class Actinopteri; order Gymnotiformes; family Gymnotidae; genus Electrophorus; species Electrophorus electricus. Next base: position 4,105,035 of record NC_137501.1, read on the forward strand.
ACATCCTGTCCAGTGCAGTCGGGGAGGTAAGACAAGTTAAGGCAAGGTTTTGCATCTCAGCTATCTCCCCATATTCCACATGATATCAGGGTCGTAACGAAGCTATGGAACAGAGTGCCCTGCTTTCTCGGGCACGCTGTGGACCGTGGGCTGTTGCCATGACAGCATCCTTCTGTCTTTCTCTAAACAGATTCATATGAAGACGATGCCCGCTGCAATGTACCGTTTGTTGACAGCCCAGGAGCAGCCAGTTTACATCTAAACCAACGGCGCCACCCCTCGACCTCTGACCTGTCCTCGTCCGACCTCACACCTAATCCCAATCGGAACCTCACGTTGACTGGCGACCGAGTGAGCAAATCGAGGTAGGCAAGTTCCATGAAGGTTCCCCTTTTGTCTTTCTCCTCTTCATTCCGTGGCCCTCCACGCCCGTGTCAGGTGGGAAACGGAGGAAGAGGCAGAGAGGAAGACGGACCGAGATTCTTCCAGCTCTGAGCGCAAAACGCGTGGCCCCTTTTCCAGCCGTCCTCATTTTCCCTCTCCCTCCCTGCGCGAGCGTGTGCGAGAGGTGCGCGTCCTCACCTCATCCCTGGAAAAACACAGACAGAACTTGCCTTTTCACTTTTAACTTTCTCCCCCCTGCTTCTTACTTATTTGACCGTGGCAGCCATCAGACATTCCAGCTCGAGTCTCATCCACTCCCGTTTAAAAAGGGCAGCTGTCCGAGGAAGAGAGTGTGGAGAAGTGGACCAAATGTTTTATGGAAACTGTGTTCTCTGAGTGTGAATTCCTGAGTAGATGGCTAATTAGATTGAACAAGATAGCTCTCAGCTCCTGAAGAAATGTTGAATTCCATATAGTAGATAATGTACAATGTGGACTATTAATGCCTTAACCAAGTCATAACGCCATACTTTGAAAGAAAAAATCAAATCAAAGTTTTTCAGTGCATGATGCGCCATGGAGAAACATGAGATGTTTGATCTTCTGATCTGACATGATGAAAAATGCTATTTAAGTCTGGCTGGTATGGCATAATAACCAAATTTTTAGAAATTAGCTCGTCTGTTGGTTAAAATCGTATCAAATTATAGTTACTAGTGATTTTTTTTTTTGTTTCGTGTGATGCTTAGGATGCAACCATTTATTAACTTTTAGTTCACAAAATAGTTATTTGTTGTTTCCCCATCACATGTAATTTGATATTTTGTGACTGAATACTGGAATCATGTTCTCTGTATCCTGGTGTACAGCACACATTTGGTTTCTTCTTTTCTAGTTTTTCTTACGGAGCCTTCATATTTAAGGATGATGCGGCTGTTTTGATTCGTTCATATTTTTAGTATTTAAGTTTTAAAAATTTATACTTGGGGGGGCGGGGGGGATCTCTGCCTGTATATTGACTTTTCTTCTAATATTATTTTTCTGTTTTTTCCTTCCACTGAGAGAGCAGTCTTTTTTACCTCGTGGTAAATAATGTAGTACACCATCAGACGAGTTTGTTTTTACCATTTCAGATAACGTGAGTTCCTACTCTTGTATAACATCATGTTTTCAGATGCACCATGCATCAGGGTATTCTCATGAAGCTATCCAAATCAGACTAGAGTTTTGAAGTTTGGTCGAGATTATTGTTAATCTGTGCGATAGCCCCAAAAACCCGCTCAAGGACTCTAAGTGAACAGTGTGGATCAGTCTGGATTGGCACTTTTAAAAGACTTAAATATTTAAATAGGTACGTACAGTTTTTGCAAACTGTTCTTACAAAGCACAAAGCTGCAAATCTGATAAGTGCTGCATTATAAATTTCAAACTTCTAGAAAATCCTTGACTTTCCAGAAATTCCAGGAACTCTTCTTTTCTGGAATGTTATTGCAGTTTCCTGTACTACTTACATTCTTTCCAAGGCGGGTGTGTCTTATGGAACCATCTTTTCTTGTAGAGCGCACACACACACACACACACACACACACACACACACACCCACACCCACAAAGACATTCTTTAAAATGGTACTATACAGTATCCTGGCTGATCTTCACTAGCTAAGTGATATGATACTGTGATAGAAATTATACCACAATACAGAAATACAAATATTATGATGTTAAAGTGATATGATTCATACAGCCTATAATTTTGTACAAGAAATCCAAACTCTCACATTGTTAATGGTACTATGAGTTATGTAGTCTGGCTGTCTCTCACAGTTGATGACTGTGGTGCCACCCTGTGGAGGTACACCGGTGTGTCGTATCCACAAGCTGTTCTTTTGCACGGGTTGCTCCAATCTTGACCCCTCCCTAAACATTCTGGCCTTACTATTTCTGTCATTTTTTTAAAAAATATCTTCATTTCCACTGAAGCATAGAAAGGATGACTTCACAGGATTTTGTTTTGGTTTTGTTTGTTTGTTTGGTTTGGTTTTGTTAAGCATGGTATGCATTCCCATTTATGCTTGTAGTGGGTGTGATGTGTGATTACATTTACTCCACCTTAAACAAAACCAGCTGGGTAACTGTAAACAAATCTAAGTATATATTTATATACACATATACGGTACAGTATACACATCCAGTTATGCACAGTTGTACAGTTCACAATGATAAGAAGTCTTACACGTGTAGCACTCTGTCCTGGAACATTTCTCCCCATGGACTGCTCCAGGTAAAGGAAACACTTGCCTGAGTGATCCCCATTTAGCTGAAATTGTGACACGTTTTCAGCACATTCTGACATGGGCCGTTGCTTCATTTAGCTAATTTTTGATGACATGCATCGCAAAAAGCATGATGCACATAATCACTGAGTAGAAATGAACTGAATGGAAGGTTTCCGTTGCATATGAGAAAGGTGAAAGGTCCTGTTTATATCACAGTAAAAGTGTGATTTACCAAATGTTGGACAGCTGAGAGGCAAGAATACTACTGTTCAAATGTAAACAACTTTACACCTCAATGTCCCAGACTTCCACACTGTACAAAACAAAACAAAACAACCCCCTCCCCAAAGAATACAGGCATTCTGTAGGAAATCTGGCCAAATTAGCAAGATTTAACAATGCTGATGGCTTTAGTGATGGTTTATATGAATGGCTTATTCAGTGAATTTCTGTAGTTACACAAGTGGCTTGATATGGTGCATTATTAATGAAGGAAATAACCCTTTCATGTGTAGGGCACATAGATAAGACAGATGTGTGGATTCTACTTGAAGGACATGAGTAGATTGTTGCAGTGGGTTTGACTGTAGTGTTTATTATGCACTCACTCTGAATGTATTCCAAATTATATCTGTTTGTCTATATGTCTAAGGTAAAGAAATAGGAAAAACCACTTTCTGTAAAGCAATGGCAATGTTTATTTATTTGCTAGCTTTTCTGTGATGAATTATTGAGCCACATTCCTTCGTCATAGCAGGAATGTTTGTAACAGTATTTAAAAACAATAAATGACTTACTGAAAAACACACGATGCCTGTTGCTTTTGCCTTGAAAGAATCCAGTCCTCACTACAAAGTCTGTACTACAATCATTCTGTTTTACTGTGACATAGAAAGCTGCTGTTTTTGATACATGATTGTCATGGTTGTCATGGCTTTAAAGTTCACATCTTGATTTTCAACCGATGAAGGGTGAACATCCGAAGCAGGAAGTCTTCAGGCCGCTCCGCTGACCTTTAAAACATATTACCCATGCACACTGAATTCCACGAGTAGGACAGTAGATGGAATACCGAAGATAAATGTACAAACAATACGTTTAGAATATTAATAAAATAATTACAAATCTGCAGGTCACATCAAGTTCAAAAATATATTTGTGGGCAAGAAAACTGGGATGACTGTAAGGCTCAAAACTGCCCCAGTTTCATTTTTATAAGAATTTAACCAAACAATGTATTAATCCATGTTCTAGTATTTTATGTGAAAGAGTACATCCTTTGTAAGAAATCATGATCATTAGCATATAACAATAATCGTTCTGTTGCTTTCCATCGCATTATCTCAGCTGTGCCAAAGCACAGAAAACTCAATACAGAAAACTCCCAACTTCTAGTGCGACCCACAAAACACACACACCCCTGCAACAAAAAAAAATAAGTTGAAAAATAATAAAAACCACAAATGATGACAGCTGTTTTGTTTCAGCTTCTTGCCGCTGAAGGCAGATGTTCCTTAGCTCCAGAGCAGACGTCAGTCTTTCTTTCTTCGGCTTTCAGATAACTGTTTCCTGGGACACTCCCATCAGGCTGTGGGGCCGCTCATGTGGGAGGCGTCGGGCTCCAGGCCGCGAGCCCGACCGAGCCTCCTTGCTGGCCAGGTGCAGCTCGGCCAAGGTGAACGTGCTGAGGTCGCCGCAGCTCCACAGGTGCAGCAGGCCTGGCTGCTTTCGTAGGGGCACCGTGTTGGAGGTGCAGTCCCACCGAGGCTGTCTGGTCTGGGTTGCCCGTGACGACCCACCACTCCCGGACATCACCTGGAGCGCAAGAGCCACAGCTGGAACTCTTGTTTGGCAATAACAACCACTATATTTACTGCACATCTAAGACTGCTTAATATCTAATATTCCAGGCGTCAACCAGCTATGAAATGTGCCTTAAAATTACAAAGGCCTTTTCTTTTGTGTCTTTTCCGTGTGTAAGATTCAAGTGGATCTGTTGGCAGAAATGGAATACAGTATACTAATGTTTTCATTTGCATATAATCACGAGTTTTCGTTATCTTAGAATGAACCCTTCATAGAGTTGTCTCCCATCAGAGGCCTCCATGTTTATACAATAGCCCAGAAGGGACAAACTAAACACTGGCTCTATAGAGTACCTGAAACGACATTTTACATTTTTGGCACTATAACGCGGTTGCTGATGGCCAGGTGAGGCTGAAGATACCCGTTTCCTGCAGGCCAGGTAATCTGCACCAGTCGAAAAGCAAGTTGTGTGATAGCTGTAGCTAGCACAAGGGCATGGGCGTAGTTATCAACAGAAACGTAACCTTTTCCTCCCGGGTCAGTATTAAAAAATAAAGTTAACTGCTACGAGGATCGTATTTATGCGAAAAAGAAAAAAACAAAAAACAAAAATCCGGTGACATTACTGAGAGCCTCAACTGATTAAGTCATAGCCAATAAACATGACAGGTAAAAACCCTTTGGATCTCGGGTCTGTAAGATCCGTAACGTTAATGGTAGTCTATACGCTGTCTCGCAACCAGACTAAACGCCTAATATAAAATAGCTTTTTACGATGCATTCGGTAATGTTAGCTTGTATTAGTATGCAAAACAGCTTTTTCCCCCGCAGTGTACCACAATGCAGAACAAGTAGGCTAACTGTAATAATCCTACATGGACGCTATAACAGTTTTACAGCTAAATACAGTATCTACATATTTATCTAAAGAAATCTCATCACTTGACATGTGACTACCTGGTGTGGTTGGCAATAATTTTGTGGTATTCATCGCCGCTAAATGGTACCAAATTCACACTGCCTTCAAATAAATAAGATTATAATAAATATCAAATAAATAAGATACATTTTTAGTTTCACAAATAATGCATTTTTTAAAAAAGCGTGCTGGCTTGTGTCACCTGGTCTATGAGGCAGGCGCAGCGCAGCACCTCCTCCATGTGCTCCTCGTCCGAGCGCAGAACGCTCGTGATGCTGTCGATCAACTCCCGCACCTCTCGCGTGAGGCTGCACGAGGACGACTGCTGCAGGAACTGGGCCACCAGCAGCTTGGTGTCCCTGTAGCTCTGGTAGTCGACCATGGAGGAGGGGCGTGGCCGACGAGGGCCCCGCCCCCGCCGCATGGTGACAGCGGCTGGCCCCGCCCCCATTTCCGTCTGTGTAGCCGCCTCACACCTCATTACTGCGGGGGGGTGGCGAGAAGAACGGCAATTGAGGAATGAATTGCGCTGTGTTGCAAAGTCTCTAAGGGGAACTTTGACAGAAATGTTGACTGAGAGGTGATGGGCATCAGGCAGCAAATGTCAAATAATAATTATGCTAATTTATCAGTTATCGCACTGTTAGTTTTTGAGAAAAAAACAATAGGTTCCATTCATTATATTAGTTTTTTACGTGTGCCATGTTCTTCTGGATCCACTGAAACGTATGTGTATTCCATTATAGCATAAAAACCTGGAATGTCTAATAACTTTTGTGTGCTTCCAGTTTGACATGACATGGAACAGAGCCTAAAGATTTGTCCGCCCCAGAACTCTAACCCCCACATACGGTCCCTAAAGAACCCCAAATCAAAGTGGTCCTTTGTCCACCTTGATGAAAAATGTTGTGTTTTTACAAAACAATTTGCTCAGGTCGACCAGGCGCCTCAAACAACCCACGGTGCGCCGTTCCTTACAACGTAATGGCTCCGAATGTGCTACGTATCTTATCCTGAACTTGTCCAGGTACCTTTGGCAGCCAGGTCTAGGAGAACAGGGTCACTGTTGGACCTGCGCGTCCGTGGCCTGCGGGCCTTCCTGCTCACTTTGGCGGCCATGGGCACCTGCACGGGCGGCACGGGGCATCGTGGGGGGCTTGGGGTGGGGCCCGGCAGACACCTGCCTGAAGAGAGAAGAGTAACCCTGCAGGTTTAGAATGTGACTCCATCGTACGGCAGAAGCAGAGAGTGCTTCAGGGGAGGACGGGTCACTAAACTGTGATTATATATACACAACACGCACAAAAACCACAAAAAAAAAAAAAAAAAAAAAAAAAAAAAAAAAAAAACTAACTAAAATTTATCTAGGCAATAAGTATTTCTGGCAGCAAATAAAGCACTTCTGTTAGCAAAATGTGTGGAAGTGTGTCTCGTCCAGTTTCAGACTAACACTGTTTGTTGCCAGTTCATATATGTGCAGACTAAAATAGACAATTCAGTGGACAATACAGTGAACGTATTTGAAAAGAGTCTGAGTACATTTACTCAGTTTATTTTGAAATCATTCCATCTTCGATCATTGCAACTCCAAATCAGGCCATCTTATCATCAACAGGTGGCAACAGCTCTACTGAACTATAACCAGATAATTAAACAAGCCCTAATGTATGAGATATACAGGTATTTTGTCATTAAAGCAATCGGCTGAATACAGGTTAATTTTAGCTTCCGCAGAAACCAATGGAATCATTCGTTTTCTGGCCCACAATACCGTGCACTTGCAGAGGAATCGGGAAAAGAGAAGGAGACATGGGGGGGCCACTAAAATACATTCCATTTCAGGAGTGATGTAATTGTGGGTAACCGTGAGGTTATACCACTTGCCTATTTTGAGTAAATATAGAAACGGAACTGTTAATATAGTCTCTACCCAAGGGCACTGCTCACATAAATGGTGTGAGATGAATTCAGACCACAATCTTCAGTGAGAGATGTCCAGCTCGAGACTGCAAGACTGAGGCCATGCCGATATCTTTAATGTCAGAAAAGCTTGTAATGTCAGAAAAACATCAAACATGCGTATATTGCGATTCTCTTTGCGTTCCGTCGTGCTTAACGCCAGTGAAAGGAAGGAACATGGCTCACCGTCGTTTACTATATCCATCACAGAGCAGCACGAAAGCCCTTCTGTAGGATCCGACACTTGAGCCTCGGAGCCCTGCACCTGATATAAACACAGTGTCAGACTTCTCATGGCTGAGCGCATGCCAATGTAAGTGACAACTCCTGCATGTTAGTGGGTCTGGTGAAAACCCACAGAAAGTGATGAGAGGTCAGTCAGACCTAGGGATGCAAAATCTGGGGAAAATATTTAATTACAATTCTTAAAACCAATATTTTGATTAAGCTCTGTGTGTGTGTTTTTTTTTATGGCGTATGCATTATCTACCAAGCATAATTGCAAGCCTATTCCTTGTTCCGACATACCGTGATGCAATTGCCACTACTGTTTATTTACACAGCATGAATATAAAACTGTTAGTCATTGTCATGCTAGAACCAAAAAAACACAAATAGAAACAAACTAAAAGCTAGAAAGAAAAACCCAAAACAAATAGTGTAAATCTTACAAATCTTTTAAAGAACCTTGACAATGTTGGTAGTGATGGGTTAAAAAACAAAAAAAAAAAACAAAAAACGCATGCTTCCTCAACCCTAGCTGTACCTAGCCCTAGCTAACGCCACGCCTGCTCACCAGAAGGGGCGGGGTCTCCACAGCTGCGACGGCCTCGTAAGGGGGAGGGGGGTCCAGGGGACAGAAGACTTCCACGCCTTTGATCCGGGCGCCGTATATATGGGGCAGTGGGATCACGCTGTCCCCGAACATCCTGGCCAAATGGACACATTTCTCATGAAACGTGCTCCAGCAGCAGGAACTAGGTGAAGGCACAGGACGGCTATAGGCCGGCCTACCCCCGCGCCATGAAAACGGAGTATATCGCATACTGTAAAGCTCCTCTGAGGACCTTTACTGTGCTGTGCAGAACAGAATGCACTTGAAGGGGCTTTTCATGGGTGTGTGTGTGTGGGGGGGGGGGGGGGGTAATCCCAGCGTAAATGGAGTGTAAGGTCGAGAGCTGGTATGAGGTAATAAATCTGTCTGGCTGAGACCGTATCCTCTTAATTTTGCTACTTATATTCTTACCATCAACAGTCCTATTGCTTTTCACTCCTGTTGAACTTCAAATATTTAATAAACAATTATTTTTGTTCGTTCAAAAGTATTTCTTATTAAATTAAACATTTAAAATTATTAAGTTATGCACAAGTTATTTATAATGTGCTCTGGAAATATTATTGAAAGACACATATCAGGGTTAGGAATCTTATCATGGTCTCATTGTTTTATATAAATCAGCTGGAAGATGTGGGAGGTTAAGCGCTTATGCAGACCGGACGGTGTGGGCGTGGGCGAGGTCTGGTAGGTCTGATACCTGCGCGCCAGCCGTGGGGTACAGGAGTAGATGGTGGAGAAGTAGGATGGAGGTGGTGCGGGCGGCACAAATTCCTCCGGATCGGAGAAGCGCTGCTGCTCCTCTCTCTCTTCTGGAACATTCTGCACCTCCACCTGCCAGAGAGGAATAAAGTTCCCACACCTGTCAACCTGTCAGCAGCTAAGCACGTGGCCCGGGTTACTAAACGCTTGTGAAACACGTTCGCCATGTGCGAGCGTGTGGACAGGGTACAGCAGAGCTGGGCTCGTGTCATCGAGATTATATGTCAGCGTGTAAAAACAAGGCACGAATCTAACCTTTATTCCAGTGTGAAATGGAACTGAACCGGGCCCTCTCACCATGCATGGTCGTCTGGCAGAGAAGATCTGGAGGTATCGGAGAGCAGCTGCGATCAGACACACCGCTGTGGTCAGCGCGTTCAGTGCACACAGCGCAAACAGAACTTTCTGGAACAAAGAAGCACAAAACGTAATCCGGCCTGTGGGACCGCACAGAGATAGATCGCGTGCAGCATTTCACAGCTGTTCTCATGCACCCTCACGTTTGTATGTGAGGTGATGTGAGGTAATGTAAGGTATGGCAGGCACTGCAGGCCCAGACCTTAAGCAGTATTCGCATGGTCTCGCACGAGTGGCCAGCGTAAATGCGTAGCAGCTTCTCGTCCTGACACTGGCTACTCGGGCTCTCGGCACAGCAGTTGCAGATGTCGCCGCGCTCGCTCTGAAACACATCCGAGTGCTCCGTCAGTCTGGCATCTGTTGGGATCATCTGTTAATGGTGGTTAACCGCCTGTAGTCCATCTGTTGTCTTGCGCAATTCATCAACTGCCCGCCTCCCTGTTCGTCACCACTCGGGTCGCTGACCAGATACTGCCGCAGAGATGCCGACGTGGTAGTGGTACGGCAGCGTGTGTCGTGTGTGTGCGTGACACACACTGTGTGTGTGGGGGGGGGGGGGGCACAGCAGGGCTCCTGGTGTTTTCACATGCGTCAATGTCACTGCCAGCATTGATCCTCTGCTCAGAAACATCCGATAGAGAGCTGGTTGGCTAACGTGTATATAGGAATAAATGGGCTATCATTAACATACTGCAATAATAAGTATATTCAACAATATATGTAATGCATTAAAAAACTAAACATTATAATATTGTGTTTAATAAAACAGTAAAAACAAGCCCTTGAGGTTGAGGGGGTTTTTTTTGTTTGTGTTTGCACAAATCCGAGATTAGAGTCTTTTAGGGCCTGTTGTTTTTCAGACTGAATTGTTGCTGCTCACAGATACAGCAAGACTGAGGCACATAGAAGCAAGACCGACAAAGTCCTGGAAAGAAGCAAGGCTACTGTAGCAGAGCCGCGTAGGGCATTCGAGGAACAACCCAGTTCAGATTCAACCTTCTGGCGGCAAAAACTGGCTGCACCTAAACACCTGATTCAGGAACAGATGGCAAAACTAGGACTGTAGTCTCCTTTACTCAAAGAGAGAAAGAGAGAGAGAGAGAGAGAGAGATGGGGGGGTAGAAGAAGGCCAGTGTGGTGGGTCAGCTGTATGAGCTCGGGATCCATAGATGAGCAGACGGGGCTTCACGCTCTATTTCAGGGCGCTGACCCTGACTTGGATTCACTCTGCTTATAGATTAAAGTTGCTTTGGCTTAACCGATAGTGCTTACTCTGGCTAACCAAGCCAGCGGCCCTGGCCAAAAATAATGTCTGTCTATCTTACAGTGGTTTAGAATAACATTTTGATGGAACTGGAGCTACTCCACCTGAATTTCAGAATGTGTAATATGAGATATATAATATAATAATAAACCAAGATGAGGCAAATTATATAGCACTATGCGTTATCTGCGGAAAGAGCCATCTGAGCTATGGCTCGGCACCTGGAGAGAAATAACGGAGCAGCGTAGCAGCGTAACGGATCTGAACGGAGCAGCGTAGCAGCGTAACGGATCTGAACGGAGCAGCGTAGCAGCGTAACGGATCTGAACGGAGCAGCGTAGCAGCGTAACGGATCTGAACGAGGCAGCGTAACGGTTCTGAATGGAGCAGCGTAGCAGGGTAACGGATCTGAAGGCGATCTCACCAGCTGACAGAAGTTGGAGTTGGACACCAGCTGAGCTCCCTGGCAGCAAAGGATGAAGGCTGCCAGGTTCAGGAGGATACACACCACGGACAGCAACACAAACAGGTTCACCTGAGAGAGGAAGACACAGAAAGACACAGAGACACAAAGGGCAGGGGGTAGAAATATGGCAGAAAAGAGAGAGAGAGAGAGAGAGAGAGAGAGAGAGAGAGAGAGAGAGAGAGTGAGTAAGGATAGAGAGTGTGAGAGATCAATAATCAGTTCTGATGATAAGTCCTGATAAACTTACAGGTTTATAATGGGACTTCATAAGTTATAGATACATTACCTGTTATTTAGGTTATGTATATGTCCATAACCTAAATAATAACAATCTTCTTCAATCTTTAATTCAAATCTATTCAGCACAAACCTTCCTTTAGTGACAGGAAACCAGAAAATGTGAATAAAATTAATATTAATGTTAAAATGAATCAAGTCCTCACTCTGGCATACCAAGCTCTTGCTATTCAGTATTCTACAAATCTTTATAGTTTTATATGCACTATAATACATGCTAAAGCTGCACACTGCACAGTACGCTACAGAACAATGCTTTCTGTGTGTTTAAAGAATAACAGAGTGTCCTTGTATCTGCGCTTACACTGGTACAATGTGACCTCTCTGCTGTCACATGACTACACGAACATCATTTTCAAGCAACCCCAGGGACACAATAAAGGTGTGATTACAGTAACATATGATTCCTGTGTGCACCAAACACGGACAGGTGCCCAAGAACTGAGGAATTTAGTACCGTCCATAATGGAATCTACTATAAAATCTCTTCATGAAGCTGTTCTTTCCACCTTCACGGCTAATAACATTATAAACACCATAACGGCAGCATATAGACAAGGAGCGAATGAATAATCAAAAGCTTTCTGATGACTGGAGGTTATGACTGCAGGAGATGAGCGATTTGTGATATGGGGCTTCCGGCTGGAAAAAAAAAAAAAAACAGGATGTTAAAAGCCTGACATTAACCGAGTTTAATCTCGAAACGACTACTTGGATGGCCTACTCGAGGAACAAAGCGGCTATCCCACCCTCTGCCTCTGGCATAAACACCCGTACGAGGTGGAGTTTGTTCCCATGGGAAGAGCAAAACGGGACACCTTGAGGTTCGGCTAATTAGGAAAAAATATTGCTTCAGACCACGTGATTACAGAGGTCCAGTGGTAGTGTGAGTCACTGCCAAAAAAGTACAACCCTTTCTCCATCGATCGAGAGAGAGGGAGAGACACGTACCAGCAAGAGCATGGGTCTCTTCCATGTTGTGAGGCCGATGATCCCTGAGAGGATGACCTGAGGAGAGGGGAATCGATACATTCAGTACAGTGCACCTGGACCAACAGATGACAGGGACACTTCGCCCCAGAATGGTGGCTTGGGTAACTCTAATTAAAAGCTAATGGACCAATGAGCATGCATTAATTTGCATAATGCTATCCTTTTCCAAGAACACATGCACAATGCATCTTCATGGGGCCAAGGGAACTTTTTTTCTTCGTGTTTTTTTGACCCTTGTTTTGGCTGGTGTTTGTGAGGACTTCCGAAAACACACTTGCTCAGATATCTGTCCACAGCTGGCTCACTTCCACATCAGATAAATGCCTTTTTCCTTTGGACGTTTTGACTGCTATTTCCTGTTTCCAGTTTGTATGTACCAGTCAGCTGAGTGGAATGTTCTAGAAAAGTATTTCTATTACCATTTAGTCATTTGTATTTTTTTTTTTTTTTTAAACAATGCAAAATGTATTTGTATAGCATATTAACACAATGATGCTTAAACAAAATGATCAAAATGATGTAAAATGATCATAAGGTAAAACATACACAATCATAGCAGGAAAAGCAGCTAAATCTTAATAATATGACAGACATTAAAATAGTTACGATCACTACACCAACTCAGCTAGAGTTAACTGCCAAAGTAAAGAAATGCGATTTCAGGATTGACTAAAAAATATCCAACGATTGAGCAGTCCTAATTTGGGAAGGCACGGTATTCCAAAGAGTCACCTAAACCTGGATCACCTCTACTCCTGACCTCTGACCTGGGGTCTCTTAAAAGCACAAAGTTGGCTTTCAGTGGAAGACACACCTCTAGAATCTCTGATGGTACCATCCCATTCAGGGCTTTAACGCCCAACTATGAATATCAATATCTATGAATATCTCAATATCAATCCTAAATCCTAAACTATAAAATCATAAAATCCATCCTAAATTTCCCTGGTAATCCAGTGATGGGAACGCCAGAAGAGACAGTGTAGAATCACACTTCCTTCTCCCAGGTAAAAGACGAGCTGCAGACTACACAGTGTCAACGGATCCTCGCCAACATATAAGGAATTAATTAAAAGAATGAATTTAATGAATATAATGAACAGTAATATAATGGAAAAGAATTAGAAGCGCGAATGACATTTTTAAAATCATTAAAAGACAAATAGGCCTTTGTCTTTGCTAAATCTCTTAACTGAAAGAAACTATTTTTACAACAGAACTAATCAACTTATCAAAATTTAAAGCGCTATCAGAAATCACGCCTAGATACGTGGTCTACTGTAGCAAGCTAATGAACCAAAAGCAGTAATGTGCTTGTCCAAAAGTCTTCAGGTCGTCCAAACATAACCATCTCGGTTTTATCTTCATTCAAACAGAGGAGGTTTAAACTCATCAAGTTTCTTATATCGTGCAAGCAAAAAAATAAACAAACAACAACACAACAACAAAAATAAAGTCTGGAACATTGTTGCTGAGAGAAACCCAGTTTGGGCAGACTGAATTACTTCAGCATTAATATTGTGAGCTGGGTGCAGTGGGGTGAGGGGTGTCTCTGGCGCTGTAGTGTATCTCCTCATTGTGCTCGAAATCCCTGGCGGTGCCCCTGCCTGGCAGAGCTACCACATACCACCCCTTATTTCTGAGGAAGTGGGCAGGGTTTGCAAATCAAAGACCTTTGGCATCCTGAGAAAACATTAGTGTATGAGGAGGCGTAAGTCTCAACAGTTGCTATGTGACCAGTGCCATCTTACAGCACCGCCCCATTGCAATGTGGAGCTCACTTCCAGCAGCAATACTTGACAGGAGAAACCTCAACACTCGCATGCATGTTTTCGCTCACAACACAAGTGCTAGGGAAACACTTTCGGCATAAACAGATTAAACAGAACAGAGTAAAGAAGGAACATTGCGCAAACGTTTCTGTGTCGTAGAAGGGTAACTCCTAAGTTTGTGCCATATGAGTTTCGACAGCTTCAGTAATGTTTATAACTAGTTCCAAACACATCAGCGGCCTGTCACCCTGAATCACGCTGTTGTGTAGATTTCATTACGCAAGAGATAAAGTAATATCATGTACTCCGTTGTGCAGTTTAGAGCGAATTTCTATACGTCATAACAGTGATATTGGGCTACTTAAAACAAAAGCATTCAAATCAGTGTGATACCTGTTGATGCGAACAGCTTATTTACACATTTGCATCTTGTTTTGCCGAAAGCAATCCCTAGTGGAGGAAAAGAAACAGGCTACAAGTTTGGCTGAAAACGAAGGTACAGTCTTCCACGATACTCACTGAAGATCCTGCCCAGAACGGACAGGAATTCCTTATGGGGGGCGAGCTACTGAGGGACAGAGCCCCGAAGGAGAGCGCCACCATGGCGCAGCCGAGAACCAGCTGCAGCAGCCCGAGCGACAGCAGCGGTCGGCCGGGCGGCCACTCCGGGATGAGCCCGGACTGAGATCCAGGCGTGCGCGACGGAGCGGCGGGCATGCGGCGGTCGCGGCTTCTGTAAAACGAATCTGAAAAGTGTGGGGCGAACGAAGCCCCGGTTAATCGGCAGCAAGATCCAGGCAGGACTACTGGTAGAGACATTGGCAACGCGCAAGCAGCAAAGGAACAGCAAGCGGTAAACGGACGCGAAGCGCTGACGGGCGTTCCTTCATTTTACTTCAAGTCAAGTAAACCGATGTCGATTGACAGTCCGATTGCTTGTATACCCATGCTCTTTCGAGGTAGCCGAGTTTTAGGGTTTAAAATAACTACTCTCTGTGACCTGGTGCTCGGATTGCGTTTCGCATTTCTTGGCCGAGAGACAGGAAAGGCGGAGGACGGAGGACGAGTGGGAATAGGCCACAACCACGTACAGAGTAGCGCGGATGAGGGAAGAATATTGATTATATTTATTATAAAATTACGTACGCGTGTACTGCAGTGTGTTTAACTAATAAAATAAGACGTAGAAATTGACCTAAAAATGGATGCAAATATTTTGCGGTAGAGAATGTGTTTACAAAGACAAAGATAATGCCGTAAATATAAATACTGCTGACAAGAGCCGAATATGTGTTGAGTAAAGGTATTCTGTGGCGATGGTTTACGGCTCAACGGGGCCCAAGCACATTTCAGCATGTATTCGCGTGTAGCCGTCGATGAGATGGCACCCCATGCCCCACGTTCACCAATCTATGTTTTGTTTTAGGGTATTGTATGGTATTCTGTTTTAAAACCAGCCATTTTTTGCTTTAGAAAGCTGAATTCAACAATCATATTATTCAGATTTGGCATAAAAGTGAGGACCAAAGTGCTCAATAAAAAACCGATTCGAAACAAACTTTTCTTACGTCAACGGGATTGTACTTTGGATGTTTGGTTTGATGATATTTTGACACTGTGTCAATGCTTGGTCTTGAGAGTGTGACTGATATGTGACCATAAGACATTTCTGGTAAGCCCCCCTGATTAGTCCTAGACCTGGTCTGAAATGGCTTGCGTTACACTTTAGCGTTTAGAATAACAAGGAAGTCGACACACATCCAGACGCAAGGAGTCTGACTTCATTAGATTGTTAAACCGTTAGATAAGAATCAACAGTCTTGGATTCATTTCTGAACGATGCAGTCTAAAACATTACAATTTAAATTGAAGCCACTTATGCACAGATCAAGAAAATATTTTTAAATACAATAAATAATAAAATGTATTTTGCTGATCTATTTATCTTACAGTAGGCCATATATTTTCATTACATAACATTTTTATGTGATTCAGTTGTTATTATGGATGTAGGAGCATATTATCTGCTGTATTTTCATTTGTTCCATCTTCTATCAGCATCGTGTAAATAATGTTGTTTTTGTTCAGTGCTATTATGGGTGCAATAGGATATTATAAAAATGTTTATCCAATAGTAGGTGTGTCCAGTCAAACGTTTGGACACACCTACTATTTGTTTTTCTACACTAAAAAAAAAAAAAAACCAGGGCATGAAACCAATTAAATAACACGTGATTATTCTGTGATAAATGTTGACTATGTTAGATTTTTGATTCTTCAATGTAACTATCCTGTACTTTGATGGCATCTTTGCGCATATTGGGTGTTCTGCTAACCGGCTTCATAAGGCACTACCTATGATGCTTTTCCATCAAGACATTCTCACTTATGCAGAGCACTTGTAGAGTGAGGAGCTAAAGTTTGAAAAGAAAATTGTTTGCTAAGGGTGCTTCTTCCCACAGGCCATTCGGGCCCTGAATCAGGGAAACTGATAAACTGTGGGGACCACCACCACGTAACATGACTGTATATCTGTACATCTGTATATATAGATTTAGATTTATACTCAATTAACCTGTTACAACAACTGTAGATATGATACTATACAATGGATCTGTACATTCTGTAGATTGTGTACATATATACTCAACCATATACATTGTACATTGTGTATATAATCATAATATACATATATTGTACATACATTGTTAATATATTTTTGTACATACATAGAATATATATTTATCTGTATATATATTTTTTTTCTCTATGCACCCCTGGTTCTCTTCCTCAGTTTGGACAGAGCACTCTCCACCATTTCACTGCGTGTTGTACTGTGTATGACTATGTATGTGACAAATAAACCAAACTTGAAACTTGAAACTTGAAACATCTAAAATTGTGTGTGTGTATTTTGAAAATAAATTAATTTATAGGATGACACCTTTCCCAAATTTAAATAATCCTAACCCCAATTCCATCTCCTACCCTAATCCCAACCCTACTAACCCTCATCTGAACCTCAGCAGTAACCCCTAATCCAACTCTTAATCATTCCTAAACCTTAAACAAACTCCAGGTCTGAAACCCTGTAGCTAATGATTATTTGCTATATTGCAAGGCATGATGCAGTATAGCCAAATTTCATCCCTTCTATTTCAAAACATGCTCTGTCATGTAGAGAAAAAGAACAGGTAGGATTTTATATACATTTGTGTATTTATATAATCATTTACATAGGTTAAAGATCAAAGATAACTTTATCATCATATATACTTCAATTCATGTGCAGTGCTTTTTTTTGGCCAAAAGGTGGTGGCGTTGACTCATTTCCTTGTTAAATCTTGGCAAATGTATATAGTGTTTTATCTCTTTAAGCATATATTTTATTTTTGTTGGCTACTTCCTGGCCATCACTCCTCTAACCTGAGACTTGTTACATGTGTATTAGAACTATAAAAAATGGTTCCTTAACACAACAGATCAATAATAATAAAATAACAGTAATCAATTTCTGTGTCTTCCATTATGCATTCATATATTTGTGAATATATTTGAAAATATTCACATATTTGTGAACCTGTTATGCTGTCATCAGAGAGTAATACCAGGCTACAAGACTACAGGTTATTATGGACTTCAAAGACATGACAACCTTTATGCATTAACCGATTCCTTGACGCTACACACAGCACATATTTCAGGGCCTCACCCCTGATGTCTGAAGTGTCTTTAAAAGGCATACATGCTGGCTATGAATCATTATTTCACAGAAGCAATGACACTACCTGTTCCAGTAAACGTTTCCAACTCAAGCCCACTGCAAAATATAGCCCGTAATATTCCTGCTGCTCGCATTACTTATAAAATGTGTTAGGTTGGGTAGTGTGAGAAGTGTATAATGGTATAATAGTTTGGGTGGTGTGAAGCAGTGGTTAAGGTACTTGACCTATAATTGGAAGGTTGCTGGTTCAAGCCCCACCATTGTCAGGGTGCCACTGTTGGGCCCCTGAGCAAGACCCTTAACCCTCAATTGCTCAAGTTGTACTCAGTCATAATTGTAAGTTGCTTTGGATAAAAGCCTCAGCTAAATTCCATAAATGTGAGCAGTACCCCCCCAAAGTCTAAATCAAACATATGGCATTTCCATATAATTAACATTTAAAAGTCTTTCCTTATACCCTATAGGACCCCCCACCCCTTACATGTCCCACAAGAGATGAAACAGCTGAAGAAGCTAAACCTGGTCAAGTATGGAATTAGCCTGGAATGAGCTTACTTAAGGAATGAGTCAACCAGCTGTGTAGGATACTTCAGCACTTCGGCAACCTGCACCTTCGTCAGAAGAGGGTGCCAGAGCTGTAGAAAACAATCCCGTCGGCCATCGGTGGTTGGATGGTGGAGGATGTGCTACTCCACTCACTGCAGAAGGTCTGCTCCCAGGTAAGTGTGTTCAGTAACATCCGACCTAAATGAGAAGATGGCTAGAATGCACGTGGACACCTCCATGATCACCTGGGTCACAGCCTACCTGTCAGAGAGACCCCAGTTTGTGAAACTGAGTAGCTGGCTGTCGGAGCAGTCACTGAGTAGGACTGAACCACCACAGGCAGCTGTGCTATCCCTGAACTTCACCATCCTGCACACCGTAGACTTCTAGTCAAAGGCATAATCATCACACTGAATTTCCACACTGGATCTTACTGCAGCGTTTGATACAGTCCGTCATGACGTTGCATAGGCTACTCGTTTTATTTTGCTTCAATACAAATTCAAAGACCTTTAACAACCCACAACCTGGCAGGTTAAATTGCTGCTTTCACAGGAAGAAGAGCCATGTTTTTTACCAATGACACGACTCCCAGACACTCCAAACGCTTTCTATGCTCATTCTGAAGCATTCAGCGTGGAACCAGTGGGAATCCGTCCGCCCACTGGTTTTCTGTGACTGCTGACAGTGAGAGGAGGATCCTGAAGGGGCTGAACCCAAGCGAAGCTGCTGACCCTAAGGTAGCTGATGTTTTCCCAGACATCTTCAACATCACCCTGGTGCAGGCTGCCAAACAGGCCCCATTACAGCATCTGTCATCCCCATGCTGGAAATGTCCTCAGTCACATCGCTCCTATTGATCCTCCTATGAAGTGCTTTAAGCACCTGGGTATTTCTCATGTTAATGACAACACGTTAAGGACCTGGGCATTTCTCATGTTAAGGACAACACATTAAGGATCTGGACTTTTCTCATGTTAAGGACAACACATTAAGGACCTGGGCATTTCTCACGTTAAAGACAACACGTTAAGGACCTGGGCATTTCTCACATTAAAGACAACACGTTAAGGACCTGGACATTTCTCACGTTAAGGACAACACATTAAGGACTTGGGCATTTCTCACGTTAAAGACAACACATTAAGGACCTGGGCATTTCTCACATTAAAGACAACACATTAAGGACCTGGGCATTTCTCA
Source organism: Electrophorus electricus (assembly GCF_041902795.1). Lineage (NCBI taxonomy): Eukaryota > Metazoa > Chordata > Actinopteri > Gymnotiformes > Gymnotidae > Electrophorus > Electrophorus electricus. The sequence continues at coordinate 4,124,600 of NC_137501.1, forward strand.
CGTTAAAGGCAACATGTTAAGGACCTGGACATTTCTCACGTTAAGGACAACACATTAAGGATCTGGACTTTTCTCATGTTAAGGACAACACATTAAGGACCTGGGCATTTCTCACGTTAAGGACAACACGTTAAGGACTTGGGCATTTCTCACATTAAGGACAACACGTTAAGGACCTGGGCATTTCTTACATTAAGGACAACTTCCCACCAATACTGGACCTCCACCGATATGCTTACAAGCATAAATGCTCCACAAAGGATGTCTCTGTCATCCACCTGGTCCTGGCTCACTTGGACAGCAAGGGCACTTAACTCAGGTTAATGTTCACAGACCCCAGTTCAGCGTACAGCACCAATATACCCAGAAGCTAGTGAGAAAACTCTACTCCAGGACACTTACACCGGGTGTTGTATAACTCTTTAAACACCTGGCAACAGGTGCCCTCACGTGATCTTAGCTATGAATCCGTAAACGGTGAGAAACAGTGTGGTGCCATTGCTGATGTGTGTGTGTGTGTGTGTGTGTGTATGTGTTTGTTTGTTTGTTTTTAAGTGTTGGAAATCTTAAAAGATTTGCTTTGCTTGCACAGCTGATGAAGGACCTCTGTCCAAAACGATCTGTTTCTATATGTATGTATGTATGTATGTATGTAGGTATGTATGTGTATATGAAACATGATTAACAGAGCTACTTTTATTGTTTTGCTTTTATTAAACACAATTTATCATTACATTAAATAAAAATTTGCCATATTGGCTTCAGCTTTAGAAGTCTTAAGTTTTGCTTTCCAAAGCTCTTCTACAAATCAAATCAGTATGTTAATCTGATATTATACAATGTTAATATGATACTATACAGTATGTTAATCTAACACTATACAGTATGTTAATATGATACTATACAGTATATTAATCTACCACTATACAGTATGTTAATCAGATTCTATACAGTATATTAATCTGATACTATACAGGTTAATCTGATACTATACAGTATATTAATCTGATACTATACAGTAGGTTAATCTAATATTATTCAGTATGTTAATCTAACACTATACAGTATGTTAATCTGATACTATACAGTATGTTAATCTAACACTATACAGTATGTTAATCTGATACTATACAGTAGGTTAATCTAACACTATGCAGTATGTTAATCTGATACTATACAGTAGTTTAATCTAACACTATGCAGTATGTTAATCTGATACTATACAGTAGGTTAATCTAACACTATGCAGTATGTTAATCTGATACTATACAGTAGTTTAATCTAACACTATGCAGTATGTTAATCTGATACTATACAGTAGGTTAATCTAACACTATGCAGTATGTTAATCTGATACTATACAGTAGGTTAATCTAACACTATGCAGTATGTTAGCCTAATACTGTGATTCTATTATATGCATTTTCACTAGCTAGGATCATTGTCCCTCATCCTTGCTGACAGACGCACATGAGAAAGAGGAGGCAGGATTTTCCAGCACTGTGTATATGGTCATAAACCGTAGGAGGAATGTGAATGGTAATGGCTCAGCTCTGTTTTAGGATGAACACAAATTATTCAGCTATCTCAGTTTTAGGCTGTATTTTAGAATTGTTAATATTCCTTATGAGGTATATTTATATTTATTGTTCAAGCATTCTAAATCAATATTCATATGCAAGTCCATTTTGCATACAGACCTTTGGGGGTGTGGTGTCAATGATATATTCAGAAAAATTGACAAGTTTTCAGAAGAACTCAGAGTCAACAATGTGCTAAGACTTTGAATAAGGAATGGATGACTGAAATGAGTAGTAGGATGATGAAAGGTTTGAGGCTGTACTGGAATTTTGTGAGAATCTCACAGAGGAGCTTGTGTGTTACTGACATGTGTCTCTCCACAGGGTCTGCAGCTTTGTCATTGGAGTTTGCTCCCACTTCGCTGAAACATGACGCTTCAGATGACATTACAAATCAATACTTATTACACTTCCATTTCATCTAAGAATTTTTTTAACCAGTTGAATTTACATGGTTTGATGATCTATATAAACCACTCATACAAATGTTGTACAAGTCTAATACACCACACAAAGATCAAGAACTCCTTATGCAGCCTAGCCAATCCTAATACACACGCCACCCTGCCACTACTACGGCACTTTTGTTGGGGTGCTGTGTGGGGTCTGCCACTCAGGCGCCACCCACTCAGCTGGGATTCTGTGCTCAGACTAACCAGCGGTAGGGTTAGAGGTTGGCTGATGACAAATTGTGCATGACGACATCCACAATCTCTCAAGTCTGAAATGCACCTGTAAGGCAAATGTATCTATGCATGTAGAAGGTGAAGGCAGGTGCAATGATAGTGTTCCTAAGGGAGACTTTGGTGAGTGTGTGATCGTTGCTGGATGTGCTCATGTCTATTAAATGAGTGGATCCAACTTCAAACTATGCTTTGATGTAAGGGAGCGATCGGATGTAGGACCAACAAAATGATGTGCTTTAGCCTGCTGTACAAGTCTGTTGTGCTTAGGTCCTTGAGAATGAAGACTGAAACAAACATGAACACACTGCACCAATTTCCCACCTGATCCAACTCATAAAATGTTGGGGGATACCACTGATAGTTAAGTATGGAACTGTGCACCATGTGTGGTGTTGAGAACCACATTATGGGTTTTCCCACTGTTCTGTGTCAGTTTTCCTCTGATAGTGTTTTTTTTTTTTTTTTTTTTTTATGACATCACTGCCCCCACTCACTGCTTCTCAGTGAACTCTACCTACAGCAGTTGATTCGGGGGTTCTCTTCATCACAGTTACAGTGCCGTGCAGTCTGTCCTGTGACCTGAGGCACCACCCCTCATCAAAACCACACCACCACACGAACATCCCTCACATGCAGCAGGCACGCTAATGCAGCAGGCACAGTCAAGCTCACTTTAATAAAGGGTAGTCTCCAAATGTGTGAGCAAATAGCTTTTAATATAAAATATTAAAATTTCAAATCAAACTACTGATGCTTGTCAAAAATTAAAACCTCCATCTAGCTCGAACTTGGATAAGAGGACATTTACTTTACATGAAATGTCTGATTATGTCCTGAAAACTCCAGATTTGAGCAAAACAGTGTAAATTAGAGTTATTACACATCTCTTCAGTTAATTATAACTATATAACTTTTCTGGTTACCTTTGTTATTACAAAATAGCCACACAAGTGTCCAGATGGGTGGTAAGGTTATACCCTGTATACCTACATTCTTGACAGCAATTAGAAAACATAGATTCGAAGTTTTGGGTCATACAACACCTACACAGTGCAGACTTCAGCCTTAAACCCTACAAGATTATGTGCTTCAGACACAGAAAAAGAACATTTTACCCCAGGCCATCAGTACTGAGATACGGGAGGTGTTTAAACGAGGGAACATGTACTGTAGTTCACTCAGACGTTTCCAGACACACAAAGATCCTGTTTTGTCTTTTTGGCTGTAGTATGTTTTTTTAAATACTATTTAATCTGAGTATTTCCAAAGGTAGTTGAGATGAGTGTGGAGCACGATAGCCATGTTGGAAGATGTTTATAGGCACAGATGTCTTCAAAGGGGAAACATGGTAACATCACAGAAAAAAACAGACAAACTTGAGTCCTGCATGTTTCTTATTTCAGCTCCTCAATAAGGGCAGATGTGCAGTACCGCCACCCGGTGGTGGGATGTTCAATTCAGTTGATTTTCCTGCTACAATCACACAGAAGAGAAAACTGTAGAATGTCGTTAAGTACCAGAAGACTGATCTCCCCATATCAGAATGAACCTGTTAGAAGAGTTTTTGTTATAGATTTTTTTTTTTGGGGGGGGGGGGGCTGGAAATGTCTCTCTTTTGTGATGTATGATACGTGCACAGAGCTCTATGGCCTTGTGCTGCTCATCTCAGAGTGCTAGTGTGTGTCTCACTCTCTCTAACAGCTTAAATGTCTGCAGGTTTGGACTTTCCATTGAGATACCTGGTGTATTAAATATGTAAAGTACATAAAAAAGATGTTAGTCTCAATATACACATTCTAAAGACAGAACAGCCTATATGCGACCATATCAACTGCACAAATTGTAATGACCGATTTAGATTTTTCCCAGTAATGCACAAGTGCTAACTGGGATCGCTATCCTATTGGAGTTCTTCCAGTATCTTCCAGTATAGGGAGAGGCAAAGAGGAAGAGGTGGTGTAAGGGGATGGTCTGACAGAAAGAGAGAGAGAGAGAGAAAGAGAGAGAGAGAGGAAGACAGGCCAGAAGGAGAGGAGTGCTTTCAGAAGGCTATAGAAGAAAGAGCACCTGATTTGGGATTTGGGTTTGGTAGATGTGTGTACTTCACTCCTGCGCGTGCACACACACACACAGACACACAAACACACAGCTGTTAGGAGAGTATGGGATAGGGCGTGCATTCAGGAGCACAAAAACATGGACACACGTGACGTTCTCTGGTAGCTGTAGTCTCCTGAGGTGTGGCTTTACACCCCTGTGAGTGTCAGGGAAAATCTCCACCTTTTTTTGTTTCACTTTGTGTTGTCCTTCTGGGTTCAGTAAAAGCCGTTTAGAAGATGTCAGGGCACATGCTCCAGTCTTGCCTCTCCTTAGCCTCCCAGTAAGCCCCTTTATATACAAAGCTTGTTTCCCCAGTAACAGGATCTGTCCTCTGGTGGAACCACAGCGGGTGGTAGCCTTCATAGCTCCGCCCTGCAGCAGAGTGACACGCACACACACACACACACACACACACACACACACACACACACACACACACACACACACACAGAGCATTGTTAGTGTTAACCCTCTACCAACACACTCAGTTCAACTCATGACCCGTTTGGTTGATAGGGTCTGGTTGTTGGAGCTTAATCATTAGGGACTGTCTATCTGGGCATTAGGGTAGTTCATTAGGGTAGTTCATTAGGGTAGTTCATTAGGGTCTGGGCAATAGCTGGTGAGTTCCCTTAGGCATATATAATTAGCTAGAACACTTTGCATTGTGGGGAGTCTCTCTGCCCGGTTATCTTCTCTTTCTCTCTCCCTCTGTCTCCTTCCTTCCTATCCTCTCTTTCACCTTCATCAAGAGCTTTAGAGGCTTCAGCCTCCCTCCTCCTCCTCACAGCCCTCTGTTTCTCCTCAAGTCTCTGTTTCTCCGCGTTGGCCTCGTCCCAGCGGCCTTCCTCCATCATTCGCTGATCGGGCCGCCGCCGGCTGTCCGTCAAGCTAACTCCCACCTCCTCCTCGTTCAGCGACAGAGCCAGGGACGAGAAGTAGTACATGTTCTCGGCGTTTTCTCTGAGAGGCGGGGAGAGACGGAGGGGGTGGGTGCGGGGCGGAGGATGGAAAGGGAGAGAAAAAGGGATGGCAAGAAAGAGGTGAGAGAAATGGGGAGAAATGAAAAGGTGTAGAAGAGTAGAAGGAGAAAGATGAAGCAAAAGCGAGAGATGAAATGATAAGTCATGTTTGCTTGTGAAAACATAATTGTGTGGTATATATTTCTAGTCATTCTGCAAAGAAACAGCAGAGCTTTTTAAAAAGAGCTGAGGAACGCTGTGTGTGTGTGTGTGTGTGTGTGTGTGTGTGTGTGTGTGTGTGTGTGTGTGTGTGTGCGTGCGCGTTTTCACATCTCCGTGCGTACGGGAGTGGGCATTTCTTCCACAACAGTCTAGGAGCGAGCGTTTGGTAGATCGTTTTCTGCTTGCCCTCTGTGCCGCTGTTGCCACGGTTCCTCTGGACGATCTTTGCACTCTCCATCCTCTCGTCCCATGTGCCCGACAGGATGTAGTGTGCCTGGCCCTCACCGTCTGCCACCACGCCCGTCACCTAGACGATGCCATGGAGACAGAGAAAGACAAGAAACGCAAGAATTTTAGACCAATAAAATAAATGGCAAAATTGCCCGATTGTTTTACTGGTACTCAGCTCAGCCACACACCGCTGCGATTCAGGGTGACCTCACCTTACGCGGGACCTCCCTGGAGAAGTAGCTATAGGGATAAAATTTTAGCTGACACGTCTCTTTGGTAGTGTGGTTTATGATGTCAATGTCCCCTGACTGAGGAAGAGAGAGAAACAACACAAACATTCAAACAGTCATGCTGAAATGGATTTTGTAGAATATATAAAAAGTCTTACAGTTTTACAGAAGTGTGACTCGGTGATAAGTTGTAGTTTACCAGCATGGTAGTGAGGAGAGGGAACACACCTGGTCGATCCACAACTTGCCCACGATAATGTTGTGCACGGTTGAAGTCACCTTACGCCACACATAGTGGTTCCCACTTCTGTGGAACTGAAGATGAATGGTACCTACAGAGACCCAGGGGGTGGTGTGGAGATGACAAAACAGCAAACCTTTTTTTTTAAATCGAGTTATTTATTTTATTTTATTGTACTTATAATTTCTTTTGTTTTCACGAATGAAATGTTCTCAAATAAAACAAACACAGTCGTAAGGCCTCAGTCAAAGCAACAGTTAACTGAACTGGTGAGTGAAAAGGCCCATGAGAGGTGTGTGGTGTTTCACACATGAAAGCCAGACTGGGAGTGGGACTGGTAGCGCAAGAGGGTCTGCCTGCGCTTTAAACACCAAACACACGCCGTGTACCGGTAAATACTGAACGCATGCCGTGTAGCGCTAAACACCAAACACACGCCGTGTACCGGTAAATACCGAACGCATGCCGTGTAGCACTAAACACCAAACACACGCCGTGTACCGGTAAATACTGAACGCATGCCGTGTAGCACTAAACACCAAACACACGCCGTGTACCGGTAAATACCGAACACATGCCGTGTAGCGCTGAACACCAAACACACGCCGTGTACCCGTAAATACCGAACACATGCCGTGTAGCACTAAACACCAAACACATGCCGTGTACCGGTAAATGCTGAACACATTATGTGTAACACTAAACACTGAACACACACTGTGTACCACTAAAAACTAAACACATGCTGACTGCCTAAAGCATGCCGTCCAGCCTGTGTGGCGGAGGGCATTCTAGCTCTCACCCAGGGGCATGATGGACAGGTATTTGCCCCGGAACTTGCTAGCGATGGTGATTTCCTGCCACAGGGTCCAGCCTCTCTGTGACATCACGTGATGGGCAGCCGCTGGAGGATGGTGACTCACCTGTAGAGCAGCCAAATGTTACCTGTCATGTTCTTTAATATAACATAAAGCATTCTAAAATAAATACAAAAACATCACCAAAGCAATATTACGTAGCTATTACATAAATGACATCACTTACACGGTAACCACTACTGAAGCTTTAATTCACCTTTAACTTTAACTCAAATTGAACTCCAATTAAACTCAAACTTCAACTTCAATTTTACTACTGATCCTTGATCAAACCATAGAGACAAATGAAGAGACGCCACGGGGGGGGGCACTGTGTGCCTGTTGAAGCTGGCACGGCAGAGCAGGTGTGTGCTCAGTAACCTGCTCGCAGAGTGAGCGGTAGCCGCACTCGTCCAGGCGGTCCAGCTCGAATGTCTCTCCCAGCAGCGGGTTGAAGGGCTTGGCCGTGCGGTGCACCGTGGTGGAGTACGAAGACACAGAGAAGGCCGCCACCAGACATATCTGCTCCAGCGAGCTCTCACAGCCGGCTGCCTTGTCCAGGAGATCGCTGTACTCCAGGTCCTCAGTCAGACGCTGCAGCATAGACAGCGGCTCATTAAAGTTTACCTGGGAGAGGGGGAGAGAGAGGGAGAGAGGGAGAGAGGGAGGGAGGGAGGGAGGGAGAGAGGAAGAGAGGGAGGGAGGGAGGGAGAGAGGGAGAGAGGGAGGGAGAGAGGGAGAGAGGGAGGGAGAGAGAGGGAGGGAGGGAGAGAGAGAGAGAGGGAGGGAGGGAGGGAGAGAGGGAGGGAGGGAGGGAGGGAGGGAGGGAGGGAGGGAGGGAGAGAGGGAGAGAGGGAGGGAGGGAGGGAGAGAGACTCTGAAATATGCTTTTCTTCCTCATTCTAGGCAGGTGTGTGTATGTGTGTACCAGTGAGATCCATGTATGTGTGTAACAATGCAGAGTGTGTGTATCTGTGTAAGGTGTCTGTATGTGTGTAATGGGGCAAGGTGTGTGTATATGTGTGTAACATGGTGGGGTGTGAGTGGGTGTGTGTGTGTGTGTGTGTAACGTGGCGGGGTGTGAGTGGGTGTGTGCGTGTGTGTGTGTGTGTGTGTGTGTGTGTGTGTGCATGTGTAACGTGGTGGGCTGTGTGTGTGTGTGTCTGTAATGTGGCAGAGTGCATGTGTATGTGTTTCTGTGTATGTGTGTAATGTGGCGGGGGGTGCGTGTGTGTGCGCGTGTGAGTGTGTGTGTGTGTGTGTGTGTGTGTGTGTGTGTGTGTGTGTATGTGTGTGTGTGTATGTATGTGTACAATGTGACGGGGTGTGTGTGTTTGTGTGTGTAAAATGTGTGCGTTCTCACAGGCATGGGAATCTTGGAGAGTTCTTTTCCGATACAGTTCTTCATGATGCTCCACAGGTTCAGCGAATAGTTGGGCTTGGACGGGATTTGGCTCCTCCTCTTCCTGCATGACTGCACCTCCTTTCCTGTCATATTATTATAACTCAGAGTGGACTAAGGATGAGGGATGGCGAAATAAAGAACAGACAACAGAAGGACAGGATTAGAAGTTAGAATATCAATGTTATCAATGTGTGTGTGTGTGTGTGTGTGTGTGTGTGTGTGTGAGAGAGAGAGAGAGGGAGAGAGAGGGAGAGATCATTCCATGCTTGCTTCCCTCTAGCTAAGCCGCACATCGGTAGGTATCAGTACGAACATTAAACACCATCTACCTCTCTAAGTATGAATCTGCCCTTCCTGAATACAGTACTGAAATCTAGATAACCAATCCCACATCCCTGGGATTATGAGCAATTACTGCTAAACTGGTCTCAGATCAGCAGTAAAGGGTAGCTTTGACACTTACATGATCGTCTAGGTTCCAGTCACTGGGGTGTCCACTACTGGCACCACTTAGATTACTCTGAGAATGCCTGCAAGGCACACACACACACACACACACACACACACACACACACACACACACACACACACACAGGACTTGATCCTCTGTGGTGACCCCAAGGAGGCAGCAGCCAAATGTAGTAAAAAAATTAAGTTGCACCCTCTACAGGACAAGAAGGGAATTGTGGTGTTAAAGTTAAGCATAACCTAGGTCTCACTGGTGCTGATGTAAGCATAGACAGTCAACACATGCATGTGAATAGATGAGACGTGTGTGTGTGTGTGTGTGTGTGTGTGTGTGTGTGTGTGTGTGTGTGTGTGTGTGTGTGTGTGTGTGTGTGTGTAAGATTGCTGACCTGTGCTGTGAGGGTTCTGTAGCTGTCACTGTGATAAAGGCAGGTGAATCTTCCATGGCATCAAAATATTCCGTACCCTCGTCTTCATCACTGGGATCCTCTTTACTGGACTGCACACTCACTACTGCAGAGAGCACACAACTCAAACACTACAGTACAACCCAAACACTGCATTACACCACAACCCAAACACTACATTACCACCAAAACACTACAGTACAACCTAAACACTACAGTACAACCTAAACACTGCACTACAGTACAACCCAACCCAAACACTACATTGCAACCCAAACACTACATTACAATCCAAACACTACACTACAACCCAAACACTACAGAACATTCAGAAACACTGAGAAACATCAGAAGGTTGTTTCCCAGTCCTGCTCCTACATTACACATTACAGTGTTTTCACTGGTCCCACACAACTCACTCAGGTCACTCAACTCAACTACGAGGAAACGAGGCCTCTGGCCGAAGAAGCTTGTTGAAGCAAGAAAAACAGTGAACACACATTAAAGCTACAGTGCAGGACTATTCCATGGTTCCAAATGGGAAACCCTGGAGAACAGAGATTTTCCAAACTGCCACACAGAAAGAAAATGAGAGAGAGAGAGAGAGAGAGAGAGAGAGAGAAAGGGAGGGAAGGCGGGAGGGAGAGAGGAGAAAGGCTAAAAATATTATTCATGACCACCCGCCAACTGACACGCTGAAGACGATCAGAAAAATATATACGCTGTTTGACGAGAGGGTGTCACAAAACGGTCAAGAGGCAGCTTGCCCAGGGAGGCGCGGCTCACCCGTGTGAGCGGAGGGTGTGTCGGGCGCGAGGGAGGGAGCCTTCCTCCACGCCCTCTCGAGGTTGTTGTGCTGCTTGGCCAGCTGCTCTATGGTCTCCTCCAGGTGTGTGCGCTGGTCACGCTCGTGCTGCAGGACCCGCTGCCAGCGCCGGCTGTGACTCTCGGCCAGCTGCAGGAAATCACGGCATGCCTGAGGAGAGGGAACACGGGCTGTCATCCGAGAGCAGGGAGGCGATGAGGGCGCGAGCGTGAGTAATGTCGGAGTGCGAGACACTAGTGTGAGTGTGAGCGGGACTAGTGTGAGGCTCTGTGAACTGAAGTCTTTGAACAAGACTGGCTCCCAACCAAGACTCCGTAATACAGGCACGTCATGCAACACAACCAGACCTACAGTTCAGACCTACGGTTCCCTTGGGATAATCTAGGGAGGAACTCCTGGTATGCACCCTCCTTAGTGCTTTTCTCTTCTTAAGGTTAACAGTGTAATATCCTTTACTTAGGTCTGTCACTTTTCTTCTAGAAGCACGCAAGAGTGCTCGCACACGCTCGCATGCACACGGACATCGAGCGTAGAGCTTCCTCTGACATTCTAACGTGGATGGTGATTGTATGTTGTACTCTGTCCTGCTGTTCCATCAGCAGTGTTTCTACTGCAGGGCTGATCACCGGAGCAGCAGACGGACGAGCGCATGGAAGCAGAAGTGCACAGATTCATTCATTTGATGACAAGGTCATCATACACACACACACACACACACACGCACACACACACACACACACACACACACACACACACACACACACACACACCAACATGCAAGGCACACGCAAGAAATAACCGTATTTGTGGCTTTGTTTATGCAGTTTAGCTATAGTACAGAGGTTACAGTTGGTTTCACCACGCAGACACTCCCTCACTCACACACAGACTCACTCACAGAATTGAGCAATCGAGTTGCTGAGGTTACTCTGGGTCACAGCATGCTGAAAACCACAGTTCAGCATCGGTTTGGCCACATGTGCTGGTGTTAGCGATGCGCTCTGACCTCTGTACACTACAGAACAGTCACGGCTGGCCTGCCTGCACACATACAGTCTGTACCACAACCAGCACTGTCTACACATGTACTGGTTCTTTTAGGAGGTCCATTTTTTACATGCTCTCTTCATTTCACATCCCAGCCTTCCGCCTCGTTCGGTCTCTAACCGACGTCCAGGTCAGACTCCACCCCATCCTTCCCCATCACCCTGCTAACATCCTGGTGGTGGTGATTCAGGTTAACACAAATCCTGACTATAATCATTTCAGGTTTAATTCTGCAGACTGGACACAATTACAATTACCAAACCATACGAACTGATGCAAAGCAAACCCACAAAAGCCTTAAAATTACTTTTAATTTCTGCACTGACACACACATTTCAGTTATGTGTTTTCACATAACTAATGAAGAGAGCTTACAGAATGACAGCAATTCCTGAGTGAAAGTATAATTTATTCTTAATTATTTTTAAATGCAAATAATAATTGTAAAATACTAAATATTATTGTAAGCATTTAACAAAGGGATTATAAAGAAAACAATGCAACAAATGACTCACTCACCCAAAGCCCCTAAGCTCAACTAACCTTCTGCATTGATATGCTGAGGGCTGCAGGGTTTCTTCAGCAGTCAGTGGAATGTTAGTAGCACATGAGAGTTATGGTCACTGTGAACTCACATGCAATCAAATGCTCAAACACCTTCTTCCACATTTTACTGCTGAGAAATACAAATGAGAGCCAGACTGCTCGTGACTTCACAGCAGATAAAGGAAGTAAGTATGTGTGTATGTGTGTGTGTGTGTGTGTGTGTGTGTGTGTGTGTGTGTGTGTGTGTGTGTGTGTGTGTGTGTGTGTGCGTGCACAACGTGTGTACAGGGGCTATTTTAGATCTGAAAAACTGACAGTACATGAATCTCTTACTTTGGTGTCTTTGGTGTCTGTAATTAGTTATGTGCAATTGTGCAATTGCTATTTTTCATGGCCCAGTCATCTCTATTAAGTGCACTGGGAGTACACTGACCAATCACTGAGTCACAATAATATGCATGTCTGTAAAGCTCACAAAGTGTGACGTTCTAAAACGTTCTGAGAAAGATGACATAATAATTACAGTAATCACTCTACCAATCTGAGTAACTCTGGGATGGGGTATCATATTCCAGCCCACGGACTCACAAACACAGCATGCACTTATCCCGTCTCTCCACTCCGCTTCAGACACCGAGCTTATAGCGTCGGCCTGCGGCAAGTTCCAACCCGCGAGCCCTAATCCAATTCCAGTTCCCTTTCTTCAGTATAAAATCCATATAAGAGTATATCAGAATGTTGTGTGTGTAGACAGGTGTGTTACTGTGTCTGTACAGTGCTGTATAAGGGTATATAGAGGGTGGTGGGTTTAGACGGGTGTGTTACTGTGTCTGTACAGTGCTGTATAAGGGTATATAGAGGGTGGTGGGTTTAGACGGGTGTGTTACTGTGTCTGTACAGTGCTGTATAAGGGTATATAGAGGGTGGTGGGTTTAGACGGGTGTGTTACTGTGTCTGTACAGTGCTGTATAAGGGTATATAGAGGGTGGTGGGTTTAGACGGGTGTGTTACTGTGTCTGTACAGTGCTGTATAAGGGTATATAGAGGGTGGTGGGTTTAGACGGGTGTGTTACTGTGTCTGTACAGTGCTGTATAAGGGTATATAGAGGGTGGTGGGTTTAGACGGGTGTGTTACTGTGTCTGTACAGTGCTGTATAAGGGTATATAGAGGGTGGTGGGTTTAGACGGGTGTGTTACTGTGTCTGTACAGTGCTGTATAAGGGTATATAGAGGGTGGTGGGTTTAGACGGGTGTGTTACTGTGTCTGTACAGTGCTGTATAAGGGTATATAGAGGGTGGTGGGTTTAGACGGGTGTGTTACTGTGTCTGTACAGTGCTGTATAAGGGTATATAGAGGGTGGTGGGTTTAGACGGGTGTGTTACTGTGTCTGTACAGTGCTGTATAAGGGTATATAGAGGGTGGTGGGTTTAGACGGGTGTGTTACTGTGTCTGTACAGTGCTGTATAAGGGTATATAGAGGGTGGTGGGTTTAGACGGGTGTGTTACTGTGTCTGTACAGTGCTGTATAAGGGTATATAGAGGGTGGTGGGTTTAGACGGGTGTGTTACTGTGTCTGTACAGTGCTGTATAAGGGTATATAGAGGGTGGTGGGTTTAGACGGGTGTGTTACTGTGTCTGTACAGTGCTGTATAAGGGTATATAGAGGGTGGTGGGTTTAGACGGGTGTGTTACTGTGTCTGTACAGTGCTGTATATAGAGGGTGGTGGGTTTAGACGGGTGTGTTACTGTGTCTGTACAGTGCTGTATATAGAGGGTGGTGGGTTTAGACGGGTGTGTTACTGTGTCTGTACAGTGCTGTATAAGGGTATATAGAGGGTGGTGGGTTTAGACGGGTGTGTTACTGTGTCTGTACAGTGCTGTATAAGGGTATATAGAGGGTGGTGGGTTTAGACGGGTGTGTTACTGTGTCTGTACAGTGCTGTATAAGGGTATATAGAGGGTGGTGGGTTTAGACGGGTGTGTTACTGTGTCTGTACAGTGCTGTATAAGGGTATATAGAGGGTGGTGGGTTTAGACGGGTGTGTTACTGTGTCTGTACAGTGCTGTATAAGGGTATATAGAGGGTGGTGGGTTTAGACGGGTGTGTTACTGTGTCTGTACAGTGCTGTATAAGGGTATATAGAGGGTGGTGGGTTTAGACAGGTGTGTTACTGTGTCTGTACAGTGCTGTATAAGGGTATATAGAGGGTGGTGGGTTTAGACGGGTGTGTTACTGTGTCTGTACAGTGCTGTATAAGGGTATATAGAGGGTGGTGGGTTTAGACAGGTGTGTTACTGTGTCTGTACAGTGCTGTATAAGGGTATATAGAGGGTGGTGGGTTTAGACAGGTGTGTTACTGTGTCTGTACAGTGTTGTATAAGGGTATATAGAGGGTGGTGGGTTTAGACAGGTGTGTTACTGTGTCTGTACAGTGCTGTATAAGGGTATATAGAGGGTGGTGGGTTTAGACAGGTGTGTTACTGTGTCTGTACAGTGCTGTATAAGGGTATATAGAGGGTGGTGGGTTTAGACAGGTGTGTTACTGTGTCTGTACAGTGCTGTATAAGGGTATATAGAGGGTGGTGGGTTTAGACAGGTGTGTTATTGTGTCTGTACAGTGCTGTATAAGGGTATATAGAGGGTGGTGGGTTTAGACAGGTGTGTTACTGTATCTGTACAGTGCTGTATAAGGGTATATAGAGGGTGGTGGGTTTAGACAGGTGTGTTACTGTGTCTGTACAGTGCTGTATAAGGGTATATAGAGGGTGGTGGGTTTAGACAGGTGTGTTACTGTGTCTGTACAGTGCTGTATAAGGGTATATAGAGGGTGGTGGGTTTAGACAGGTGTGTTACTGTGTCTGTACAGTGCTGTATAAGGGTATATAGAGGGTGGTGGGTTTAGACAGGTGTGTTACTGTGTCTGTACAGTGCTGTATAAGGGTATATAGAGGGTGGTGGGTTTAGACAGGTGTGTTACTGTGTCTGTACAGTGCTGTATAAGAGTATATAAGTCACACCCTTGAACTATTTCAGTTTTGATATGCTACAACCTGGAATTTAAATGAACTTGAAATATACGTCATAAATCTACACAAAATAGCCATAGTACTGAAATGTGAAGTCAAGTTATAGTGTCGAAATAAAGTATTTTTCACAATGAAATTGTTGAATTGTATGTGTTAGTCTAACGGTAAACAACCTAGTTATCCCAGTTTTCGACTGGAAAATGTTTATTCCAAGGTATAACACAGAATGTGAAAAAGATCAGGGGGCTGAAAGCAAGTCTTGGACTGGCACCAGTCCTCTATGACTTGGCTAAAAATCCACCATTAGGGTAAGGACTAAATGATGTTTCTGACAGAACAATTCAGTACGTACATTACTAATGGCACACCCAGATGTGATTTCATGTTTAATTTAGATTTCACATGTGCACATGTTTAGTTTGTACAAAACATTTAAAAAAAGAAATAATAAGTGTTTTGCACCAGAGTTGGCTAACCAGCTCGTTTTTATCTGTAGTCGCAGTACAGGTAAATACATAACCAAATAACACAATAAATACAACACAGATTACATAGAAAAATGACAATATATTCCCCAATCCCCTAAATATATAAATCCCTCAATATATTCCCCAATTCCCTAAAATATATAGCTATCTAACTCTGCCCAGCTCAACTGTACAAGTACTATTAATCATCTACACAGTGTGCAGGGTCTTAAAGAGAGAGGAGGTGGGCTTTATATGACAAGACTGTGCTAGCAGTGTCCTCGTGATATCTGGGGCCATCAGAGTAGTAGATTACTGGATAATGCAAGAGCAAAATAAAAACAGTAATTATAAATTATTTAGAAATTGAATTATATTCTTATTTGAAGTGGATTTGTCTGGTGCATCATTACATAGAAAAACACATTTGCTTGTAGAGAAGCTCAGAAGAGAATCTGTTTCTTATGGCTGGTGGAGACTTCTGCTCAGAGCAGATCATCTCTCTCTCTCTCTCTCTCTCTCTCTCTCTCTCTCTCTCTCTCTCTCTCTCTCACACACCCACCCACACACACACACACACACACACACACACCTCTGACTTCCATCCACTCCTTCTGTCTCACACAAAAACACAGAGTGATGGCAATCCCCATCTTTCAGAACATCAGATAATTCCAGGTGCTCATCGCAAGAAGGGGATCCAGTTGGAGCTTAACCACACAGACACCCTTCACAGCAGTGGCCTGACGGAAAACCCACTCCACCTTTACACCAAGCACAACTATACCAAAGTGACCAAAGCATTCTGCTTACATTAATAACCACCTCAACCTCCATCAGTCTCTAATAAGAAACGCTAATCAGATTAATCCAGCATCGCCATTTTAAACGGAAACTGTGGCATTAATCAGAGGAGCAAAACTACAGCCACTAAAATCTCCCTCGGTATTAGTCACGGCATTGGCTGGAGCCCCACAATGCATTAAGCCACGGACACACTACACGACTTTCAAAGTAGTCAGATCGCTGTACTGTTAACATTACACAACTTGCTATCTTGTAATCAAGATTCTTTAAGTCGTTGTGGTTTGCACACTGCACGGCTTCTCGGCAGGGGGTAACAGGGGGTAACACACAAGATATTTCATTGTCCAGCCAGTCTTTCTGGCACCCAAACTACGTTTTATCAGGAAAGGCATGACACAGAGAATTACATGACACCTTGCCACGAGATTATTGCTGTTTTCTCTGAAAAATAATAGAATTACATTTTTTGAATATAATCTAAAGATACAGCCCCCCCCGTCTGTTGCTTTTTGTGGGGCGGAAAATCAGGGCTAAACTTGTGCAGTGTGAACTGGGCATGAGGAGATGAAGAATTCCCAGAACCTAGAATCCATCCCACAGTCAAACTCCCAAACTACCTTCACATTGCTACGGTAGGAAGGTGCAACCACGTAGCTCATCACCAAAGGTCAGACACCCACCTACGACACTACTGGCTCAAGCTTGATTGATCAACTGACTGATCAACTGACTGATCAGCTGGCTGACTGATCAACTGACTAATTGATAGATCTGACTGATCAACCAGGGTGCACTGCTGCAGGTCTGGGGCTAAAGAATCCAGGAAGTTTATTTGGTCAGTGTGTAGCTCACCATATCAGAGGAGATATGAACTGCAAAGTGTGGTGGGTTCAGACAGGTGTGTTACTCTGGCGTTGTTGTGCAGTGAGTTCAGACAGGTGTGTTACTCTGTCTACACAGTGCTGTGGGTTTAGACAGGTGTGTTACTCCGCAGTGCTGTACAGGTGAGTTACTCACATTGATCATAGCATTGGACGTGATGCGGAAAAGCGTGGCTCTCTCGTTCACAGCCTTGATCTTCTCCCCGCCCTCCACGAGCACACGCAGGGCCTCGAGCTCACTGAGCGAGCGCTGCAGCGCGGCTCCGTGCTTCGCTATCAGGTCGTTGCACGTGCACAGGTCATCCAGCTTACTCGCCAAGGTCTTCAGCGCCCCCTGCAGTTCACTGCGGTCCGAGCGGGATGTTGGCTCCTCCTCTCCCGAGTCATCTACATACACGCATGGAAAACAGAGAGAGATAGAAAATGATAGGTGTAAAGAAGAAAAAATTATATATATATATATATATATATATATATATATATATATATATATATATATATATATATGGTAGGCACAGGGAGGATACACACACATACGCGCACATACATATGCGCACACATCGCTCTAAACCTTCCCAGTTCTACAGCCCTCTGAGGTTGCCAAGTCCTCTTCCTTGTTTTACCCTAAAAAAACTGTTTTAGTGCTCCTCTAGAGAGGCTTTTCAAAACCTCTCTTGTGCTACTCCACAAGGGTTGCTAAATCTCTCTCTTTCCACCTGACCCAGACAATGTTGCCAAATCATTAAATCCTACCACTGACAGATTGTGTATATGTGTGTGTGTGCATGTATGTGTGTGTGTGTGTGTGTGTCCCTGTGTGTGTGTGCGTATGTGCACATGTTCTGTGACCCAGAGTAGCCTTTCTGCTGCAGCCATGTTGCACAACTTCACACAGCTGTGTCTTAGAGAAACTAAACCCATGACTCTGCTCCATCTCTTCTGTGGGTGTGAAATTATGCTTCTGTTAAAGAACAGGACTGCTGACAAAGGAAGGTGTCGATTTACTGAAGAGATTTCACACACATGGGGGGAGAGACAGACAGACAGACAAACAGACAGACAGACAGACAGACAGACAGACAGACAGACAGACAAACAGACAGACAGACAGACAAACAGACAGACAAAGGTAATGCAGGTGATGTCAGTCCTAGCAAGACAATACACACATGTGCACATACACACACACAGGGACACACACACACAGGGACACACACACACACACACACAGGGACACACACAGACACACACACACAGACACACACACACACACAGGGACACACACACACACACACACACACATTGATTAAATAGGCATAAGGGCAGTCAACAGATTTCAAAAGAGAGAACAGAAAAAAATCTACTCCAGTAAAATTGCACAAAGTTTAGAAATATTCCACAGAAACCCGACATGAACACACAAACTGTACACCATTGCCCACCACCAACATACTCAGCAAAAGAATCAGGAAGAGCGGGTATGAGTTCACTGTTTATCCTGCACAACAACAAACAAACAAACAACATTGGTTGAGTGAATACATCTCACATAATGGCAAAAAGGAGACAGTGGATAAGTGAAGACAAACTGAGCAGCTACTGTGAGAGGAGTCAGGCTTTAACTGGAACAGAGCACACCAGGGCTGTATAAGAGACGCGTGTGTGTATGTCTGTGCACACTCGTGCAAGTATGTTCTCATCAGGATAACAGCCATAGCTGCTGCGTCAAATAACTTTGTTTAACCACCGACGGTTTTGAAGGTGGGTGGGGGCACTTTACCACCATAAGCAAATCAGAAGTTGGGAATTGCCTTGTACTCTATAATCCTACAGCACAAGATTCTGATGTTTCTCTCAATCTGGGTTTCAGCACTGACTCTGGCAGTATCTCACTTAAGGGTTTGTTTGGACTCTAACCAGTTTGTGCTACCTAAGGACACTTTTCTGAGTAGTGAACTAGTCACTTTAATAAGTCACTTTAACTGGATAAGAGCATCTGCTAAATGCCATAAACGTTCATGTAAATGTCAAGGTTATAAGCCAGTCAGAAACCATGACCATCTAACTCTCTTACACACAGTCATACTCACATGCTGCTGTCAAGCTTTTTACACACACTATCAAGCTTTTATTTGTTCACTATCAAATTATTTTTCACATGCTATCAAATTTACATGCATTGCCTATCACATTTCTCACAATTCCAATCATTTGCATACTGTCTAAAACACTCAAAGGCTTATCGTCACTCAATTTCTTCTTACAGAAACTACGTATATAACACAAATGTTTACCGTCTAAAACACACTTTACCACATTCAAATGCTTAATGTCTAATACTTATTCTACCACATTTACTATCTAAAACACTTTTATTCTACCATACTCACACATTTACTATCTAAAACAACCTTTGCTGCATATTCTTTGCCTGTAACAGAAACAAAAATTAGATGACATTTCGCTGCACGTAGCTAAGGCCACTGACATTTTCCAGTTCTCTATATCAAACTCATGTGGTACATAAAGGGGGAGCCCCTCTTGCAATACCTTAAAGAATTATTTGGATTCCAAAATGCAGCTCCTAAAAATAAAAAAAATGCGACCACAATTCAAAAAACAAAAGTAGCATGTATGCTGCACCTTTAGTCAGCCAGGCATACCCCTCAACCTTTTTCTGTGTGGCTAAAATTTATAGATGTTGAGTAGAGTTGGCTGACCTCCCTGAATAATTGTGATGTTTTCATTGAGCCTTAAAAAGGCTTTTAAATATGGTACACCACAATGTATGTCTTACTGTTAAACACACTCTACCACACTCAAACACTTACTGTCAAAAAGACTACCACACTCAAGCGCTTATTGTCAAACACACTCTACCACACTCAAACACTTACTGTCAAACACGCTACTACACTTAATTACTTTTTCAGTAAGGTACACCACAGCAATTTAAACTCAGTGGGCATCGGATAGAGTACTTATGTTTATCGACCCAAGACTGTGTATGCAGGTATATGTGAGCATGTTTGTTTGTATATCTGTCTTTGTGTGTGCATATATGTGTGTGTGTGTGTGTGTGTGTGTGTGTGTGTGTGTGTGTGTGTACACATCAGGGTTTTTTGGGGTTTTTTTTGAAAAAAGTTTCACTCATTCTGCCCTCCATAAATAACATTAAGAACAGACGAAGTTGCACATGAACACACACGCACACCCACATCCAACACGTGATCCACAGACACAAACAACCCCAGACACCTCCTACCAAAATTCATACCACTAGGTTACATGGGGAAAATAGTTGCCATAGAAACAACATCTCAGACAATTATAAGCACTATCTATTTGTAGCATCATTGAAAAAAAATCTTTAGTAAGAAAATATGTGAGCAGAAATGTTGAGTATGACTCATATTATCCTGCCTATTCATCCATACAGGCAGCTGGCATACAATTACTGGCACAATAGAGAGGAAGAACAAGAGAAATGGGGAGAAGGAGAGAGGGAGGGAGAGAGGGAGGGAGAGAGGGAGGGAGAGGGAGAAGGAGACTGGATGTGCCAGCTCTTTGAATCAGCACTTTAAGTGAATGATGGGAACTCACTGAAGCGCTGTTTTTTTTTAAACAAATGAATTAGTTTAGTCCTGAAACCTGCTCTCTCAGAGTGAAATCTGGCAGTGATGGTGCAAGAATGTTAGTATCTCATTAACATTTGTGTTGACATAAAGAGAGTGAAGACATTCGAAAGAATAAACACCCTCACATCATATATCTTAGTGTAAAATTCCATAAAATGAATACTACTATAAATAAAAGAAAGTAAAAGCCAGCATTTAGCACAAGAGGAGGCTGAAATACATAAAGCCTAAACAATGGTCACACCCTCCAAAACATTATAAACATTATAAAACATGAACATTATAAAAACGTAAAAGATGATTTGCAACTGGCACCAGTTTTGGTGCACCAGTTTGGGTCCAGTAGTTAGAATCACACATTCCCCTTCACATTCCCATTCCCTTCACATTCCCATTCCCTTCACATTCCCATTCCCTTCACATTCCCATTCCCTTGTACCTTTCCCATTTTTAAATTTGGACCAACAAAAAAAACAACAACCCAGTACTAAGATCAAACTCCATCTGATAATCCAAAGGTCTGCGTATGAAGTGCTCTATAAATAAACTTGTCTTTTCATGCTGAAAATGGCAGAAAACAAGGATGAACACTGGTGTGGCCTGATGAAAACTGCTGATAAAGGACAAATGTTTTTCAGAGTGACGCTGAAGTTGCCTGTCTTCTGCTGGACAGGCTGCCTTGTGTTTTCATGCTGAATGTTTATGAGTCAAAAGGGCAGAAATACAATTCACCATCCACCTGCACTGAGATATACCAGCACTGCAATCCGCCTGCATGTTCCACCCAACAAAAAAATTCTTATTTCTTAGAGCATTAATGTTTATTTGCCTAAACTTTATTGTAGGGGTATTTATCTGTGTGTTAAATGCAATAGTGTTTATTTATGTGTTACATAGTGTTTTATGTGCATGTTAGTATTTAGTATTTCTCTGTCTAACCTTATAATAATTGTCTTTGCAATGTATACATACTACAGCACACAGCGTATCTTATATGTTACAGCTATTTCTTTATAATGCATGCCCTTATTGGTAACATTGCAAAGACTAATGTCGACAATGTACTATGTTGTGTGTGACATGCTGTTTATAGAGTGGACAAGTAAAGTGTGTTTTCATCAGAAAAGCAAACACTCAGACTCAGTTCTGAAGTTCCTTATACAAATACACAATGGCCAAGTCTTGCGAGTGTCATCAGAGGCGGTGTACTTCACAACACAACCTGACACTTTCACTCACTGTGCAAATATTTGAATTCATTCATAGCATATGAGAAAGAGATACAGTATTTACAAGCATTTTCCCTCAATTGTCTAGAAAGGTTGTCACACTGCTGTCATGTGCTATGAAGCAGCGCATGCTGAAATGTTTTAGTTCAACTTTAATCTACAGTCACATGACTTCAAGCGCATTACCTGTGAATGTGTAATGATAGTGGAATATTTGCTGTTATACAGTGTTCACAGGTAATGCGGCTGAACTCTTATAGGGTGTTCACAGGTACTGTGCTTGAACTGCTACATGAGTATTCATAACTAACTCCGTGAAGGCAAAATGCAGCACAGATTCTGCACTTCCCCTCTAAATTGGCTGCCTCAATAAACTAGCTTACCTAGCTAACATGCAGACAGTACATGCATTTAACCAAAAAATATTTGCAAGAAAAGACCTATTGGAATGATATACAATTTATAAAAGTATTTATCCACCACCTTTGAAAGGACCAAACATCTGATATAAAAAATAAGGCTGAGTAATTAAAAGTATTATTTAAGTGCAAGTAGAGAGCACATATAGACTGTAATCCCACCCTTCTCACGCCCATCGGTTGTTGCTACCTCACTTCACTTCTCATCTGCATAAAGTACAGCTTTGGTCAGCTTTATGCCACTTCCTGCCACGCGCATTCTTTTGGACCGCTCCCTTAGTCAACGGTCGCCATGCTTCCCATCACTGCACATCACCGGATCTCAGAGAAAGCAACTCACTGCGAGTGTCACACTGCTGCTGTAACAGATCCTGTCACTGTGAACGCAGGGCAAATTTAGGCTTGCTGTTGTACGTTTGTTTTTAAGAGCCAACTTTTACAGGCGGCTTGTAGCCAACTCATGGTAAGGAGTCAGGGGTTCTGCGGCAGGGACACACAGCAACATCCAAGGACGAGGGACCGGCAAAATGCTTCCTGCAGTTTATTTATACTATGTAAAAAATTTCTAACTGCACTACTGAGAGCCTAATTGACACATGACCAGCTAAGAACACATGACATATCAGTGCTGTGGCATTTCCATGCCAACACCTACACAGAACTTTATGCTTAAAATTTTTTTTCATTTATACTTTACTAGTAATAAATTAAATAGTAGGGCTTTGTGACCCAGAAAAACACACTTTTGCCCACAACCTAGTCTGGGTTAATTTCTGTAATGAAGTACTGCACAATTACCAGATCACCATGGATAGCAGCTCTATCACTTATTTGCATACATTTACATACATAGTTTTCAACAAAGTTTAAAAAAAAAGCCAACAGCTTTCGAAATTTCGAAACAGCTAATTGAAATGACAAGCAATTATATATGTGATGAAATCTACTAAGAAGGAACAGGTTAGAACGCCAGAAGAGATAAAGAAAATTAAAGTGAAAGCTAGATGTATAAAGCAAGCGCATTAGGGAGTAATGAGTTAGAGTCCACCTCAGTCAGAGCCTAGAAACAGCAGTCACACCCATGAAATGATGGTAGGGTGAGGAGGAAGTGAGGGGATGCTGCAAATCACACACACACACACACAAAACACTTGTGTGAGGGAGCGACGGAGATGGGGAAAGAGAAAAAGCCTCAGGAAGAGAGAAAGAGAGAAAGAGAACACAACACCTCAGAGAGAGAGAGAGAGAAAGAGAGAAAACACAACACGGCAGGATGAACACAACAGCGGGGGGAGAGAGAGAGAGCGAGGACAGAGAGAGAGAGAGAGAGAGAGAGAGAGAAAGAGAGAGAGAGAGAGGTCATTTCAATGAGGGTCTGGCAGTACTGTATCTAAATATAGTAATGCCAGTAAAGACTACTGAACTGAACTAAACGGAGACAAAGATAGAAAGAGAGATGGAAAGAAATAGAGAAAGAATGAATGAGAGGAGGACAGGAGGAAGCCGCTACCTCGGAGGCAGGTGAAACTGAAGAACTGACAGAATGAGTTGGAGCGGACTGGAACCAGCGCTGGAACTAGAGCCGGAGCGTGTGCGGATAAGGACGAGGCTCGGTCTCCTCTTCCTCGGCCGCTGGCGTGCGCGTGGTATATGGGTTGGGTGTTGCCAAGGCGACGCAGGCAGCCAGAGCTGCATAAGGCACGCACCGTGTCTGGCTCCCAGCATCCTCCGCTCTTCATCACACCTCTTCCTCACCTCTCCTCTCCGCACCACACACACACGCACGCACACGCACACACACACACACAAACACACACACACATACCACGCATGCGCGCTTAGTATAGGAAGTGCACTGGCAGCTTCATCAGCTGGTTGAGAATGTTGGGCGGGGGAGTGTGGGTAAGGAGAACCGCACCAGTGATTCCCCTTATTCAGCACACACACACACACACACACACACACACACACACACACACACACACACACACACACACACACATGCGCACGCACAAACACACGCACACACGCTTCAGTGAGGTATTGTAATGAGGGCGCTCTGAGACGTCAGAAGCTCCTCGCAGCCCCTGCAGTACACTGACCACTATAAGCAGGACAAGGTCAGTACGGTTCTGTAATGTGCACGTAATACGATTCATTCTTAGGCTGTGTTGCTTACAGAGGATATGCTGCTAGAGGGTCAATATGTTGAAATTACTGACACACACTAATTCTTGCCTCTGGACCAAGGACATCCTAGCTGCCACTGGCTTTACAGTCTGTGTCTAACTCCATTCACACCCAGACATGTGCTTACACACACACACACACACACACACACACACACACACACACGCCTTCACATTATTACAATCTTAATATTTTAAAATTAACTTGCAATTAAATTTTTAAGCACAAAAACACTCGTCCAACTAGTCTTGCATTGTAAAGAAAATATATTGCAAAACTGGTCTCGGAATATAAGTTGTGAATCAGTTTCTATCTATTTTCACAAAGCCATTACATTTCAATAGCAAAAACAGAGAAATGTCACCTAATGATCTGAGTGCAGCTGTGACTTTAGACAGCAGGACAGAAGAAGGAGAGGTGGACATGAGACTGTAAGCTGCCAGCACGGCAGGAGAGAGTCAAGACAGGAACGATCACTGGGAAAAACACGCCTGGTCATGTAGTCTGTGCACGTGTGCACGCAGTCATTAGTAACTGGAAACACTGACCAACACACAGATAAGCCCCTCGCTGTCAGTAACTAGAAACACTGGCCAACACACAGATAAGCCCCTCGCTGTCAGAAACTAGAAACACTGGCCAACACACAGATAAGCCCCTCGCTGTCAGTAACTAGAAACACTGGCCAACACACAGATAAGCCCCTCGCTGTCAGAAACTAGAAACACTGGCCCACACACAGATAAGCGCCTCGCTGTCAGTAACTAGAAACACTGGCCAACACACAGATAAGCCCCTCGCTGTCAGAAACTAGAAACACTGGCCAACACACAGATAAGCCCCTCGCTGTCAGAAACTAGAAACACTGACCAACACACAGGTAAGCCCCTCGCTGTCAGTAACTAGAAACACTGGCCAACACACAGATAAGCCC